>NC_089505.1:252325689-252625689 GCF_036850995.1 Saccopteryx leptura
TTGGCTCTGTTGACTAATGAGTTTGCCGACCACTGCACTGGACCTTTGGGAAGCTCAAAGCCGGATGGCAAGACAATCACACATAGCGTACAGTGAGTGCTTTGATAAAGGAGGGAGGGGTCTGCTCTGGTTAGGGGAAGGTGATTAATGATGAGAGGGTCCAGGGAGAAAAAATGCTTGAGCTATACCTTAAAAGATGGGAGGAATTCATTCAACAGACAGAGGTGTAAGAGAGCAAGGAGGTATTCAGAAGAATGCCGTTCTGGGGTCACAGGAAACCCGTGAGGTCAGTGAGAGCCAGATTGGAGGGGAGCAATGAGCTCCCTATGGTGCTGGGATTTTATGCTCTAGGCCTCTGGTTTTCAAACTTTTTAACACAAAAATGTGTCCTTGGGCAAAATGTTAACCCAGAGCCCTGTAGGTAAAACAAATGTGGTTGAAGGTGAGTGGTAAGTCCGGACCACCTCCCTCCTGATGGTCAACCTCACCATGGGCAGGTCAGGGCACCTCCAGGCCGCCTGGCAACACTGCTGGGAGTTCACAGCTCCTGGCAAAGGGCAGCAAGCTCAAGGGCCAGAGAAATCCTGCTGTATGGCTTTACTTCTTCCGGGCCCTGGCAGGGCACTCAGTGGTTAGAGCATCATCCTGACAGCCGAGGTTGCGGGTTAGAGCTCAGGGCACATATAAGAATCCACCAAGGACGGCAAGACGTCTCTCTCTCTACCCTCCTACCCCTCGCTCTAAAAATCAATCAATAAAAACATTTTAAATAGCTGAAATAGTTTCTGTATCATTAAACAAACTCTTCTGAAGCCAGAAGAAATTCCATATATCTATTTTTATCTTGAGCAGACATCCTGTTCTTCCACAGCACCTCTGCCATGGCTGGTCACAGGCTTGCCCCACGCAAGTTAACACTTAATTGCATACCCTCTTGTGTTATCTACGGTAATTGTTTCCTGAGCAGGCTTCTCTCTGTCTAGATAGATGAGTTAGCCTGCGGACAGGAAGCGCTGCCTGTTTCTCTGTATCCCTCTCAACAAGCAGCATGTGGCAAAGTATTATCAAAAAGAAATCTCTTCCAACCGGAAAACTCTAAGACGTCACATAGGAGAATAGTATTATCAAACAAAGTAAGAGCAGCAACACAATAAAACACCTCCTAAGGCAAGCACTACGTTAGTGCAAGTGGAGGATTTAGTGGGAAAAGGGGCGTGTGTTTCAGAACTGAGGGCTGAGTTGATCAGATTCCTCAATTCACAACATTATTAGTTTGAGTCCATACATAAGCTCTCTCCCCTAAATTTTTTATAATTCTCTTTCATCTCCATTCTCCAGCCCAATTTCCCTACTTGCAATGTGGCCCATACCCTCTGGGGACTTATATTTAACTATTTTATTGTATTTTTATGTATGTATTCTTTGTTGACTAGTGTGCCAGTATTTCAATATATAGAAATGGTATGTTCTCAGGTTTTAGATCTTGTTCTATCTCTTCCTTTTTACACCAAGCAAAAGGAATTGGGGTTTTGCTTAAGAAATACTTCCCACCTGACCAGGTGGTGGCGCAGTGGATAGAGTGTCGGCCTGGGATGCTGGGAATCCAGATTTTAAACCCGAAGTCACCAACTTGAGCATGGGCCCATCCGGCTTGAGTGCAGGATCACTGGCTTGAACATGGGATCATAGACATGACCCCATGGTTTCTGGCTTGAGCCCAAAGGTCACTGGCTTGAGCAAGGGGTCACTTGCTGTGCTATAGCTCCCTGGTCAAGGCACATAGGAGAAAGCAATCAATGAACAACTAAGGTGCTGCAACAAAGAATTAATGCTTCTCATCTCTCTCCCTTCCTGTCTGTCTCTATCTGTTCCTTTCTGTGTTTCTCTCTCTCTCTCTCTCTCTCTCTCTCTCTCTCTTTCTGTCTCTCTTGTGCAAAAAAAAAAAAAGAGAGAAAGAAATCCTTCCCCACACCGATGTTACGAAAATATTCTTCTACATAATGTTCTACTAACTGTATTGTTTTCCCTTTAACATTTAGTCAATACATGTGTATGGTATAGGCCAGAGAGCTCTTTGGACCCTGTGTAACAAACACTCCAAGATGTAGTGGCTTAAAACAAACATCTGTTTTGCTCACATAACTGCATTGTTGGTAGGAATCAGCAAGGATGGTTTCTCTGTGATGTGGGATGTCAGCTAAGATGGCTCCACTGGGCCTGAAGGATGCACTTTTGAGATGGCTCATTTACATGGCTGGAGAGTTCATGCTGGCTGTCGGCTGGGAGCCCGGCTAAGGCAGAGGGCTTGGCCACAGATCCTTCCCACTGGCACTTCATCACAGCCTGTTTGGGCCTCCTCCTATTATGATGGCTGAGTTACAAGGGGGGAAAAGGCAAAGGCTGAACCACATTATAGAACCTAGCTTTAGAAATCACTTAGCGTTACTTCCACTGTGGTCCATACCTGGCCAGAATCAAGGGGAGAGAACGTACGCCCACCTCTCAGTGGGAAAAATGTCAGAGTCACATAGTAAGAAGCACCGGTGGGAGGGGCAACAATGATGAAATCATCTCTGGGACTAGAATCTGCCACAGATCCAATTTTATTAGTGGGTCATCTATAATGTTCCTTAAATTTCTTTATACACTTGGGTCTGTCACTGAGCTCTCCACGCTGCTATACTGTTCTATTCATCTGGTTTTTGCTACAGTAATACTGTCAATGTGCTTTAATATCTGATCGGGCAAGTTCCCTCTCCTCAGTCTCCTTTGTCAAACAGGTAAGTTATTTGTGAACCTTTATTTTTCCATACCACTTTTTAAATACACCTATCAAGCTCCTAAATACAATCCTACTGAAATTTTATTGGGATTGCCTTGATTTTGTAAGTTATTTTGAGGAAAATAAACAGTCTTATATTGTCATCCCACTCAAATACATAAAAATTACCCTGATCATTTATTCAGGATTTCTTTCATATAGCTTGTAAGAATTTTAGTATTTTTTTCCTGTAGAGGTCTTATATTTTTGGTGGCTGTTAACCCCTAAATATTTCATCGTGTTGGTTCCACCATGAATATTATCTTTTTTAAGTTATATTTTCTAATCTATTTTTGCTAGTGTTGAGAAATTCTGCCCATATTCGTAAGCTGCTCTTGCAGTCAACCTTGCTTCCTTCTAAGTTGGTTGAATCTGTTCTTTTTGCTATTTAGATGATCAGTCTCATTGCTTCCCCTCTAATTCACACCAATTTCTTTTGCTTTATTTATAATATTGGCTAGGAAGTCCCATATTGTGGTAACGCTAGAGGGCGATAATGGAGATCTTTGTCTTGTTCCTGATTTTAAATGGAATTCATCATGCTCTATTAAGTTTAATTTGTGCTTTAAGTTTTTCACCATCATTCTCTCTTGATTTCCCTCCTAGTTCTACGAATGTTTCTTTTGGTCCTCTCAGCCAATTCCTGCTCCTCCACATGAGCTTTAAAAGTCAACTCCTCCTTCCTTTTCATGCCTCCCACGTCCATATCATTAATCCTTAAATTCTATCCACTCTACCTCCCAAATACCTCTCTAATCTGTGTACTTCTGCATACCACCACAGTCTCCGTCCTAGTCCAAACCCCCTCTCTTTTACTGAAAAAACCTCCTCTCTGAACTTTCCACTGTCACATTAGCCCTCTGAACCATTCTCCACCCAGCAACAAGAGTGAGCTTTTTAAAATATAAAAATGGTCGTTTAAAATATAAACATGATGATTGAAGTTCTTCAATGACTTAGACTTTTCCAACTCCTTACCATGCCCACTGTGGGCTGCATGTTCCACCCCTACCGCCTCTTCATTCTTGCTCACTCTGCTCCCCCTTGCTCGCCACGCCCAGGGTGCCCTGTTACGTCTACTACACCCAGCTACCTCTCACCTCAGGGTCTTCCCACCTGCTGCTCCTCCTCCTGAATCCAAGGCCTCACACTGTTTCAGCGTGCACAACATGGCTCCAGGGAACACTCTTCACTTCATTGCCTTACATGTATGTAGAGTTAAACTATCTTAAAGGAGAGGTAGGTTTCTAATTACCAGACTCATCATATCAGCTATCATCATGGGGACTGTCTGAAACACCATCCCCTGCTCACCTTTTGGGTCTCCTTAAATGTCCACTGGAGGAAGAAACCTTCCCTGACCTTCCAAACAAGGTTAGGTTTCTCCATCAGTCACCATTCCAACACTGCCTTCATGGCACTTTACCATAATTATAGTTATACATGTTCGGTAATTACTCATAATGTGTCTCTCTTCCCAGTGAATGGTAAGTTTCAAATGGAAAATGACAGTTTCTGGAATGTTCTGTCCTGTGTCATTCTGAGCCAGTTATGGAAGGCATGCTCATCTGAGAAGTGACAAATGAATAAATGAATGAATGAACCACATGGGCATCTGTTCTAGCTACACAGCTCTTAATTGCTGTCTGAAATTTAGACAGTTTCCCCTTGCAGCAGCTGTCTAAATTTCTACCCTTCTAAGCCACAGGATGGAGGTCCAGAAGGTGGGTTTTCCAGATGCTACATATAAGAAAAGAAGTCCCCTAGGACCGTGACACCTGTTGTTCAGTTATCATAGGAGCTTCCACTTCTAACATGCTACAAACCATGAAGATTGACCAAATTCTCCTCTTCTGGGTGGAATACAAGAATAATCCTTAGCTCACAGCACCTGGACAGCCAGGACTTGACACACTTCTGAATCCTGGGAACCATCTCTCAAACCTATACTATTTTATGTAAAAGAGAGGCCGGAAGCTGAACCTGTAATTACTTTGGGCCATCAGTTGAGCATGTCCTCTAGAGACTACTGATCCACAGGTTACAGTGGAATTTGTCCCCTTTTCCTCCTCTAGCCCCCAGCCTGCAGTGCCACCAAGTAAACAATTACTGACTGCTTACTGGGTGTCCACCTCTGTACACAGCAACACAAACCATAATCTCTGCCCCAAAGGAGTAAATGCTCTATCTGGGGCCACAAGAGTAATGCACAGGAATGCACATGATGGGGGAGGCACACTGAGCAGAGATTTGGAACAAAGCCTTCAGCACAGAGCCAATCTGAATGGTGAGGGGGAAATAATTCCAAGTGAGAGCAGTGCAGAGGTCCCGGCCAGAAATCTGGAGCTCTGCTCCCCTCTGTCATTTCCTTGTTGACTAAAAATCTGCCCCAGAGACCAAAAAGGGAGAAGGAGAGAGAGGTCAAATAAAGAGGCAAAGAACAGGGCAGAACGGCAAAGAAAAAGGAAACAATTAAGCTCATTAGTGAAATTTGAACATGTCTAATTAGGACAGCTCATACGTGTACCTTTTCACACAGCGCTACACAGGGACTGCCTCCCTGAATTCCCCACAGCCTGAAAAGCACACTGTTCCCGCTTACAGATAGGGAGACTAGGCCCCCAAAACATGGTGCATTTTCCAGGCTTACATAGCTGGCTAATGACAAACTAAGACCCCAAACCCTGGCCCTCTGACTTCAACATCATCCTCTTTCTCCTAAACCACGTGGCTTTCAAAAACAGCAAGTTAGAGGACAAAGGGAAAACTGGCTCCCAGTTGCGTGCCCCACCTCTGCAAGCCCTCACCTCCCCTGCCACCTTCACCTCGTCCCTGCTCACCTACACACAGGGAACTGCAGGTGGTGGAAAGTCACCCTGTTTGCTTCCCCAAAAACGTGTCATTGTTTATTTGTCAAGAACCTCAGGAAGGACTCCGTGCTGCCAAATATCTTGTTCTGAGAACCAAAGGGTCAGTACTAGGAGAAGATGAGGCTTGTACTGCCCTCTATCTCCCCTGAAGGCCATTACCTGTAGGCACAGGTCTAGGTGCTCAGGTGGGTAGAAGGAATCTCTCGAGGAGCTTATGATGACATTGGGGACATGATGCAAAATAACAACAGTGACAATCATAGCAGCTAACACTTCTTGAGTACTTACTGTCTATTGCCATTGTGATTAGTCTTTGTTTAGTCAGAAAGACTAAACGAAGGGGTAGGTTCTAGTGTCCCATGAAAAACTGAGGTTCAGGGGGCTGAATTGTCATATCCAGAGTTACTCATCCAGCAGGGGACAGAACCAGGACTGAACTCGGGTCGGCCTGATTCTAGGGGCCAAACTTCTAACCACTATACAGTATATAACACCTCTTTGCTTTATAACCAGTGGGAACGTGGGGGATTATAAACCCCAAACACTGATATAATTAACACCTGCCAATACCCAGAGAAAGCTCCAAAGAAGAGGGAACCTGAATTAGATCTACAAGAGGGAAGGACAGACGAGGGGCCTGGAGACACATATACAGGAGAAATGCTGGGAGCAAGCGTGGGGACAGGCCTGACGGGGTTTATGAAGCAGCCCGGGCAGTGCTATGAAAATCAATACCATCATGGCTGGTCCTTCAGACTAATAAATTTAGCATGAGGAACAGAACAGGGCGAACAGAGAAGAGTCCTTAGTTATCAGAGTTCATTTTGTAAGTACAGAGTAAGACCATGAGAACTGTGTCCCACCACCTGAGGATTCTGCCCTCTGGTCTCTGGAACAAAGTTTCCATCCCCAGAGAAGCTTCCTCCAATATTCCCAGTCTCCTCCCTCAGAACCAAGTGCACGTGCGAAGGTGTATGTTCTCGACAGGCAGGAATAGCCCTCTCACTCTCAGTAAAGGAAAAGGGATTTGAAAAAAGTGACTCAGCAGCAGCGGTGAACATGGGTATTTGCAATCAGGTAGGGATCTCGCAGCTGCACTGGATCCTCTCTGCCAGGGAAATGAGCTGTCCTCCTCACCATCTCCATATCCCCTGTGTCGTGCAGTTTTCTGTCGTATCTAATTGCAGCCACATCTACACATCACAAGCTAGCCTGGCTCACTGCCCACAATCCATTCAATTTGCTTACTGGGGCCCACCAAATAGGGTAGCCAGGCTCCTGGGAAGTCTGGGGACTTCAATTTTGCCAGGCAAGCACTCTGTCTGTCTCAAGTCTAGGATCAAAGTGTACCTGCAGAAGCTCGTCAACTCACACCAGTGTGTTTACACCCCCAAGTGTGGCCCACACAGCCTGTGCCCTCCACACCACTGCCCATCACTGAAACACAGGACCTACAACCACTGAGAAATAAACACTACAAACCAAAAGGAACTTGTCTCCCAAAAGTTAAAAATTATTCCTGGCAAGGAGAAAAGATGTACATCTGGCCAAATTGCACTAAGATTTTGTAGTTCTCCATTATTAAGAAGTCCTGCCGAAGTGAGCACGATTTTAACTGTTTGGCTCCTAAACTTTAAAAATGTATTTATGGTGATTTTATCATTTAAACTATATAAGACAGCAACCACAAAATTGAAATTCTGTCTTTCAAGGGGTTTTATGGACTCCTCTAACTGAAAACAGCTTCACAATAAAAAGATCCAGTTTTACAAGTGAGCCCAACCCAAAATAGTAACTATGGCCTTAAGGGCTATTATCCCATGGCTATATGAAGGATTTAGGGCACATAAATACCCATTAACACGACTAAGCATTATAATCTGATTTATAATGCAACCCTTGCCAGGGCCCTTATAGCGCCCCACAATTACACTGCCTCAATTAAAACATCCTACAAACTGATAGACTCGCCCTGAAAGAAAGCACCCTGTAAAAGCATGACCCACCCCACAAAAAAATCCTAATGGAAGGGGTTCTACAGCAAAGTGGTGGCAGCAAAAGGGGTTTTCAAATGGAAGGAGAGCATTTTAAGTGTCTAATTCCCACGTTCAAAAAATGCCAAAGTACATAGGAACAAATAATAGCCCCAACGCAGGGAAACAGTACAAGGAGGGGGTCCAGTGTCCATCTCAGGGTTGCCTAGCACATTTGCCATTTGCTTGTTACAAATGAACACATCTCAGTTCTAAATGTGGGGGATCCAAATGACTGTTTCTACTAAAAAGCAAGAGGAACCCTTCTTTTCTAGAGACCTGTAGGGAGCATGGAATTTGGAAACCTTTCAACCTTGGCCAACTTCAAGTTACTCTGAAGAGTAACTTCGGAGTAATCTGTACAGTCTCAGCTGTGCATGCACGTGTGTGTGTGTGTTTTGCAGTAGGTAGAGTTCTCATCTGTCATAGCTGCTATTAGACATTTTATCACAACAAAAACGGAAAGACATCTCTCAAAATTTATCCTCTAGTCCTAGATGTCTGTGGACAATTGAAATTTTTTTAAAAACCTAAGAACTTACTAAATTAAGTGTCTCCAAAGTCTCTGTGAAGGGTGCACACCGCCCTCTGGGAGAAAAGTATGCAGGCAAGGAGAAAGGAAAGATCTATTTACCGTCAGATAGAGGTGGTCACACAATGCTGCGTGCCACCATGTGCCTCATTCCCATCCACAGAGTAAAGTTTTTTTATTAATAATACTGTGAGGTTTCAGCCAAACAGGTATTCTCACACATAGATTGATTATGGTCATCAATCTATGATTATATATATATATTTATATATATTCTATATATATATTTATATATATAAATCATAGATTGAACCTCACTGAAAAGCAATCTCCCAATAGCTACCAAGAGCCTTTAAAACACAGAGATTCTTTGATCTAATCTGCTTCTGGAAATGTATTCTAAGGAAATCAGCAAAATGTGGTCAAAGAGCAAAGCACACTGATGCTCACTCACCATAGCGTTGAATCTACAGAGATTTGGAAAATGATCAGGTAGCTCAGCAATAAGAGAATAGTCAGGTTAGTTCTAGAAAATACATAAACAAAGTATTATATTGCCTTTAAAAATGGTGTTTACTTCTACTGAAAAACACAAAATAAGATCTAAATTTTTAAAAGATCTAAATAAAAGGGAACAAAAACTGTGTTGCTGAACAGGAACTGTCAGTGTGTGAAGATGTCAATTCTTTCCATCTAATTGCATAAATTCTATGCGATCCTCATCAAAATCACACAAAAAGTCTGACCAGGCGGTGGCACAGTGGATAGAGTGTCAGACTGAGATGCGGAGGACCCAGGTTCGAGACCCCAAGGTTGCCAGTTTGAGCGCGAGCTCATCCGGCTTGAGCAAAGAGCTCACCAGCTTGGACCCAAGGTCACTGGCTCGAGCAAGGGGTTACTCAGTCTGCTGAAGGCCTGCGGTCAAGGCACATATGAGAAAGCAGTCAATGAACAACTAAGGTGTTGCAACGGGAAAAAAAATCACACAAAAAAAGGGGTTTTGTTTGTCCATTTCATTGAGAGGGTAGAAATTTGACAAGAGTATTCCAAAGTCATCTCAAAAAATACTACATATAAAAATAGCCAAGAAATATTTTTTTAAAGGAAGAAGGGCACGAGTGCTCTAGACCTGCCTATTATGAAATTTCATTAAAAAGCTACAGTAATCAAAACAATACGGTACAAATGCAGGACTAGAAAGTCCAATAAAACAGACTAAAGCCCTGGCTGGTTGGCTCAGTGGTAGAGCGTCGGCCTGGCGTGCAGAGGTCCCGGGTTCGATTCCCGGCCAGGGCACACAAGAGAAGCACCCATCTGCTTCTCCACCCCTCCCCCTCTCCTTCCTCTCTGTCTCTCTCTTACCCTCCCGCAGCGAGGCTCCATTGGAGCAAAGATGGCCCGGGTGCTGGGGATGGCTCCTTGGCCTCTGCCCCAGGCGCTAGAGTGGCTCTGGTCGCAATAGAGCGACGCCCCCGGAGAGGCAGAGCATCACCCCCTGGTGGGCAGAGCGTCGCCCCCTGGTGGGCATGCCGGGTGGATCCCGGTTGGGCTCATGTGGGAGTCTGTCTGACTGTCTCTCCCCCTTTCCAGCTTCAGAAAAATACAAAAAAAAAAAAAACCAGACTAAAATGTTCAGAGGAGGCCAAAGTACACATAATAATTCAGTATATGGTAAAGATGGCATTCCAAATCAGAAGGAAAAGCATAGATTATTCAGTAAGTGGTGTGAGGCAACAAGCTAGATCAGGGGTCGGGAACCTTTTTGGCTGAGAGAGCCATGAATGCCACATATTTTTAAATGTAATTCCGTGAGAGCTATACAACGATCCGTGTATGTTACACATTATCCAATAAAAATTTGGTGTTGTCCTAGAGGACAGCTGTGATTGGCTCCAGCCACCCACAACCATGAACATGAGGTAGGAAATGAATAGATTGTAATACATGAGAATGTTTTATATTTTTAATGTTATTATTTTTTTAATTAAAGATTTGTCTGCGAGCCAGATGCAATCATCAAAAGAGCCACATCTGGCTCACGAGCCATAGGTTCCCGACCCCTGAGCTAGATGTTCAGGAAAATTTTAAACTGGAACCCTACATTACAACTTTTTTTGAGAGAGAGAGAGAGAGAGAGGAAGGGAGGAAGATAAGAACCATCAACCCATTGGTATGTGCCTTGACTGTGGGGCTCCAGCCAAGCCAGTGATCCCTTGCTCAAGCCAGCTACCATTGGGCTCAAGCTGAAGAGCATGGGATCATGTCTAAGATCCCGTGCTCAAGCCGGTGACTCCACGCTCAAGCAGGCTACTCTACACTCAAGCTGGTGAACCCACACTCAAGCCAGCAACCTCGGCATTTCAAACCTGGGTTCTCAGCGTCCCATTGCACTGGCGCTCTAGCCATTGCACCAATGCCAGGTCAGGCACAACTTTTGATTTTAACATTAAAATAACATGATTTTAACATGAAAATTAAAGCAATTTTAAAGAAATTGCTAATAGGCCTGATTTGTGGTAGCTCAATGGATAAAGCATCGACCTGGAATGCTGAGGTTTCCAGTTCAAAACCCTGGGCTTGCCCGGTCAAGGCACATACAGGAAGCAACTACTATGAGTAGATGCTACCCCCTTCTCCCACTCTTTCTCTCACTCTCTCTCTCCCCACACCTCAAAAAAAATTTGCTAGTAGGAAAGGATCTATAAATTCTCTAAATTATCTTGGAATAAATTAGACTCAACATGAAATAAAATAATTAAAAAAAGGACTAATAAATCTGATTACATAAACATTTTAAATCACTGTAAGTAAAAATACCACAAACAAGATAAAAGACAAAAATTTATAATATTACTTCCAATAGATATGACAAATCCCATTAATTTCCTTACTGTCTAAATATATAACACATCAATAAGAAACCAACAACATAGGCCCTGGCCAGCTGGCTCAGTGGTAGAGCGTCGAACCAACATGTGGAAGTCCCGGGTTCAATTTCAGGTCAGGGCACACAGGAGAAGCGCCCATCTGCTTCTCCATCCCTCTCCTCTCCTTTCTCTCTATCTCTCGCTTCCCCTCCCACAGTCAAGGCTCATTGGAGCAAAGTTGGCCCGGGCACTGAGGATGGCTCCATGGCCTCCACCTCAGGCACTAGAATGGCTCTGGTTGTAACAGAGCAACATTCCAGATGGGCTGAGCATCGCCCCCTGGTGGGCATGCTGGGTGGATTCTGGTTGGGCACATGCAGGAGTCTATCTCTGCCTCCTCACTTCTCACTTCAGAAAAATACAAAAAAAAAAAAAAGAAAGAAACCAACAACATGATAGAAAACTGTGCAAAGTACACAACAGCATTTTGTAGGAAAATAAATATAAGTGGTCAATAAACATACAGTTTTGATAGTAATAGCACAAATGAAAACAACTGAGAGTTTCTGTTTGTCTGTTTGTTTTTAGGCCACCAAATTATAAGGGTGTGAGAAACCTGAAAGCTCATGCCAATTTGGTAAGAATGTCAATGGATAAGCATTTTTGGAGTGCAAGTTTTCCATACCCTTTAATATTTTAAATGTGAATCTTGCCCTGAGCCCAGAATTTCTATTTTCAGTAATTAATCCTAAATAAACATTCATAATTGTGCACAGAAATATATGACAGTGCTGTTTATAATAGCAAAAAAATGAAAACCACTTAAATAGTTATTGATAGAAGAATGATTAAGAATAAGATTTCCAATGAACGGGAGTCCTAGCAGCACTTAAATGAATGAAATGGATTTGAGTGCAGTAACATGCAAGATGCCCAAGATATAGTAAGTGCAAAAGTCAATGGGAAAAATTATATGAATAATATGAACCATCTTTTATATGTCTACGAATGTAAAACTAACATCTGAAAGGAAACATAAAGTATTTTTAAAAAGGGGTTCCAGGAAGTTAGGGAATAAAGTAGATAAGAAGAGGGAAGATGCTTACTTTTCAGTCAAATCTTTCCGGACCTTTCAAGGTTTTGGTTGGGGTATTTTTTTACAATAAACAGGTATTAATATTTAAGTCATGAGTAATAAACAGTTTTACGAGACTAAGAGACATGGACAAGAGAGCGTGGTTACCAGGGGTGGGGGGAGGGAGGACACAGGAGGGAAGGAGGGAGAGAGTTAGGGGGAGGGGGAGGGGCACAGAGAAAACTAGATAGAGGGTGACGGAGGACAATCTGATTCTGGGTGAGGGGTATGCAACATAATTTAATGACAAGATAATCTAGACATGTTTTCTTTGAATATATGTACCCTGAATTATTAATGCCATCCCATTAACATTAATAAAAATTTATTTAAAAAAATAAACAGTTTTAAAAGTTAAGCATTTTAATATTTATCAAAACTCATTTACAGATCCAGAGATATAACTATAATGTAGTATAAAAGGAAAAACCAGATTATATAGAGAGTGCAGTTTCAACTATCTTAAAAACAATATCTAAATATCCACATAGAAAAAAATGCTGGCAGGAAACACATCAAAATGGTACTTACCTCTAGTTATAATGTTATAACCTATTTTTTTACTTGATTCTTTGTATTTTTTTTACTTTTCAAATTTTCCAAAATTAATATTATGTATAATCAGAAAAAAATGAATGACCAATTCAAAATTTGCTAGGAAAATTAGTTTGTATCCTACACTAGAGCAGGAATCAAGAGGGGGGAAAATGTGGGACATAGTCCCTCCCTCAAACAATTTAGTTTCACAGATGTAAATGTGTACAGTTCACCATCAGAGATCCAGATAGGAAAACAAAGAGCCAAGAACTAGGTTGAAACCTATCAGATGTCAAAACGTATAGAAGAGACAATATGAACAACAGGACAGCAGAAAGAAAAGATATAATATATAATACAATAATTGGCCCCACTTATTAACATCTCCCTAACCAGGCACCCAGGGAATATGGTCTTGAGAACTATGAGAATTCTTTGCCACAGATAGAGTCACAACTATACACATGATTTGTTCTGGGCATCAGGAAGTCCCTCTCCTCAAAGTAATGCCTTCTCTATACACTGATACCTGAAATTTACTGATAAAGATTTATCCACTTATATCATATTTTCTATCATTCCTGAAGAGCACGTATACCCAGGAGTGCCAGCACTTTACACTGCAGGGCACCTGCCCAGCCTCCTTGTGCCAATGACAATCATCATTCTCCAACCTTAGCACATCTCCCTGTGAGATCACCTCAGAATCCTTCTCAGCACAACACTCCAAGCAGCTACCACCACATGAGCAAAGTTGGATATGACTGGAAAACTCTTTGCCATCCCTTACTTACATGAGAGTAACAGACATGCATTTGAATCAGAGCTGAGAACTTTACGAAGTTCTGTCACACTCACTATTTCATTCAAGCAGGCATTATTCTCTTTTCCCCTACACCAAAATGGAGGTTTTAAGAGTTTCCACCAACAGTTCACGGACAGGCCACTATTCAGAGGCAGGTCCTAGATTCTCATATGGAAACTAATCCTCCCTCCAAGCCCATGGCTCTTTCTGAAAAGCACTCCTCTCTTTCACGGCATTGCAGAACAGTTGAACTTATCTTTTCCTGATGCCATGATGGGAAAGTTTGAGAACCCTGAGAAGCACTGTGGAGCCAGAAAGAGCACCCCCAAAGACAAACAGGCTATCAGAACATAAGCAATACCATAATTTTGCCAACAGCCAGCTCTTTACACTGGTGGGACCAGTGAATATACAGCATTCAAGTTCCTAAACATTACCGGTATCTGACTGGAATTCCACCAAGAATCCCACTAAAGGGCAAGAACAGTCCCCTGACACGCTCATACATGTAAGCCCAACAGGGATTAAGCTGCACAGATGAGCCCCAGCGCCTCTGGGCTGATAAGAAGATTTGGGCTGTTTTGCCTCATTCGTGCCTGCGCTCCCTTGCCGCTCTCCAGGCTCAAAAAGACCAGAGCCAGCGGGAGGGGTACTCCCAAGATCACCCACCCCCAAGTTCTAAACACCCAGCGGAACTATCACAATCTAACAGGTCACTTTCCCCTTTGGTTCTCAGATCTGCCCAGACGGCTCCATGATTCGAAGTTCCTCTCATCTGGCTCCATTGGGAGGCACGTTAGGGTTAACTTCCATAAGCAAGGGCTTCCCTTTGAAAAAAACGATGAGAGTGGGGGGGAGGTTCCAAGGACAGCCATCAACTCACCCTCCAACCTAATCCAATTCAATATTGAACATGCAACAGTCTTAAAAGTGTTCAAAAAACACCAGAATTAGATAGCGTGTTGAATTTGAGGCTAACATACAGATTCTTGACGTTAAAAGGCTAGCTTTTCACAACAAACTCATGTTGCTATAGAGACGGCATAAGCCTATGTAAACTTCAGGCATTCATATTCATAGAAACTCCTGAAGCAAGACCAAATGTTGGCCCTCACATTCCCGTTCTTGCCAACTTCCAAAGAGTGCTCAAATTATGCCAAAAATAAATGGATGTGACTAATACAAGCTTAGAACAGTTTTTTTTTTAATTTTACCTTGAAGGCAACATTTGTTGATATAGGAGCTGGGTGTGTAAAGCGTACTTCCCTCCTCCATAAATCCCTCTGTTTTATTTACACTTCCTAAAAGACCTGCGTGCACATTTTTTCCATAAAGTGTACGACTGCTAGTAATCACGTATTATTTCACTCTGTGCCCCGGTTCTATTTTAACACTGTGTCGCTTCCTTTTTGTTTGTGTTCCATTAAGCACGTACTAGAGACAAAGCAGTAAAGGCTTAACTCTTCTGGTCCCAAATACATGCTCCAGGGCTGCAGAACTGCCAACCAGCTTTTGCATAGGCAACACCTCCAAGGTCTGCGAGCCCAGGGTAAATCCTATTACAAGCTCTGCGATGTCAAATTGGTTTCTGCTACTGATCTTCTTTCTCATGACCCCTTCCCCAACCCCTCCAGGCCCCAATCCCAGATCCCTCGTTTCTCTCGCGCATGAGGTCAACCTGTATGACAACTGTGCTCTGCCCTGAATCTACTCTATCCTGTACTGAAAACTCACTGCTAATTACTGTAGTCACACTTCTTAATTCAACAAGCACCAAGCGTCTGCCTACCATCTCCCTAGTGGGCTGGGTCACCAGCTAGCTCAAGGCAGGTCATGAAGTCGGCATTTATTTCCTGATAGGAGATGGCTGTTACAAGGTAGCTGTTCCAACATGAATGGTAATCAACAATAATTAAGAGTGATACACCCAGTCTGACTCATATGATAGTGTTAAAAATAAAAATTAAAAAATCTGAGGGTGGGAGAATGATAAAAAAGGGAGAAAAAAACTGCTTAAACAAGACAGAAAAGTTTTTCATCTCAACTTAGAATTTCTGGAAAATAATGTATGCTTTGTTATCTCTTAATTTACACAGAAGTACACCCACATTGTGACCACAGTGAATTTTCCATAAAGGAAGGAAATGTTTGCTCTCAAAGCCTAAAGTCCTTCACCTTGGCACCCAGAGAGAACAGAATTTCAGGGACCAGGCCACACAAAATCTCCCCTCTGCCCATGCAGGCCATCATGACTATTCCATAACTCATGCCAACTTCCAGTTTCAGAAACAGAAAATCAACTACAACCAACCCTCTGTCTTCCAGAAGTGGTTAAGCTACATAAATTGCTGCCCACCCAGATTCTCAGCTCTAATCTGGAATCTTCCTCTCTAGACCCCTGCCAGTCCCAGCCATATGAGTTACCAAACTTCCCTGGGTAAACTCCAAGCATCCCCACCCTGCTTTACAAATCCGTCACGTGCCCCCAGGTCATGACTAAGTGGAAGCTTTATTTTAACCATGATTGAGATTGTTCATTATCTACACCCTCTCACCACCACCACCACCACTACCCTCCCCCCTCTTCTGCCCTCACCTTAAATCAGGTTCCCAGAATCAGACCTTGAGACTGTGATTCACTTGCCAGGAATCTATCAATGAAGCGTTTCCAGGAGAAACCAAGAAGGTAGTGGAGGGATCCGTACAAGAACAAGGAAAGAGCTAAGCACCGGGGCGATTCCAGCTCAGCCTTGGCCTGATTCCACGGGCATTTGGGAGCATAAATTGTCTCACTGAGGCTAGGAAGCTGGCTGGCCCTTCTTTCTCCCACACTCATTCCTCTAGGCCACTTCAAGGTGGATGAAAAGCCCCGGGCACGTCCAGCTCCCTGTGCTGTGATCCAAGCAATGCCCGTGGCCCAAGGGAAGCTTGTGAAAAAGGCCATTGGTGCCAGCTTGGGAAGAAAGCAGAGCCAGGCTGAGCAGTGGGCACTCAGTGGGCACTCAGTGGGCACTCAGTGGGCATTCAGTGGGCACTCAGTGGCAAAGGGTCGTGGGGGCGGGAGGGAGTGGTGGCACTGGCTGTGTCTGTCGTGTCCCCAGGGAAAAGAGCACTGGTAGTATTTTAATATTAATTTCTTAAAACAACTCTTAATGTGAAAATCATAGGGCCCTGGCTGGGTTGCTCAGTGGATAGAGCATCAGCCCAGCATGCAGACGTCCCAGGTTGGTTCCCCAGTCAGGGCACACATGAGAAGCAGCCATCTGCTTCTCTCCCCCGCCCTCTCTCTCTTCCTCTCTTGCAGCCAGCGGCTCGATTGGTTTGAGCATCAACTCTGTGTGCGGACAGCTCAGTTGGTTCAAGCATTGGCAGGGACACATGCCGAAGTCTGTCTATCTCTCCTCATCTCACTTTAAAAAAAAAAATCTTAGAGGATCAGTTATGACTTGGGAGAGAGAAAAACAACCCCATCACTGATTGTACCCACTTTACAGGACAACACCAAACGTAACATCTGCTTACATGATGTCACACCTGGTACAGGAAATAAGAATGTGAGACCTGAACATCCTGTGTATTAGAATACTAGGTCTTGAAGCAACTATGGAAACTTACAGAGCCATTTTATTCACCTTCCTGTATGGCCACCATCCAAATATGAGTGTCTAACTCCCCTAGTGTGGCAAAATTGTCAGGGGCTGCCTCCTGTGCTTAAGACATCCTGCTGCCCTCTGACTAGCCTACTGCACCGCCTCTTACCTACCTGGGCCATTTCAGGAGAGACAGAAATGGAGGATAGGAATTGTAAAGAAGCCCACATGCTCCCCACAAAGGCATCAGAGCAGCTCTGATTAGTCAGTAGCCGCTGAAAAGGGTTGTCAGGCTGAGAAGAGTGAGAGGACCTGTCGTGAGCCGAGCCCAGGTGCGGGTGAGGAAGCGAAGGCACCCCATGCAGGACAGCCTGAGCTAGAACCTCGTCTGTGCTTGAGCGTAATCTTCCTTTCCAACGCCCATCCTCATTTTACATAAATTGTACTCAAAAAGGAAAAAGAAAGTTAACAGCTTTTCAAATGTTTACAACATTCAGTGTAAGGTTGGAATTGGAAAGTATATTAAAAAAAGGTAGAGCATATCATTTGTCCTAAAGAAATGGGCCATTCGGCCCTGGCCGGTTGGCTCAGTGGTAGAGCGTCGGCCTGGCATGCAGAAGTCCAGGGTTCGATTCCCGGCCAGGGTACACAGGAGAAGCGCCCATCTGCTTCTCCACCCCTCCCCCTCTCCTTCCTCTCTGTCTCTCTCTTCCCCTCCCGCAGCCGAGGCTCCATTGGAGCAAAGTTGCCCTGGGCGCTGAGGATGGCTCTATGGCCTCTGCCCCAGGCACTGGAGTGGCTCTGGTCGCGACAGAGCGACGCCCGGATGGGCAGAGCATCGCCCCCTGGTGGGCGTGCCGGGTGGATCCCAGTTGGGCGCATGCAGGAGTCTGTTTGACTGCCTCCCCGTTTCCAGCTTCAGAAAAATACAAAAAAAAGAAAAAAGAAAGAAAGAAATGGGCCATTCTGAGAAGACTCTAAGGCATGGAGACAAAGCAATTCATAAGTCATACATAATAAACTGGTGAGATAAAAATAAATGCACAAGTCCCAGTGTACACAGAATTTTGGATAATCAAGAGTCTACTTGTGGTGAGTACCAACGGTTCTGGGTGTTCCTGAAGTAAAGAGAAGGTGTTCTAGAAGTATCAGTGGAGGTTCAGTTTGAGCAGAGTCCTAAGGGTGAATTGAATTTAGATAGGAAAAGCAAGGGGGCAGGGCTTTTCACTCAGCCAAAAAAGCAGGAAAGAAAAGAAGCCACACATTCTGGGAATGCGAATCCCGTGAAGGGTACAGAAGATAGTCTCTCCTGTACCCCACACTGGAACAAGGCCATTGTTCCCCAGCCTGCCCACACCTCCGTGTGTGGGCCCTCTGAGGCCCTTCACAGTCTGGGCTGCTCACAAGGGACAGCAGGGGTCAGGGTGTCCACCCACAGTGATGGCAGAGGATGGGGTCTCAACACCCCAGCCAGAGGGTCTTCGTGCTGCCCAGCCAGTCCCAGAACTCTGGCCAATATGTGGCTTCTAGCTAATACTCCACATGCACAAGCCTCCCCCAGAAGAAGCTTGGACTACCCAGTGACTAGGGAAAGGCAGCAGGGCCTTCCCCCTCCACCTGAAAAGCCAGTGGAAACAGCTGCCTCCCAATAAGACAACAAATCACCACCATACATACCCGCCACCTCTTGCCCATTTCATGACTTATTTTCCAGACATTGGTCCTGTATTTAATGAAATCTGACCAGCAGTCAGAATTCTAATCAGACCCAGGAGCTGGCTGCCTCAAACCCTCCCCCCTACCTTTCCAGCTGCCCCACCCTTTCCGAGCCCGACCCCCTTTCCCAATCCCACCCCCGCGGGCAGGCAGGCAGGCCGGACTGTAAGCAGTATACTGAAGTGCAGGCCCAGGGAGAGAGCACTTGAACTTGAGCTAAGGTTTCCTGTCTCCTCCTCTCATTTCCCCAGATTTTCCCCAGCTCGCACCCCTCTCCTCTTCCTGCAGAAGCACACCTTTCTCTCCTCACCCAGCCAAGCCAAATACGCAAGAACCTATTCAGCTTTCCAGAAGTTGAGGATCCGCTTCAAGCTGAGACTTGTTCTAAAATAATTTAGGGGGTGTGAGAGGGTAGAGAAAGAGATGCGGTAACAGAGAGAAAAATTAAGGCTATTGGCTCCCTGTCACTTGGCAGTGAACCTGCCATAACAAAGTTTGTAGTTTTTAGAGGCTTTGGAAAGGGGGGAGGCCCCTTATTCACGCTGATTTTAAGAACAACTTTTTGTCCTATTCACTCCGCATACACCGGGGGAGAGGGGATTTTATTGCTCTAAGAACAAGAAACTAATAAATGACACTGTCTTCCAAACTGCCCCCAGAATCCTCAGAGATGGGACTCTTTTCAAGAGGAGTGCCTCCCTGACGCTGTGGATTAACAACAATAACAACTTGCATTTGTGAGCAGCTCTTAACTTTTCAAAGTATTCCTCCATCCGTCATCCCACTTTATCCTCCTGACAGCCTGGTGATGCAGGTGGAGCTGGGATTATCTGGGCCAGCCTTGAGAGTAAGCAAAGCAGATTATGTACTCAGCGGATCTAGGGGCCCAGGAAGGGGCCAACCACCTCAGAGAACCCCTCCCAACAAGTTGCACCTGAAAAGCCCTCTTGCAAAGACAGCCCTTCCATTTCACAATGCAGATAAGGCTTATGAAGTAAATACCCCTTGGAAAGATAACCCATCGACCAGTGTGTAATGTAAGGTAAAACCCCAGGTGACTCTTCCCCAAGAGCAATTTTTAATAGGGGACAGAAATGGGCCACCCAAAGGGAATGGGGGAAAATTTAGACTACTGTATTTTTCACTCCATAAGACGCACTTTTTTTCCCCCAAAAGTGGAGGGGAAAATGCCTGTATGTCTTATGGTGCAAAAAATACAGTATTTTATTAAATATTTTAACACAGTATTTGGTTCAGAATATTTTTTTCTTATTTTCCTCCTTAAAACCCTAGGTGTGTCTTATGGTCAGGTGCATCTTATGGAGCGAAAAATACGGTAGGTCACAATTTGCCTAGGCTCGCTCATAAGAATTGTTAACCTTATTTTATAGGTGGGAAGAAACCAGGTCAAGTCACCCATTCATTTATTCATTCCTTGATTTAAATGCCTTCCTTGTGCCTCTTATTTTGCCAGTCAAGCCTGATGGTTCAAGATAAAGATACAGACCTTGCCCTCAAGGACCTCGGAGTAGGAAGAAGAGGGCAACAGGAGTATCTGGACGGTGCTTTGAAATACATATTCTTCTCCACCCCACCTTCCTCTCACCTCACTTCAGGCAACAGGAAGAGCCTTCTAAACTCATTGTCTATAGCCCAGAAAAAAAAATGTAATTGATTTCAGAATAGGTATTTTAGACACATAGCAGAAAATGTTTTTAGATAAAAAGAGACTTTAAAATTTCAAAATCTTGATTTTCATATCAAAAGTCATCTTCTGGAGGTCTCAAAATATAGAGTTAGTGTCATTCACCATAAAGTTGAGGGAAGTGCACAACAATAATAGCTTTCTTTTCCACTGGGAGGGGGAGTCACCCACCAGCTGGTCAGAGCAGGAGACTCCCTGGTGACATGCTAGCATTAGGTGCTCAGAACACTCGGTCTTCAGGGTTCTGGGGGGATAAAAGCACTAATGCACAATTCCTATTATGGTGACTACCCATCACTCAGCTGCAGGACCCACACTTCAGATGTTTCTCTTCTCAAATACAGAGGAAAATGTGATTTGGGTCTCTATAAACGATGAATATTTTTTGTCTCTGTGCTTGTTTTTGGAAAATATCTTGACGTAACCAATTACAAATATAAGGAGATTAGAGTTTATCAGTGGACAATTTTTTCAGCTCAGTCACCCTTTGTGCACATCTTGTAGCATAAAAATTATTGTCTTAGTAATTTTTGGTGTACACTTCAGTAGTGTTAACTATATTTACATTGCTGTAAAACAGATCCTTAGAACCCTTTCATCTTACAGAACTAAAACTCTATACCAATGAAAAGTAAGTTCCATTTGCCCACTTCTCCCAGTCCCTGGTACCTGTCCTTTTACCTTATATATCTATGAACTTGACTACTTTAAGGACAGTCATGTAAGTGGAATCACACTGTATTTGTCCTTCTGTCACTGGTTTATTTCACTAAGCATAATGTCCTCAAGTTTCCTGTGTTGTAGCATGTGACAGGATTTTCTTCCATTTTAAGGCTGTGTAGTATCCCATTTAGAGAATATACCACATTTTCTTAACCATTTATCCATCAGTGGACACTTGGGTTGCTTCTACTTCTTGGTTATAAAAATTAAAAAAAGAAAACTGGACAGCCAAATACAAAAGAATGAAATTGGACCACTATCTTACACCAGACACAAAAATTAAATCAAAGATTTCAGCATAAGACATAAAACTCCTGGTGGTAAGTAAGATGCTTGATATAGGTCTTGGAGATGACTATTTCTAATCTGACACCAAAAGCAAAAGCAACAAAAGGAAAATAAATAAGTGGGATTACATCATATTAAAAAGTAAAGAAAACCATCGACAAAGTGAAAAGAAAACCTACAGAATGGGAGAAAATATTTGCAAATCATATATCTGATACTATATCTGGGCTAATATACAAAATACATAAAGAACTCATGCTACTCAGTAGCAAAGAAACAAACAATCCAATTAAAAATTGACAGATCTGAATTGACATTTTTCTAAAGAAGACATACAAATGGTCAATAGGTACATGAAAAGATGCTTTACATCATTAATAATTAGGGAAATAGAGATCAAAATCACAATGAGATATTACCTCGCACCTGTTAGAATGACTATTACCAAGAAGACAAGAAATAATGAATGTTGGCAAAGATGTGGAATAAAGGAAACCTTTGTTCATTGTTGGTGAGAATATAAATTGGTGCAGCCACTATGGAAAACAGCATGAAGGTTCCTCAAAAAATTAAAAACATAACTATTATATTATAGAAAAATTCAACTTTGGGTATTTATCCAAAGAAAATAAAAACACTAACTCGAAAAGATATTATCCGCACCCCATGTTTATTACAGCATTATTCACAATAGCCAAAATATGGCTATCAATGGATAAGTGGATAAAGAAATTGTGGTATACAGTGTATGGAATATTATTCAGTCATAAAAGGAATAAAATCTTGCCATTTGCAACAACATGGATGGACCTCCAGGGCATTATGCTGATTGAAACAAGTTGGACATAGAAAAGCAAGTATCCTATGTTAGCTTTTATGCATAGCATCTAAAAGCAAAGAAGGAAGGAAGGAAGGAAGGAAGGAAGGAAGGAAGGAAGGAAGGAAGGAAGGAAGGAAGGAAGGAAGGAAGGAAGGAAGGAAGGAAGGAAGGAAGGAAGGAAGGAAAAGATGCCAAGATTCTAAATACAGAGAACAGATTTATGCTCTCCAGAAGCAGGATGTGAGAGGTAGGAGAAATGGGTGAAGGAAGCATAAATTTTTTTAACAAAATAAATCAGCATAATTCTAACACTAAACCCTGGAAAAGACTTTACCAAAAAATAAAATTATAAGCCAATAAGGTAATATTAAAACATTTTCAGCCTGACCTGTGGTGGTGCAGTGGATAAAGCATCAACCTGGAATGCTGAGGTCACCAGTTCAAAACCCTGGGCTTGCCTGGTCAAAGCACATATGGGAGTTGATGCTTCCTGCTCCTCCCCCCCTTCTCTCTCCCTTTCTCTCTCTCTCTCTCTCTAAATAAATGAATAAAATCTAAAAAAAAATTTTTTTTCAGGCAGAAGTTAGAATACTGTATCTTAAAAAACCTAAAGTTCAACAAATACTAAAAATTCTATAGCAAAAGGGAAACGACATCAGGTAGTAACAAGTTCTACATAAAGGCATGAAGAACACCAGGATGCATTCATAGGTTCAAATACTTTTTAAAAAAAGTTTTAAAAATTATTTCTACTTCTATACATATATATGATTAAGTCTTCTTAACACTATTCCCTTTTTTAGAGTAAAACTAATGATACAAAACTAAAACATGACAAAAGAAGCACAAAGATTAAGAAGGTATAAACAGAAATATATTGCTGTAAATTACAAAATTTTCATGAAGTAATGAAATATTTTAATATATACTGTGACAAATTACAGACACATATTATAGTCACTAAATCAACCACCAACACAGCAGAAGGGGAAAAAAAACAAAGAAACATAACTAAAATGTCAAGAGACATAAATCTAAAGTCGTCAGAGGAAAGAAAATAAAATGATACAAAATATTTGATTCAGCTAATCAGGAAAGGATAAATAAAAGAATAGCAAGAAAAACCAAATGCCAAGATGATAGACTCAATTCAAATATATAGAAATTTACAGTAAATGTAGATGAAACAAATTTCCCAATTAAAAAGCAGAGATTATCATACTTGATAAGAAGGCAAGAAGCAACTAGTAGGTGTTGTTTAAAGTTACTATTTCAAATTAAAAGAATGGAAAATGACTTACCATGCATACTTTAACCATGAGTAAGCTGGTATGGTTCCATTAATGGCACACAAAGTAGACTTCAAGAGAATAGTATTAGTGAGGTAAAAAGGGGCATTTCATAATGATAAACGGATTGAGTAATCGAAATGACAGTACTACAAAATGTCATTCAGTAACAAATCTGCCAAACATGAGGGGAAATTTTATAAATTAAGGGACCTACAGGCAAATTTATTAGGCACTAGAAATGTCTAGTTTGTGATTTTTAAGTTTTTGCACTGAAGTGTGTTAATTAAACTGCTAACCCAAACTCTTTGATGCAGCCACATTGCGCACAGGCCCTTGACTGTGTCCATGTGAGGGAGAAGTTGCCCTGAAACCACTTGATCTGAGTTGGTACCATTCAGTCGGCAGCACAGGCAGGAGCACGGGAAGGTAACCTGATTTACAGATACTTGAAAGTGTTTTCAAAACCAAAGAAAAGAGAGATGGCCTACAATTCTCCAGTCCGGCCAGAGATAAACCTGCATTAGGGAGATTCCCATTCAAGAACACTGACTTTCAAATGAACTAAAAAGCAAAATAGAGAAAAACACATATGTAGAAAACAGGTTGACATCTATTAGGGGTGGTGGGTTGAGGAGGCTGGGCGAGGGAGGCGGCGGGATAGAGTAAAAAAGCTTAAATAAAAAAGACTTACCTGACCCGTGGTGGCACAGTAGACAGAAGGTCGACCTGGAATACTGAAGTCACCAATTCAAAACCCTGGGCTTGTGTGGTCAAGGCACATACAACAAGCAAGCAATGAACAACTAAAGTGAAGTAACTATGAGTTGATACTTCTCATTCCACTCACCCCGTCTCTCTGTAAAATCAATAAATAAAATCTTTAAAAAAAAAAAAAAAAAACCTCATGGAGACAGACAACACTGTGGTGATTGCCAGGAGAGGGGGAGGTGGAGGAGGGTAGGGGGCAAAAATGGCGATGGTCAAAGACTTGACTTGGGTGAGGGGGTGAACACACAATACAGTGTGCATAGATGTGTTGTAGAATTTGGCACCTGAAATCTGTTCAATTATGTTAACAAGTGTCACCCTAATAAATTCAATAAATAATAATAGCTAAAAAAGGAAAAGAACACTGACTTTTAAGGTCCTGATGTTGTAGAAGCAGACTGAAACTTCAGCCTTGGGAGTGGGGGGACCATTCTGAAGGGAGCATAAGAACTAGAAAGACTAGATGGCAACAATAGAACCCTGAGAAACACCCCCACTCCAGTCACATGGAAGAAGAGAGAGTGAGCAGAGAATATGGTAAACAAACACCCAGAGAGATAGGAGGAAAACTACATTAACCAAGTCACTGATGTGGGAAGTGAGTGTATGCTAACGGAAGACATTCTTAAGAGTATTAAATGCCGCCATGAAGCCAAATTAAAAGAAAAAAATGGACTAAAAGTCAGGAGAAAAATGTTCTGATCCCCAGTCTATGAACTGGAGTGATTCAATTTCACAAATATTCATTTAATGACTACTACATGCAAGGTTTCAAGTTCAGTCCCAGAATGCATCTGACCTTAGCTTCCTTATTTAATTCAGCATATTGGGTTTTCTACTTGAACAGGTGAGTTCTAAGAGCGGTTTGAACAATAAACAGCTGTGATTCACACATGATGACCATATACACTAAAACCCTTTAGCTCCAGAGTCACCAAGGATGGAAGCAAAGAGGGACAGCGTTGACTAGTGGCCAGAAGAGACTATAGAATCCTTTTAAAGAAATGTGGTTATACACTATTTGCATTTATGCAGTTAAGCACACTAGACTATAACAGACACTGGAGGCTGTGGCACCTATTGGGGTGCACCACCCCAACCCCCACCCTCATGTAGGGATGCACTCCCAGCTATGGGAGTGCATCCTTCCAGATCTGCCTCAGCAGTATAGCTACCTCACCTGGCAGCCCACATCTGGTGATCTGAGGGGTATAATGGCCTGCCCATCTCAACCCAGTGCAGGATACTCCTGGGCAATAGTTGCAGAACTTTCTCCACTGGGATGGCCAAGGCTTTATCAGAGGCTCGCATCACAGTTCAGCTTCTTCCTCTGCTCAGTCTTGCTTCCTCCCTGTTTCCTTCACAGTAAGTACTGAACCCTAATAACATCATTATCCTAAACTGTCTCAGCATCTAGAGAGCACACACTTTGGCAGTTGGTTATTACTGGATAGCTATGCACATATGTACATGTATATGAGATGTTGTTCCAAGAGCCACCTCTCCCTGACTTGCCCCTGATTAATCTGTAGCTCTAAGCAGTCAGTGTGAGCACATTCACATCAATACTGACTGATTTAGAAAGGGAGTATGATTGACTCCTGCCCAATGACATATGACAGGAAGTCTGATTGAGCCATCTCTAGAGGTCTCTATTATTGAAGTGTTTCCTCATTAATAAAGAGCAACACATGCAGAATTTTCTTCTGCTATTCATGGTTGTATCCATTTTGATGCCAGAACTCTGGCAGCCACGTTGGTACCGGGATAAGGTACCAAGCTCATTGAGAAGGGCAAAATGGAAAGAATGGGAGACCCATGTGATGTTTTTGAGGTACTGATCTTGGAACCAATCCTGAAGTTACCCTACACATCAGGGCTTCTTGTTACGCTAGATGGCAGATTATCCATATTATTTAACCCTTTGAGTTGTGAATTTTTTTCATGCTCACTGACCTCCAGAAGTGAGTTTTTTTCAAAAAAATGAAATTAGTTCCAGTTATTCTGGATGGTCAGGAGGCACGAGGATGTACATGAACGTTCATACTACTCAAAGGGTTAAACACTTCTGACCTGGGCTTTCTGTAATTTGCTGTCAAAACATCCTACCCAACATGTAAGCAATCAAATATAGCCTCATAGAGAGTCTTGTAGGGTCTGTTTTAATGAATAACTAAAAAATTGTAAATACTGTATCATTTTTTTTTTACATTAGGTAATGGGAAGTTTGTCATGAAAAGCAATATAAGCATGCCTTTGAAATCCCATTTCACTTTTAGTAAGGTAGAAGAATTTGCCAAGCAGAAACAAATTTTACCACAATGCATGCTAGTTATTATGGATTGTTGAAGTATTTTGAGTCCAAGGTAGCAGCCTCATAATTGAGATGGTTGTAGTGCCATCCGGCCAATATCACAGACCCAGTTGTGCATAGAAATTATGTTCTGAAAGGCTAACAGTACATTGTGGTGAGAACTCCAGGGTGTCATTTCCAAGTATAAAGCTGGAATTCACTGAACAGTTCTCTAAATACTATATTGAAATGGTCTCTTCTACTAACAGGAGTATATAGCTCACCTCTCAGAAATACTACATCTCTGTTGTGCTTTCCAAAGATATAACTTCTCCATGGCAAGCCATTAAAGGTCTTACAGGCTAACAGAAAGCAAGACCCTCAAGGGGAAAGAGATGGAAATTTGCGCACACAAGGCCACACGTGCAGGCCAGAGAGGCCGTCCACTTGTGATCTGTTTGGGCCAGCAGAGCTCCAGCTCCCCGGCTGGATGTGGACAGTCTGCCTTCCATCTCTACCAGCTTGTGGTTTCTAGGATTCAAGCTCAGAGACTCTTTCCTATGCCAATTCCCATTGGCAGGAAAGACACCTCTGGCATCACCATTTCTACTCCCAGTGCTTCACCACTGCCAACCTCCTCATGTTTTATCTATTTTTATTTGAATTGGTGATCAAGGGATTAACCCAGTTATACAAATTCACTCTTCCAAAAGCCATTATGGTGTAGTTGCAATCGTGATATTTCACTCTCCAAAGGAATCGAACTGGATTTTAATGACAGTAGACTCCATTAAGCAACACCTGATTGAGTAACTTCCTAGAAATTTCACCTTTATTCTTTTCTCCATTGTGTTACCCAAAAAAACACAACAGGAGAGTTATCAAGGACTTCTGCCAAGCTATAATGGATCATCCTTGAAATCATAGTCACATTTCCTTCTGTTTCTAACAAGTCAAATATCCCTGTTTTATTCCATAGGAAACCCTCAACACAGTTTCAGCTTCCACTGAAAAAGGAAACATAACTTAGTTTTTTTGTAGGTTATTTAGTAGTTGTAGGAGAATATAATTGTTTGTAAGAAATTCTCATATGAGTAGTATAGTTTATATGTAATTATTTATTTTTATTAGAATTTATCTTCAATAACATTAAAGCATTTTTCTCCTTAGAATGATAAAGCCAACCTGTTTTATAGTGATTTATATAACCTGAATTAAGTCTGCTTAAGTCAAGTGAAGAACATAATTATTCTGTGAATCAATCTGAAAGAAGTCTGATTTTTTCTCTAACCCCACCAGACGTTAAACAGATCCTATCCTCTCTGCAAAGGAGTGTGTTTAGGATCTTGACAAAGTCCAACAATACAAATCTCTGAGGGTCAGAGTGTGCTTGTCTGGTCCCCATTGCAATTCTAAGGCTGCACAGTTCCTGCCACATAATAGCTGGTCAATAAATGTATACTTGTTGGGAGAATAGATGAATGCCTGAGAATAACTGAGAAGGGTCCAGGCTATGAATAAACTACCCTGTCAGTGTATTCAACCAATATGCTATCCATTCTATCCCAGTATTCAGTGCCTTTCATCAGAAGAGGAAAAATGGTGAAAGCATCCCACATGAATGGCTGTACGTGTATAAAGCAGAAAGGGAGAGGAGAGAGAAGCATTAAAAAAAAGCAACTTTGCCTTTTACCCCATGTTGGGTAAATAAATGTTTTTTTAAGTTTTCTGTGTATGTCTTTTTAAGTTGCTGTGTATGTTTTTTTTTTTTAAGTTTGCAAAGCACCATGTGTATGTAGTCTTTGAAAGGCTATGGTGCTTGCCTCAGAGCAACTGATTGCAAATTGCCCATTGCCTTCCTGCTTGGGAGGGGCCGTTTTTTGCTATTATTTACTGGAGAAGGGTTTTTCCCCCAGCTGGTTTTTGCTGGCAAGTGCAGAGAGAAGGCCAGAGAGAAGGAAAGGGAGTGCTGAAGGGCTCGGGACCCTGCTGAGGCTGGTAGGAGCCCTGAGAGTCCCGGAGACTCTGGAGAATGAGTCGGGACTTTGGGAGCCCTGCGTGAGAGGGAAGCTGTCTTCCCTGCCTGTTCGCTCGTTCGCCATTTGGAGACTCTAATAAATGTAATGGCTCACCGTTATCCAGCTCCATAGTTCCTTTACCATCTGCCCGAATCCAATGGGAACCTGCACAGTTTCAGCGACAGTCACTGGCCTTACACCCCATCATTCAACTCTAAATACTCAAATTTAGTTTCTCCTTCTCCAAGTAAAGTCTTCATAAAATAAAACCATGAATTGAAAGTACAAATTACCATGTTTTTCGCTCCATAAGACACACCTGACCATAAGACACACTTAAGGTTTTAAGGAGGAAAATAAGAAAAAAAATATTCTGAATCAAATGGTGTGTTAAAATATTTAATAAAATATACCACAATAATATTTCAACAATGTAAATTCAACAGCAGTATTAATAACCATTAGCACTGTTATTAACAAATGAGAAGAGACTTTAATGTTCAAATACTCTTCTATTATAGTTGTCCGGGAACCCGCAGCAGCTAAAAAAAAATGAACATTCGCCCCATAAGATGCACAGGCATTTCCCCCTCCACTTTTAGGGGAAAATAGTGCATCTTATGGAGCAAAAAATACGGTAGCCTGACCTGTGGCGGCACCTTGGATAAAGCAACAACCAGGAATGCTGAGGTCACCAGTTCAAAACCCTGGGCTTGCCTGGTCAAGGCACATGTGGGAGTTCATGCTTCCTGCTCCTCCTCCCTTCTCTCTCTCCCTCTCTCTCTCCTCTCACTCTAAAAATGAATAAATAAATTTTTTTAAAAAGTGAGAATTAGCACTTTCAATTAATGGAAATTTTTAAATTCTCTCTTAAGAAGTTGCCAAACCACAAGAGAACCAGGAGATAGCAAAGATTTATACCACCACCCCATCTCTCCCCAAAAGGAACATCTGAGGCTCTGTCTCTGTGTAGCATGTCTGAACTAATGTAATGCTAATCTGTATTTCTAATATGGAAACATATTTATCAAGCACCTATTGTGTATGATGCCCTCTGAGTTATATAGAATACAAAAGACACAGGATATAGACTTACATTAATTCAAGAAACTTACAATTTAGTTGGGAAGATAAGACACATGTGGAAATAGGAAAGCACCACAATGATTGATTCAATAAGGCTAAACATAAAAACAGACAAGTTAATGGGAAGAATGGATTATAATTCTCCCTCTTACTAAAGATTGCAAGTCCAAATGCAAACCATTTTAAAGAGACTCCTAAATAATAAATTCTACATTTTTATGGGCAGCTGCGATAGTATTTTATTGTTAAAAAAAAAAACTAAATTGAGGATATTAGCCATGAAAAGATACATTCCCAAATTTCTTCCAGAAGAGGGATTTTTGACCCAATGCTATTAAATATTTAAGAATGTGTTGTTTGCTTTTTTACATTAAGTATCTGTTCATGTATTGCTTTTGTAACTTAAATAAGTATTTTTAAATACTTAGAAATAAACCTTAATTTAGTTTTCTAGTTACCTCTGGAAGTCTATTTGGGATCTTTTCTCAACATTCTTCACATTAATAGGGCACACTAAATTGAATTTGGACAAATGTTCAGAATGGAATATTTGAATAATAGCCTTTTTACGTTTTGATAAATGCTCATTCACATACGTAAGACAAAGAACTACAAGTTGGAAAATAAATGAATTCTGACACATCAAAAGCATTTTCTTTCCTCTGATATTTTTATCTGTTTTTGGCCTGGATTTTGAAATACAGGAGAATGTTATCATGAATTCCAAATATAATTATGTGTTTCTAGAAAAGAGACGTCATTATTTGATAGCACAAATGGCTTCGGTATGATAGCCAATGCCATTTCCCCCACTTTGTTCTTGTAAGTCGTCCTAATTGAACACTTGGAGGAGACTCAGGCCCTCTCCACATGGGCACAATCAGAAATGGCATTAGAGCTATGATAGAACATCCTACTAAAAGATTACTTCTACAAGATGATTAAATCAAAAGCCGGACTTCAGGGTGAGGAACAAATACTAATCTCATACTCCGCTCCCCAAAAGAAAATGACATCACTCCAAAACACAAGGGGTTTCTTTTACAAGATATGGAATAGAAAAATAAATAAATAAATAAATAAAAGGATCAGGGCTCCTGTCCTAATCTTTTTTATTTCACTCCAAAAGGAAAATAAGCTTAAGGAGCTCGGAGTATGGCATCATATCAGGTTAATTCCAATTCACTACTACAAATTAATACATACACACTGGGCAAAATATGACATATATGTAAATATCCTTTGGCACTGGTTTTGTTTAAACAAGTATTCTACTTGGCTACTTACTAACATTCTAAACAGAGTTTGTAGAATTTTTTGTATTTACTTGCATTTATTCTGGCCTCTACGGGGGGTGCAAACAGCTGGAAAACAGGTGCTTTAGAAAGTTGCCATCTGCCTGGGCCTGTGACCAGCATACAAATACTCCCCTTCTTTAAACTAAAGGCTCAGGGAATGAAAAAAGAGAAACTCTTCAATATCTGTTTCTTCCTTCCTTAACAGAAACCTCCCCCTTTGGGGGAATAGCCAATGGCAGAGCTGCCAGCAAAGGCCAATCAAAAAGGGATTTGAAATGATTCCTCTTCTGGCCTTGTAACAGTTCCCACACTTCTCTCTCCATCACAATTCATGGGAACTTTTCAATTGAAGGAGAACGCTATTGAAGATCCACTCTTCAACTCAAACTGTCACTCCCACAGTGGGATAGAGTCAGAGCAACCTCACCCATGTGGATTCTAAAACGTCAGTATAATAAAAATTCCACATCCTCTGGGAAAATTAGATGCCACACAAGCAGAGCCATGCATACCAGGCCAAAAAGAACTGTTTACAAGCAATGAGAGTGGGAAAATGGAAGATAAACTCTACATGATGCAATCCATGTAACTATGCATCACAATGTCACACTCAGGCCACTCCTGCACATGAACCTCAGGATTAAAGGAGTAGCCTATGGATATAAGGCCTCTAAATCCCCTTCGACCTAGATGATTTGAAGGTTTATTGTTAGAGAACTAGACATTAAAATCAAGACTCCAATCATACAGGCACGCATGCACACACGCACGTACGCGCGCATGCATGCCCATAGTGGCTGCCTTAGTAAGTCCTGGAATTTACTACAAGGGGAAGAGGATCTAGGATCTATGTCCAGCTTTGTGTCACAGATTCTGTGGAAGAAACACAGCAGAGAATTGGGTGTGGCAAAAAATTTACTGCCTAGTCCTAGTCCCAAAAGGACTCAAAACAAGGCTTTCTCTTTTTTTTTTTTTTTTTTGTATTTTTCTGAAGCTGGAAACGGGGAGAGACAGTCAGACAGACTCCCGCATGCGCCCGACTGGGATCCACCCGGCATGCCCACCAGGGGGCGATGCTCTGCCCCTCCGGGGCGTCGCTCTGCCCACTCCGGCACCTGAGAGGCCAAGGAGCCATCCCCAGCGCCCGGGGCCATCTTCGCTCCAATAGAGCCTCGACCGCGGGAGGGGAAGAGAGAGACAGAGAGGAAGGAGGGGTGGGGGTGGAGAAGCAAATGGGCGCCTCTCCTATGTGCCCTGGCCAGGAATCGAACCCGGGTCCCCCTCACGCCAGGCCGACGCTCTACCGCTGAGCCAACCGGCCAGGGCCACAAGGCTTTCTCAATAAAGGAAGCTGCAGTACGAGGAGGGGCAAACCATCTAAGGTACATTAAAGTAGCCGTCACTGGATTTGAGAGAATAAGACCCTACTCCAGGGGTCCCCAAACTTTTTACACAGGGGGCCAATTCACTGTCCCTCAGACTGTTGGAGGGCCGGACTATAAAAAAAACTATGAACAAATCCCTATGCACACTGCACATATCTTATTTTAAAGTAAAAAAACAAAACGGGAACAAATACAATATTTAAAATAAAGAACAAGTAAATTTAAATCAACAAACTGACCAGTATTTCAATGGGAACTATGCTCCTCTCACTGACCACCAATGAAAGAGGCGCCCCTTCTGGAAGTGCGGCGGGGGCCAGATAAATGGCCTCAGGGGGCCGCATGCGGCCCGCGGACCGTAGTTTGGGGACCCCTGCTACTCTATGGTGCCTATAAGAGACTTGTTTCAGCTTTCAAGACCCCATCAAAGTGAAGGAGGGAAAAAAATATTCCCTACAAATGAAAACCAAAAGAAAGCAGGGGTAGCTATACTTCTATCAGATAAAATAGGTCTTAAACCAAAAACTATAACAAAGGGCAAATATAATAATCAAGGAGTCAATTCATCCAAAAGATATATAACAATTATATTTACACTATACAGGGGTGGGCAAAAGTAGGTTTACAATTATGAGTGCATGAAACAATTTATTCTTGTATTATTATTTATTAATTATTGTATTATTTTCCATACAAACAACTGTAAACCTATTTTTCCCCACCCTGTAGAGAAATTCTAAAAGTCTCCATCCAAAAACTGCTAGAACTGATCAACAAATTTAATAAATTTGCAAGATACAAAATCATTATAAAAAATCAGTTGCGTTTTGATACACTGACAACAAAATATCTGAAAAAATGTTGGGTTTTAAATTCCACTCACATTAGCATAAAAAACAATAAAATACTGAGAAATAAATTTAAGCAAGGAGAGGAAAGATCTGTATACTTAAAACTATAAACTTTGATAAAGAAATTAAAGGCATAAATAAATGAAAAAAATATCCCATGTTCATGTATCAGAATTAATATTGCTAAAATACCCATACTACCCAAGGCCAGCAACAGATTCAGCGCAATACCTAGCAAAATTCAAATCTCATGTTTTACAGAAATAGAAAAAACAGTCCTAAAATTTATATGGAACCACAAAAGACCCTGAACAGTAAAAGCAGTACTGAGAAGGAAGACCAGAGATGGAGACATCACAATTTCTGATTTCAAATTATATTACAAAGCTACAGTATGGTATTGGCATAAAAATAGACATGTAGACCAATGAAACAGAATTGAGAGCCCAGAATATACCCCAGCATACATGACCAACTCTTGTTTACCAAGGAAACTAAGAATTCTTGGTAGGGAAATGATAGTCTGTTCAATAAACTGCCTTGGGAAAACTGGATAATCACATGCAAAAGAATAAAGCTACTAACCTGTGGTGGCGCAGTGGATCAAGCATTGACCTGGAATGCTGAGGTCGCTGGTTCAAAAGCCTGGGCTTGCCTGGTCAAGGCACATATGGGAGTTGATGCTTTCTGCTCCTCCCCTCTTCTCTCTCTCTCTCTTTCTCTTTCTATCTCTATCTCTCTTCTCTAAAATGAATAAATAAATAAAAATTAAAAAAAAAAAAGAATAAAGCTAGACCCCTATATTACACCACTCACAAAAATTAATTCAAAATGGATTAGAAACTTAAACATATGACCTAAAAATTATAAAATCCCTAGAAGAAGGCCCTGGCCAGTTGGCTCAGTGGTAGAGTGTTGGCCCAGTGTGTGAATGTTCTGGGTTGGATTTCCAGTCAGGGCAACCAGGAGGAGCGACCATCTGCTTCTCCACTCCTCACCCTCACCCTCCTCTCTCTCCCTCTCTTTTTCTCTTCCGCTCTCTCTCTCTCTCTTCCCTTCCTGCAGCTATGGCTCAAATGGCTTGAGCGAGTTGGTCCCCAGGCCCTGAGGATGGCTCCATGGCCTCTGTCTCAGGTGCTAAAAATAGTTCAGTTGCTCACAATGCCCCAGATGGGCAGAGCATCGCCCTATAGGGGGCTTGCCTGGTGGATCCCAGTCGGGTCACATGCAGAAGTCTGTCTCTCTATCTCCCCTTCTCTCACTTAATTTAAAAAAAAAAAAAACTCCTAGAAGAAAATATAGGAAATTCTCAACATTAGACTTGGCAACAATTTTTTTGGATGAGACTAAAAGCACAAGCAACAAAATTAAAACTAAACAAATGGAACTACATCAAACTAAAAAGCTTCTGCACAGCAAAAGAAACAATAAAATGAAAAAGCAACTTACAGAATGGGAGAAATATTGCAAGTCCAAAATATATAAGGAACATAAACAATTAGATATTTTTTAAAAAGACAGAGGATCTGAATAGACATTTTTCCAAAGAAGACACACAAATGGTCAACAGTTACATGAAAAGATGCTCAACATCATTAATTTATCAGGGATACTCAAATCAAAACCACAGAGATATCACCTGACACCTGTTAGAATGGCTGTTATTAAAAAGTGTTGGCAAGCCTGACCAGGAGGTGGCACAGTAGATAGAGCATCAGCCTGGAATGCAGAGGACCCAGGTTCCAAACCCCGAGATTGCTGGCTTGAGCACAGACTCATCCGGCTTGAGCTCATGGCTTCCAGCTTGAGCATGGGATCAAAGACATGACCATATGGTCACTGGCTTGAGCAAGGGGTCACTGGTTCAGCTGCAGCCACCCAGTCAAAACTCATATGAGAAAGCAATCAATGAACTAATGTGCTGCAACAAAAAATTGATGTTTCTCATCTCTCTCCCTTTCTGTCTGTCTGTCCCTATCTGTCCCACTCTCTGTCTCTCTGTCTCTCTCTCACACAAAAAAAAAAAAGTGTTGGCAAGGTTATAGAGAAAAGAAAACCCTTGTGCATTGTTGATGCATTGTTGATAGGAATGTAAATGGGTGCAACTACTATGGAAAACAGTATAGAGGTTCCTCAAAAAATCATAAATAGAATTACCATATGATACAGCAATTCCATCTCTGGGTATATAACCTAAGGAAATGAAATCAGGAGGGCAAAGAGATATCTGCACACCCATGTTCACTGCAACCTTATTCACAATAGCCAAGATACAGAAACAACCTCAGGGTTCACGGATAATGATGTGGTATATATACAATGAAATGTTATTTAGCCATGAGAAAGAAGGAAATTCTGCTGTTTGTGACAGCATGAATAAACTTTGAGGCCATTATGCTAAGTGAAATAAGTTAAAGAAAGATAAACACTGTATGACATCACCTATGTGGAATCTAAAAGAGTCAAACTCATAAAGACCTAGAATGGTAGCTGCCAGCAGCTGGGGGGTGGGGGAAATGGGGAGATGTAAAAGGGAACAAACTTCCACTTATAGGATGAATAATTTCTGAAGATCTAACGTATAGCATGGTGATTATAGTTAATAATATGGTATGTATTATATACTTGAAAATTGTAATGAGTAGATTTTAAATGTTCTCACCACAAAAAAAGAGATGGAAATTACATGAGGTGATGGAGGTTTTAACTAACACTACTGTAGTAATCATCTCACAAAATATAAGCGTATTAAATCATCACCTTGTACACCTTAAAATTACATAATGTTATATGTCAATTAGATCTCAATAAAGCTTGGGGGGGGGGGATACAAGCCCCTTTATACTTGATTAAAGAGGAAAATAATCCAGACTGCAAGGATCATTGGATCAAAAAAATGTGACTTCCAGTGCCAGTCAAGATGGAGTAAATGCATTATAGCCTATCTCTCCCGCTATAACAATGTAAAAATCTGCATAACACACAAAAAGCAGCCTGACCAGGCAGTGGCTCAGTGGATAGAGCATCAGACTGGCACACAGAGGACCCAGTTCAAAACCCGAGGTTGTTGGCTTGAACACAGGCTCACCAACTTGAGCACAGGGTCACTGGCTTGGGCCTGGGATCATAAACATGACCCCATGGTTGCTGGCTTGAGCCCAAAGGTCTCTGGCTTGAAACTCAAGGTCACTGGCTTGAGCAAGGGGTCACTCACTCCCCCCACCCCAGTCAAGGCACATAAGAGAAAGCAATCAATGAACGACTAAGGTGCCCAACAAAGAATTGATGCTTCTCATCTCTCTCCCTTCCTGTCTGTCTGCCCCTATCTCTCTCTCTCTCTCTCTCTCTCTTTTTCTCTCTCTCTCTCTCTCCTTGTCACAAAATAAAAAAACCACACACACAAAAAGCAAGCAGCTGAAGAATCTGAAAAGTCAAGGAGAGTAGGAGAGTAGGCAGGTCAGAGAGTAAAGTCCAGACTTGAAGGACAGCAGGTACAGCAGTGAGCCTCCTGGGGGCAGGCTGCTCCTTCTTTACCTCCTGACTCTGACAGAATAGAATCCAAGCTGTGAAACTGGGAAACCAGCATGAAGAGCAAAACTCCAAGGGAAACCTCCGTTTTCTAGGAAAAAGCCCCCTGTGAACCCGAGAGTGCAGCAGGCCCTGAGAATGTCTGAGCTGCATTGCACAAATACCGAAGACCCCAAGAGGGAACTCGTCTCTCTGGCCAGAGGAAAAGATATCCCTGTGGTCCAATGAGTGTAGAGAGAATTCCTGTACTTTTTCTCTCATGACTTCAAACCTCAGGGCCTCAGTTGTGCAGAACTGCCCGAGAGAATGGGGAAAATGCATTATTGCTGAGAGAAACCCGTCTTTCTGACCAGAAGAACAGGGAAGAGGAGGCCCCGGAAGCTGAAGAGTGTGGGGGAGAACAGAGGGTTGGAGAAATGGGGCCCCTGATTCAGTGTCTGAATCAGTACAAGTCTGAGCTGCATGCATGTAGAATAGACCCAAAGCAGCACACCAAAGGGTGCGAGGCCTGGCCAATCCCCAACGAATCCCTAAGTGGTGCACATGCAGGAAAGACCCAAACAGCACAGCAGAAGTGTTGAAAACAGAACTGACATTAGATTCACAGCTCACATTCTGTGGGAAAGAACTCCTAGTCTTCCCTGCTAAAGCAAGCAAAAGCACTCAACATTCTCCAGAGGATTTCAACAGGACTAGGAATCATGCAGCATAATATTCAAAATATCCAGGATACAATCCAAAACGGCTCAACATGAAAAAACAGAAAAATCTGACCAATTCTTAAGGACAATGCAATCAACAAATGACAGCCCCAGGATGACCCAGGTGTTGGAATTATCTGGTAATGACTTTAGAACAGCTCCTACAACCATTCTCCATAACAGTACTGTAAAGACAAATACCTTTGAAATCGAGTAAAACAATAGATGTTGTCAGCAGAGAAACAGAAATGTTTGATTAAAAGAACCAAGCGGAAATTTTAGATCTGAAAAAATGTCATACATGAAGTAAAAAAATCACCAGATGGGCTTAATAGCAGATGGCACAGGAAGGAGTTAGGAACTTCTAAATAGATCAATAGAAAGTATCCTGTCTCAGAACAGAGAGAAAACAAGACTGAAAAGAAATGAACAAAGCTTCAGGAATCTGCAGGGCAATATCAAAAAGTCTAACATTCACTATAGCAGAGTCCCCAAAGAAAAGGAGAAAAAAGCTGATACAGAAAAAATTTTTTGAGTAAATAGTGACTGGGAAAATTTCAAATTTGTTGAAACACAAAAATTTATGAATTCAAGAAGTTCAAATGAATCTCAAACTTAATAAACTCAAATAAAAAATGTCTAACACAACATAATCAAACTGCTGAGAAAAATGAAAATGAAAACAAAGAAAGTGTCTGGAAAGCAGCCAGAGGAAAATCAACAGGTTTCATGCAGTGAAAAAATGACTCCAGATTTCTCCCCAGAACCAGCAGAGGCCAGGAAGCAGTGGACAACATCTTCCAAGTGTTGAAAGAAAAGAACTGTCGTCAGACACATGAAAGGCTAAAGAGAAGTGATATCAGAGCAATCTTGGAACTACACACACAAAAAAGGAAAATCAACAGAAATGGAAAATATCTGGGTAAATATACTAGACTTAGCCTCTTAAGTTCATTAAAATAATTTTTATTATTAATTTTAATGCAGTGACATTGATAAATCAGGGTACATATGTTCAGAGAAAACATCTCCAGATTATTTTGACATTTGATTACATTGCATACCCCTCACCCAAAGTCAAATTGTCTTCCGTCACCTTCTATCTGGTTTTCTTTGTGCCCCTCCCCCCCACACTCCCTCTCTCTCCTTCCTCGCCCCCCTTACCATCACATTCTTGTCCATGTCTCTGAGTCTCATTTTTATGTCCCATCTATGTATGGATTCAAATAGTTCTTAGCTTTTTCTGATTTACTTATTTCACTCCGTATAATGTTATCAAGGTTCATCTATGTTATTGTAAATGATCCAATGTCATCATTTCTTATGGCTGAGTAGTATTCCATAGTATATATGTACCCATTAAAATAATTTTGACTATTGACTGCAAAACTTTTTACATCTGGTAGTTTTCAGTGTATGTAGATACATATGACAATTATGACACTAAGGTGGGAGGGTAAAAGGAAAAACACAAAGGAAAAAAACAGAAGACAAATAAGAAAATGGTGAACCTTAAATCAACCATGTAAATTATAGTTTAAGCATGCTAAAAGATAGATGTTTGGATTTTTTTTAAGGCCCAATTACATGCTATATTTTTAAAAACTTAGTTAAATGTCATTATATAGTTGGGTTAAAGTTAAAGTGATGAAAAAATATATACCACACAAATGTTTATTTTTTTAAAGCTGGAGTGGCCATATTAATATCAGAAAAAAGTAGGTTTTGAAACAAGGATATTTACCACAAATAAAGAGACATAAGACATGATAAGAAGGTACATTCTCTAAGAAGATAAAACAATACTAACTGTGTATGTATCTAACAACTGTGCATCAAAATACGTGAGACAAAAACTGATAGAATTAACAAGAGAAATAGATAAAAGAAGATACTTAACTGGCAAATAAGAAAATGAAAATGTGCTCAACATCCTCACGCATTAGGGACATGCAAAAAAAAATCACCACAAGATAACTGCATGCCCATTAGAGTGCTCCCTTCTCCCAGAATCTGGCTATATCAAGTACAAACAGGGACATGGAGCAGTTAGAACTTTCATACATTTTTGGCAAAAGTACAAAAATGGCACAGCCACTTTAGGAAACAGGTTAGCAGTTACTTATAAAATTAAATGTATATTTACCATATAACCCAGCAATCCCATTCCTAGGTATCTGACTCAGAGAAATAAACACTTATGGTCAAATAAAAAAATCTCTACATGAATGTTTATAGAAGGTTTATTCATAATCACCAAAAACTATAAGCAACTCAAATATCCTTTATCTGGTATATTCAAACAGTGGTACATCCATATAGTAGATGACTACTCAACAATAAAAAGAAACAAACTATTGATGATTCTCAATGCATTGTGTTAAGTAGAAGAAGCCACACTCAAAAGGCAATATACTGCCTGACCTGTGGTGGCTCAGTGATTAAAGCATCGACCTGGAATGCTCAGGTCGCCATTTCAAAACCCTGGCCTTGCCTGGTCAAGGCACAGATGGGAGTTGATGCTTTCTGCTCTTCCCCCTTTCTCTCTCTCCTCTCTAATAAAAATGAATAAAAAAACAAAACAAAATAAAAGGCAATATACTGTGTGATTCCACTTCTATGTAGACATCCTGGAAAAGGCAAAACTGCAGGATCAAAGAAGAGATCAGTGGTTCCCAGGGGTTAATGGTAGGAGACGAGTTGAATTCAAAGATATAGCATGAAAAAATTTGGGAGGTGATGGAACCATCTCTTAATTGTGATGATAGCTAGATGACTCCCTTATTTGTCAAATCTCATTAAACTAAATACAAAAAAAAATTACTATATGTAAATTTTAGAATAAATTTTTAAAAATAAAATAAAACAGAGCCTATCGGGGTCTGAAGCAATGGTTTTAAAGTCTGGAATCACTGGGAGACTATAAATCAATTAAGTCAGAATCTCTAAAGGTAGGACACAGGCATCCATAGTTTTTAAAATTTCCCAAGTGATTCAAATATACAGTAATTAGGGAGAAACGCTATATTCAAAGTGTGGGCCCAGGACCACTAGCATCGGCAACTCCTAGAAACATGTTAGAAATGCAATTTGCACCCTGGCTGGATAACTCAATTGGTTGAAGCATCATCCTGGGGCACAGAGGTTGCTGGTTCCATCCCTCGTTGGGGCACATGCAGAAGCAGCTTGATGTTCCTGTCTCTAACTCCCTTCCTCTCTCTAAAATCAATAAAATAAACATTTTTTAAAAAAGAAATGCAGTTTGCGGTCGTGGCCAGTGTCTCAGTGGATAGAGCATCAGCATAGTATATGGACATCCAGGTTTGATTCCTAACCAGGGCACACAGAAGAAGCAACCATCTGCTTCTCATCACCCCTCCCTTCTCTACCTCTTCCCTTCTCACAGCCAGTGGCTAGATTAGTTCAAGTGTGGCCTGGAAGGATAGTTTGGTTGGTCCAAGTGCATCAGCCTCAGGTGCTAAAAATAGCTTGGTACTCAAAGATCGGCCCAGGCAGGTTGCTGGGTGGATCCCAGTTGGGGCGCATGCAGGAGTCTGCCTCACTATCTACCCTCCTCTCATCTGAAATAAAAAATGTAATTTGCACTGGGATAGTTCAGTTAGTTAAAGTATTGGCCCAAAGCACAGATGTTGCTAGTTCAATCTCCAGCCAGGGCATATACATGAAAAAATTAATGTTCCCATCTCTCTCTCTCTCCCTCTCCCTCTCCCTCTCTCTCTCTCTCTCTCTTCCTCTCTCACTAAAAACAATAAATAAAAAAAAGAAAAACAGGGGAACTTAGAAATAAATGCAAATTCTTAAACCCCAATCTAGTCCTATCAAATCAGAAACTCTTGAGGGTGGGGTCCTGCAATCTGTGTTTTAAGAAATATTTCAGGTTGTTGGGTTAACGAGTGTTTTTTAGGTTTGTTCACTTGTATTGGGGCAGCATCATGTGTGTATAGTCCAGTGGTTCGCAAACTTTTTGAAGTGGGGGTGCATTTAAAATCCTACAAATAATTGTAGGCACACTATATACAAATTTCTAAGAAATATGTTATAATAATTAAGTCAAATATTAAAGAAAGAAATATAAAGTCCAAGCATGCCTTTATGGTAATTCAATGAAATAAATATGACAAAATTAAATTTTTTCTGACATTAAAAAACATTTTTATGTTACATTTTTTGAGTTATGCTTTTTAGAATTCATAAAAAACAAGGGTTAAAAAAATTTTTAAAAACAAAAAGTTATCTTTATATATATATAGATACATTCTTAGTAAGATTTAGTAAATTCGGCAGTTCCCTGCACAAATGTGTTTAGTTTTTTCATTCTTATGTTTATGAGAAACATGACCCTGATGTGTCCTAGTGATTTTTTCAATGTTTGGGCATATATTTGAAAGGCAAACTCTCATTTCCTCATCAATACATTGAAGAATTTCTCTCTTTTTACTCTTAATTGTGTTGAGTGCCCAAAACCCCCACCATACATATCATCTTAACTTTACACCAAACAAAGGATAGAAGAAACTTGCCTCCAGTCTTTCTGGGGAACATGGGTGGTAGTGTAAACAATCCAGCACCACAGCTTAACAGTCTTTTGCAACCTAATCAAGCAAGTGAGGTGGGGGGTTGGACAGACTGTCAGTTTACAGCCAATTCCCCACACCTCTGTCCCCTCAAAATCTAAACTCCAAAACCCCTGTTGGTTTTTTGGTCCCCAACAGGAACATATTTCTCTGGAATACAATGGGACGCAGCTGGAAATCTTCTAGGGAGCACCAGTGCGTCCTGGCACACACTTTGAGAACCACTGGTATAGTCTATAGAAGGCTGCAGGTGCTTGCCCTCAGGATGGCAGATTGCAAATTGTGGATTGTCTTCCTGCTTGGGAGGGGCAATTGTTGAGAAAGAAAGAGTGCTGAGGAGCTTGAGAGCCCTGAGGCTTCGGCCCAGCCTGTTTGGAGGGGACTGCTTAGGCTGGTGGGGCTGTGAGTCTGGGAGAGAGTCTCCAGAGAGAAAAAGAAAAGCAGTCTTGTTTGCTCATCTGCCATTATGAGACTTTAATAAATGGAATGGCCCACCATTTCCTGGCTCCATAGTTCCTTTACTGTCTGCCCGAATCCAATGAGAACTTGCACGGCCACAGCAGCGGCCACCGGCCCTACACAGGTGGCTCTGAGTCTTGCTTCAGTATGAGATTGACATGTCAGTTACCAACCATATTATGAGAATCCCAAACGATGTGGCCTGGCCCTGCCTACCTCTCGGCCTCTTCCTCCCTGATGGAGCTCTTGATCCCCCATCTGCAGGGCCAGCCCTGCCTCAGTGCCCCAGACTAAGCCTCGGACATAAGAAACTCAAGAAGCCAACATCGTGGACACTCACCAGCACTCCTATTGTAGCTCTGCCCTTGAACCTCAACTCTTAGCCCAAATCTTGTTGACTTCTCCTGAACCCTGTGTTGGTAATGTTGGTAATGTGTTCTCTCTACAACTAAGGCCTTACTTTGCTTTTTCCAGCCCAATGACTAGAATCCTATTTTAAAACTCAGCAGCTACCTGTTCTGGAGCAATCTGCCTGGACTATCAGCAGTGCTCTGGTGCTACCTGTTAGCCACCCATCAACACCCCCGCACACCTATTGTTGATGCCATAGTTTTGGAGCCTGTTCTGCATGCTTAATGGATTTCCTTCTAATAACAAGGTCCCTCGGGCCATCTCTTTGTTTCCATTCTAGTCTGCTTTGGAATCTATAGCAGCCTAAACAAGTACAGTACATTCAAAGTCAAACATCCTTGGGTCAAAGGGGCTACAAGAGTGATCACCTTTTAAATCTAAATTTCCTTCACTTCTCCCATATTTTTGTTTTAATAGAGCATCAGGAACTTCAGATGTTTTGATAAATTCAAAAAAATGCAAGTCAACATAACTTACCTCTGATGAGTTATCGACTATGAAGAATGGGAGAAACATGCCCTGTTTATTCCTGTTCCTAACATAAATTACCTTGGGCTCTTAGGTCTGAGAGGGAAAGGGGAGGAGAAAAAGAGTGAGGCGCAGACCGGAACTATCAAATCAGTCTACATTGGGACGGGGTCAATATTTGCAAAATTAACACCATTCTTCACACTAGGCATTTCACAGCATTTTGAACATCTCCTGGCCCCTCAACAATCAAAACTGATTTAACATGGTCCAGTGGTTCTATCTGACAGGAAAAAATGAAAGAAATTTCTTTCTTTGGGATGAATAATTAAACATAGTTGTTCTTTTCTTTCTGTTCTCATTGCCGCTACCGTGGTCCTAGCCCTTACTACTGTCTGGTTAAGGAAAGTTGCACCAAGCCCCACGTGGTGCCCTGGCTATGTACTCTCCCATTCAAACCCACCCTCCTCTAACCTAGGACAATCCTACTAAGGCTGCTGGGACTGAGTTATTCCTTTGTCAATAACCATCTAATTCTCCGTTCCAGTAATATAATGTTATAGTAAATAAATAATAGAAATATATTAAAAATATATATAGAAATAATGTTCCAGTAGAGCCCGAGCTCCACGACAATCAGGCATCCCTGATTCGATTTCCCTGCACAGTGGGACAGTCCTGCTTAACAGCAGGGCTGGCAGCCTCTTCAAGACTACTCTTGAGGTGACTATGAGGATTCTACTTATCAGTGCCGAGACTAACTGCCACCGGAGGAAAGACATGACTGACACACAAGTTAGTTGCAAGAATCACACAGGAAGTTTATTACTCACAAATCCTTTTTGTGTGCCTGAGTATCACTTAAAGGGGCCCCTGGCATGCTCCTCTCAGCTATCCTTGGTCAGTGCGGTGTGGAGACAGTCCACGTTTAACATTGGAGTCTGGGTGACTACCGCAGCAGGGGGGTGCCCTTAGCTTTAGTATCTTTTCTGGCCTGTGCCTTCTAACAGGTGCCTTCTAACAGGTGTCAATCTACAGGATTATCACCTCAAACCACCTTTTTGGGAGTTCTTAGCAGGGAGCCCTTTTTATATTAATCTACTGAAATGTTACATCAAGCCACTTTTTTGTTTGTTTGTTTGTTTTTTTGTTTTTTTGTATTTTTTCTGAAGCTGGAGACGGGGAGAGACAGTTAGACAGACTCCCGCATGAGCCCGACCAGGATCCACCCGGCACGCCCACCAGGGGCAACGCTCTGCCCACCAGGGGGCGATGCTCTGCCCCTCCGGGGCGTCACTCTGCCGCGACCAGAGCCACTCTAGCGCCTGGGGCAGAGGCCAAGGAGCCATCCCCAGCACCCGGGCCATCTTTGCTCCAATGGAGCCTTGGCTGCGGGAGGGGAAGAGAGAGACAGAGAGGAAGGAGGGGGGGGGGGTGGAGAAGCAAATGGGCGCTTCTCCTATGTGCCCTGGCCAGGAATCGAACCCGGGTCCCCCGCACGCCAGGCCGATGCTCTACCGCTGAGCCAACCGGCCAGGGCCTCAAGCCACTTTTAAGGTGTTCTAGGGAAACTTCTTGTTTAATTTACCTACAGAGTTATGACATCAAGCGATTTCTTATCCATATATAACTTCACACACACACACTAACTGAGCCCTGCGCGAAAGGCAGAGTCTGTTTATCATATCTGTCCAGACTATATTAATTCCTATCCAGACGGCATAACTTTAATTTCCTTAATTTCTTCTAATATTATAATCCCAATTTTATTTCTAAATATCTTCCATATTTTTCTATATTTATATGTATTTAATTACTATAACATTATATTACTGCAACAATTACATCTCTAACTTTTCCTTTATAAGCAAAGAACATATCCTGGACTCAGCTGTACTCTTGACCATATTTCTGATTGTTCTTGACCCAGGTGAGGAAGTTGAGTGAAACTTATTGGACTTCAGAGACCCCAACATGTGTTAGTCAGGACTCTAAGTACTGTGGTGATGCAGTGACTAACTCATCAACCTGGAACGCTGAGGTCACTGGTTCAAAACCCTGGGCCTGCCCAGTCAAGGCACATAGGAGAGTTGATGCTTCCTGCTCCTCTCCCCCTCTCCAAAATGAATAAATTTTTTTTTTAAAAAAGGTAAAGAAAAGCAGTAAAAGCTTATCTGATGGACTGAGGCAAAGAGGAGTTTATTTAAAAATAAGTTGCAGGGATGAGAGAATTTTTTCTAGATGAGACAGAAGACTAGAGAACCAGGCTTAGTGGAGGTCGGAAGGTACCATGGTTCACAAGGAAGTCTCAACGAGAGTTAGGCTAGCACACCACCTCTTCAGTATCCCTCCCAATTGTTCCTCTTATTCTTTCATGATTTGCTCAAAATTTAAGAAAGGATGGTCAAATGTTCAAAGGATACCCACCCAGTATCCATTGCTTGCTTCTCTCCCTAACTGGGCCCAGATTCCCAAGGACCCATTGCTCTTCCACTCAAGAATTAGCTTTGGGGCGGGCCTTTATCTTAAACCCATTGACCCATCACATTCCCCTGTTCACAGTTCATAAATCCTCAGGCTGTCTGGGCTGGGCCAACCAGGTGATGACTTGGAATGCTGAGGGCAAACCTCTATATCTATTTCCCTGGATGTAGGCAGAGAAGCACATGGGTCTGGCGTTGTTGGCTGGCTTAAAATGCAGCTGATACCACAGAAGGCTAAACAGAGAGAGAAGCAAAGAGTCACTCAATCAAACCAACTGAAGCCAGAAGGACACTGGGCAAGCCGGAATGGTCAATGTGCACTGATTACAAAGAAGAACAATAAGTGGGACTCGATTCAGACAGCCTGAGCTCAGATCCTGGGTCTGCTACGTTTTTACTGGGTCATCTGGGCAACCTCAGCCTCAACTGTATGGGCTGTGTTATTTTTTGTACTCCAAATGCTGCACCTCTCCCAGGCCCCTTCAGAATCCCTCAGCCTCACCTGTCTCTTAATCCACTCACACCAGCTTCTACAGCCCCTGACCCAGGCCCACATTGGTCTTCCTTCTATCTGCTCAGGGATGCACCCACTCAGTGTTCATGAGTGCATGACCCAGAAATGCGGGCAAGGCGACCTTCTACGGAGCAAATGTCCCAGCGGACAATTGCTTCTCTCTCTGCTCCTGGACACCGTGTGCTGATACGTATCTCATAGGCTCCGGGCTCTGGGGCAGTCAGACGGGATCCATCACCAGCTGCTGACAGCAGCAGTCAGATGGAATGTGCATCCTCCTCTTAGACCCCCCACCCATCCCCCCACTACCCCCTCCACTCCCACCCATCCCCTCTACTCCCACCTCCCCTTCACTCCTTCCTCTCTGGCTCTTCCCTCTGGTAAACCCAGGCTGACCTTGGAATATCTCCAAGGGGCACATTTTTTATGGTTGGTGTTTTTCATTTCCCTCTCTTTCCCTTTTCTCTATATTCTAATTATTCCTACAACAAACATTTTCTCTTCTCATGATTTGTTTAAGTCTTCTTTCCCTCAAGCTTGTAGTTGCATCTTCAAAGCTAATTTTCCTTTATTAAGAAAGTACTATGAAATGAGAGTTAGGGGGAAAGTGTGAGAAAGTGATATTAAACATTGCTAGCAAAAAAGAGAGAGAGAAAGAAAGAAAGAAAAAGAAATCCCAACCCAGAGTCCTCCCAGGAAGCAGGGAGCAGAAGGCAGGAGAGAGAGCAGTTACTCCCGGTGTCCCCCAGCCAGCTGTGAGCCAGGGTTCTCAGAAAGTGGGGAGTCCTGTGGAGAGAGCAGGGGGGAGACAGGGAGCTGGGCGTCGCCTCCCTGTGTGCTGGGCCTAGGCCCTGAGATGGGAGTGAGGAGCTGGCAGGGCCCCTTCTGCTCCCAGTCTTCTGTTCAGGGAGGTGCTAACCGATGGGCAGGCCCAGGTAAAAGGCAGGAGGGGTGACAACGTAGGTGTGAAGGCCCCTCCCAGAGCTGGGAAGAGTCATTTGCCCGTGGCTCCTGAGCAGCTGGAAGAATGCATGGAACTACACAGCTCTGGGTTTGAGAGCAGGTGGACACCCCAGGTGCCTCCTAATGAAAAAGCAGGAGACTGCGGAAGAAGGAAAGGCTCACCTTGAACGTATCCCTCACTAAGTGGAACTTCAGCTCCTGCTGTTCCAGTGTCTGCCTGCTTCCTGGGGACCAACACCTGGATCTCAGGTTGAGATCCAAGCTCTGGGCAACTGCCCTGCCCCCCACATCAGCCTGGCCCGGGGGCAGAGAGAAGCCATGCAGGGCCGGAGGGTCAGATAGCACTGGGGACTCACCGTGTGCCCCAGAATTTAATCACAAGGTTCATCTCGCAACAAGCAGGTAAAATCCTCGTAAGTCAGCACACAAGGATGAAAGGAGCCACCAGAGCCCTGCCTCCTGAGCCCACCTGAGTCTCTCAAGGTGTAACCCACAGGGACAACTTTCTTTAATTCCCCCTAATTATCTTTTTCAAACTATGTTGAAAATGCATAACATAAAATTTACCGTCTTAACCGCTGCTAAGTGAGCAGCACATTAGCATTAACTCTATGCATTCTGTTGTTCAACGCATCTCTACAACATTTTCTTCTCCAAACCTGAGATTCCACACCTGATGAACGGCGTCGCCCCAGGCCCTGGTCACCACCATTCTACTTTGTTTCTAAACATTTGACTACTTTTGATCACTCATTTTAGTGGAATCATACAGCATTTGTCTTTTCATGATTGACATTTCATTTCACGTGACGTCCTCAAGGTCCATCTCTGTTGCAGCGTGTGACAGGATTCTCTTATTTTTAAGTATGAATAATACTCCATTGCACACATCATGGGAGATTTTGCTTCACCATTTTACTGATGAATGATGAAAAAGAAGGGTCTTGTGAAAATACGCCTGTGTTGATTAAGCTTCTGCCCAGGGAGAGAGATGCCATCTGTGGCCAGCTCAAATATCTGAGTTGGGCCATTCATTTGTCCATTGAATTGATACTTATGCATCAAGTATGCACCGAGGGAACTGGAAGGTGAGTCCTCACCTTCACTATTCTTCTCACCCAGTAGGGGACAAACACAGCAGCAAGCCCCAAAATGCCCCAGCCCATGCTGTAGTGAGAGGAGAGCTGGGTGTGGAGCAGGCAGCTCCCTGGACTTGGGGCTGGAGGATTCACCAGGCAATGAGGGAAATGAACATTGGAGTAGGAGTAACTGCAGATACAAAAGTTCAGAGAACCTAGAGAACACACCTGATGTGATGTAACAGAAAGTACACAGCATCACCTACAAACTATCCTTACCAAAAAAATAAAAAAGACTTGCCCTGGCCGGCTGGCTCAGTGGTAGAGCATCAGCCCAGTATGTGCATGTCTTGGGTTCTATTCCCAGTCAGGGCACATAGGAGAAACACCCATCTGCTTCTCCACCCCTACCCCTCTTGCTTCTCTCTCTCTCTCTCTCTCTCTCTCTCTCTCTCTCTCTCTCTCTCTTACTATCCTGCAGCCATGGATCAATTGGAGCAGGTTGGCCCTGGGCACTGAGGATGGTTCCATGGCCTTGCTTCAGGCACTAAGAAGACCTCAGTTGCTGAGCAACCAGATGGGCAGAGCATTGCCCCCTAATGGGCTTCCTGGGCACATGCGCAAGTATGTCCCAATCTCCCTCCTCTCACTGATAAAAAACATAATAATTAAAAATTTTTAAAAAGACTTGAATCTAATCAAATCTCTAGGTCAGAGTTTCTTAACCTCGATACTATATATTTTGGGGGCCAGATGATTCTTTGTTGCAGGGAGGAGGGGACTGACTACCCTGTTTATTGTAGAGTGTTTAGCAGCATTCTTGGCCTCGGTTCAATAGATGCCAGTAGCACCCACCCAGTAGTGATGACCAGAAATATCACCAGATATTGCCAAATGTCATTTCAGGAGCAAAATTACCCCCAGTGAAGAAATAATAGTGTGCGTGACCAGGCAGTGGAGCAGTGGATGGAGCATCAGCCTGGTATGCTGAGGACCCAGGTTCAAACCTTGAGGTCATCAGCTTGAGCGCAGGCTCATCTGGCTTGAGCATGGACTCACCAGTTTGAGCACGGGGACATTCACTTGAGCATGGGATCATAGACATGACCCCATGGTCGCTGGCTTGTGCTCCAAGGTCGCTGGCTTGAGCAAGAGGTCACTGGCTTGGTTGGAGCCCCCAAGTCAAGGCACATATGAGAAGCAATCAATGAACAACTGAAGGGCCATGACTATGAGTTGATGCTTCTCATCTTTCTCCCTTCCTGTCTGTCTGTCCCTCTGCCTCTCTCCCGCTCTCTAGGAAAAGAAAACTAAAGCAGAATGTTTGTCCTTTCTTCAGTCAAGTTTAATCTACAGCATTTAAAAAAGAAGAAGAAGAAGAAGAAGAAGAAGAAGAAGAAGAAGAAGAAGAAGAAGAAGAAGAAGAAGAAGAAGAAGAAGAGGAGGAGGAGGAGGAGGAGGAGGAAGGGGAGGAGGAGGAGGAGAAGGAGGAGGAGGAGGAAGAAGAAGAAGAGGAGGAAGAAGAAGAGGAAATAGTGTACTTGAAACGTTTAGCAGTAGTGAGGGCTTCAGGAGTGGTTTGATCAGGACTTTGTTTCTCTGCATTTTTCATAGTTTGTCCTCTCCCTTGTGTCAACATCATCCCAAGTCTGCTTTATTGAAGTTGTCAAAGAGGCTACAGCAACTCTGGACCTCCCAACCATGGTCATTGGCCAGAAAAACTGAGTTTCTTCTTCCCTAACCACTGAACAAAGGCTTGACCTCACTCTAATTGGGCTAACAAATCCTTTCTCCTTTCCTTCCCGGTCACTGTGGTCAGGGTGACTCTGCACCGACTGGTTTGAGTTAATATGCTACATCTATCCCTGAATCAACTCTTTGAATGCCCACTATTATAGCCACCTGTGTATCTTTACAGTATATTTTCTTCTGTTTAAGCTGGTTTGAGGAGGGTTCTGTTATTTATAATCCAACAAAAAGGACTTAATTATGATCCAAGCTATTTATAAAGCATTTTAAGAAAGGGTTCTGATGATCAGGACAGCCTTCAGATCAGTTCTAATCCGACCACTATATTAAACAAGCAAGAGGCCTGGGTTATAGTGATCAAAACGGCATCGTTTGTTGTCTCCCAGCAGCCCTTGAAAATTAACTTAATAAGGTAACACCCCCTTCCTCAGATGAAAATGACACCAGTTTTCTTGCCAAGTTGCAGGCCAGAGAGGATCCTAAATCACTGTAAATCTCAAATACAGTCTCAACTCCAAAATAAGGAGGCTAGGTTACCATTTGGGATCTACTGTACCAAATACTATTTGGGATATATTCAAACCAAAAACATATTTGTTATTTCTCTGAAATTCAAACTGGGCATCCAGCATTTTAACTGGCAACCCAACCATGGAGCTGCTTGAATACCCCCACAACATGGCAGCCGCTTCTCCCAGAGCGAGCAATGCAAGGGAGTGCAAGGACGAAGGCACATCTTTTAGGACCTTGTCTTGAAGGTCTCACTCTTTTACTTCCACCAAATTCTATATTCATTAGAAGCAAGTTCCTAAGCCCCGCCCACACTCAAGCAAAGGGGAACTGAGCATTGTCGGAGTACTGAATTCGCAAATATGTTTCAACTCATAATTATCCACTTCTTCCTTCTTGCCCAAACAGTCCCTGCCTGGTCTTCAAGACACACTCACACATCTGTGCCCAACCAACCTGGGGTTGGGGCTGATCTACATGCGGCAAAGGTCTGCTGGCTCTGCCAAAGCAGCCTGGTTTTCTGGTGGGAGTCCACCCTCCACCTTGAGTCAACCTTGAGCCTGTGTGTCACCCTTGTGGAAAGCACTTGTCAAAGTTCTCCTCATGGTCCCAAGCCTGGGGTTAGAGGGAAGCACGCCTTCCACCCACCACCCACCCCACCCACCCCCCCAGCCCCCCACCCACCCCCCACCCACCCCCCACCCCCCACCCCCCCACCCACCACCCACCCCCCACCCCCCACCCCCCCACCCCCCACCCCCCACCCACCCCCCACCCCCCACCCCCCCACCCACCACCAACCCCCCCACCCCCCCACCCACCACCAACCCCCCACCCCCAGAGCACAGCAACAGCTCTCTCCAGAGAATTCCCTTGACCAGTTCTCCCTCTTTCTTTCTCTCCTCACTCACTACTTTTTAAGGACATCCAAAGGTCAATTTAATTCCCAGAGATTTCCTTTGAAGACAATGCTGAACTGTCTCCCACTCACTTTGCCAGGAAAAGTATCAATCTAACATCTTTCATGTTGGCATATAAAAGGACTGAATTTGGGATAAAGACAGCATCCCAAACCAGAATAAAGGATAGTGTGTTCACAAATCATGTGAGCAAGATTGGCTCTTGAATTTCAAATCTTAAACTAGATTCTATTCATCATATGCAAAAAAAAAAATTGATTCCAGATATGTTAAGCCAATAAAAGAATTTTTTTAATTAAAAAAAATTTAAGTAGGTATTGAACTTATCTTAAAATAATAGGGAACTTTCTAAGCCTACAGGCAGTGAGGGGGGGAAAGAGGGAAAGATAATAGGTTTAACAGTTCTTTTTAAATAAAACACTTAATAGATATTGAGAATTTAGTGCAACTTTGAATGTCAGAAAAGTCTTCTCCTATGATCAGATGGTAAAGACCCCAAAAAATTAATTTAACATGTTATATGACAGACCAAGAAATGTCTTCCTGCAATATTCCATGAATTACCTTGAATTGAACCCATATAATGTGTTCTAAACTCTCAATGATTATGAACCAATGTCACCCCTAATAAATTTAATTTTTTTGAAAATCCTCAATGAAACTGCTATTTTCCATCATATGGAAATTATATTTGTGATTAACATAGTCAGAAATCAGGCTATATTATTTGTTCATTCATTTCACAGAAGCTATTATGACTTCATACCCTGCCTTGCACTGTTCCAGGCTCATAAGCCCCAACGGTGAACCAGACAATGGTCCCTCCTTCCCTCTGTCTTGTATTTTACCTTCTCCGGAGGCAAATACATAGGCACAGAAATTAACAAACCTTTTGATATTGTGAGAAGTTGCATCATAATATGAGCTCAGATATTTACAAACCAGAATTGTTTTCAATTAACTGTGTTTTCACCATTTTAGCAAGGGGATATTGAAGCTGTGGTTTCCAACCTCGGATGCACTTTGGACTAATGTAGGAAGCTGTAAAAAATAGGAATACCTAGGTCCCATGCCTTGAGATTCTGACAATTGGTGTGGGTGCCACCTGGACATCAGGATTTCCTAAAAAAAAAAAAAATCTCCTCAGGTGATTATTATATTGTGCCCTAGGATCGAGAACCACTAAAAAGTTTATGTGAAATAAATGACCACTAGATGTCGCTGTCCCCAAAGATTTGAAGACAAAACCATCATCAAGTAGTCAAGGACTAAATTACCATAGATCAATGGACTTTTCTTTTGCCAGATTTTGGACCCAAGGAAAAACCCAACAAAAAATATTCCTCAATTTCTCTTTGGCGTGAAGGAAGCTAGTCACACAAAACCCAAGTGTATTAGTTTGCTAGGGCTGCCATGATAAAATACCACAGGTGGGGGCTGAAACAACAGAAATTTGTTTTCTCAATTCTGGAAGCTACAAGTCCAAGATCAAGATATCAGCTGAGCCTGACCAGGTGGTGGCTCAGTGGATAGAACGTCAGACTGGGATGCAGAAGACCCAGATTTGAGACCCCGAGGTTGCCAGCTTGAGCGCGGGCTCATCTGGTTTGAACAAGGCTCACCAGCTTGGACCCAGGGTCGCTGGCTCGAGCGATGCGTCGCTGGGTCTGCTGAAGGCCCACGGTCAAGGCACATATGAGAAAGCAATCAATGAACAACTAAGGTGTCACAACGAAAAACTGATGATTGATGCTTCTCATCTCTCTCTGTTTCTGTCTGTCTGTCCCTATCTATCCTTCTCTCTGACCCTCTCTGTAAAAAAAAAAAAAAAAAAGTCACCTGATTTATTCTGAAGCCTCTCTTCTTGACTTGTAGGTGGCCACCTTTTCACTGTGTCCTCACACGGCTGTCCCTTTGTGTCCTAATCTCCTCTTTTTATAAGGACACCAGTCGTATTGGATTAGGGCACACCCCAAAGAACTGTTTTAACTTAATTACCTCTTTAAAAGCCCTATCTCCAAACACTGGGGACTAAGGCTTCAACATACGAACTTTGAGGGGAAACAATAACACCAAGAAATCAAAACCACAAAACCAATCCAATTGATTAATTAATAGCAAAAAGCAAAAAACAAAAGAACCCGTTTCCCAGCCACCCACAACACAACTCTACAGCCCTCTCACACGTGGCAACAGAGAGAGCATTCTCTGTTTTTGTTTATAAGTCTCCTTTCTAAAGGCCACACCTGTTTTTCAATTTTAATTCAGTTTTCTAAATAGTTTACACACACTTAAAATTAAAATATTCATTCTGTTATTTAAGCCTATTTCCTGAACTGGGCTAAACAAGAAAACAAGCACATCCTGTCCTGCAAGAAAGAGAGCAGTGTAGGCCCTGGTCGGTTGGCTCAGCGGTAGAGCGTCGGCCTGGTGTGCGGGGGAACCGGGTTCGATTCCCGGCCAGGGCACATAGAAGAAGCGCCCATTTGCTTCTCCACCACCCCCCCCTTCCTCTCTGTCTCTCTCTTCCCTTCCCGCAGCCAAGGCTCCATTGGAGCAAAGATGGCCCAGGCGCTGGGGATGGCTCCTTGGCCTCTGCCCCAGGCACTAGAGGGACTCTGGTCACGGCAGAGCGATGCCCCAGAGGGGCAGAGCATCGCCCCCTGGTGGGCAGAGCTTTTGCCCCTAGTGGGCGTGCCGGGTGGATCCTGGTCGGGCGCATGCGGGAGTCTGTCTGACTGTCTCTCCCTGTTTCCAGCTTCAGAAAAATACAAAAAAAAAGAAAGAAAGGAAGAAAGAGAGCAGTGTAATGTTGTTATTATGTGATAATAACTTATGTTCTCATTTTGGGTTTTTTTGTTTTTTTGTTTTTTTTTTGCGACACAAGTAATGCATGTTCATTGAAAAAAATAATTTGAAAGTTCAATGTAAAAAACTACTTAAAGTCATCAAAAACTCCACTACCAAAGTTACACTGAGAAGGTATCCATCAAGACTTTTACCCTATTGTATGTATCTGTCCTCAAAAAAGAAACCATATTGTTTTGTGACTTGTTTTTCTTCATCTCTCTCTAAAATTAATATATGACTTTTTTTTCATGTTTATAGAAACACCTGGAAGTCAGAGCTAGGTAGCGGCAGAGCCAGCAGCAGAACCCAGAGCCCTGACTTTGACCCTGAGCCATTCCCACCACCCCATGCTGCTCTGATCACCTGGAAAGGAAATGGAGTGTCCTTGCAGGCGATTTTAAATTTCTGCTTGATTGAACCCAGATGCCTTTTAAGCGCAGCTCCTTTCTCTGAAACTCAAGCTGATCAAAACCCTCCTCCTTGAGCTTAGTTGGGGGCCCAGCCATGGCTTTGATCCAAATCAAGGGTTGGGTGCCCAGTAACCAAATAGGGCAGGGTACCCTTCCAGAAGAATTCAGCAGCCCCAGGACCGGCATCAAAGTCAGAGCCGAGACTGGAGAGAAAGCCAAGGCTTCACTAGGGAGTCAGTCAGATTCCAGGGGTAGGGAGGCAGACGGAGGAAAAGGATGGAGACCCAGGAGTTAAAGATTAGGTTGAAATGGGGTTAGATGGAGTAGGGGGCAGGGCTCCAGGGGCACCATTCACATTACAGTCTAATGACGTGGGCAGTGCACACAGGCTGCAACACCGGAACGTGGCATGACTGGGAGTGAGCAGGAGGCGTGTATCAAATACACGTTGCTCTGAACAGCGTGGGAGTGTTTGTGGCTCCGCCACACGGGCCAAGGGCTGAGCATATAGGATGCTGTCAGTGGACTTAGAGATGAAGTCAGGGAAGACGCAAAACCTATACTCATTGCTAATTTGTATAGGCTTACACTAATCCTGGATTTTAATGTATGATTATTTGAGTTTAGCACATTCACAAGTATGATTTTAATACCTTAAATACAAAACAAATCCAAGAAAGAACGTGTAGGGAAATATCTTTGAGACATTAAAATATCTTCTTTTCTAAGTCCTAGGAGACCCTCTTTCCTACCCAAGCCATGGCTCGGCCCTAGTGAATTAATGTCATTGGCTGTGCCCCTGGGAAGAAAGAACTACCACCCCACGCAGAGGTCTCTGGGGGGATTTCAGCATAGAATTTTTAAGGTCCATAAAAAGACAGTAGTCTTGAGAGCCAGGTTTTGTTTGGAAACAAAAGGGTTTTCTAAATTCCAAAGCTTCACTTTCGGTATCAAAAGCAAAACTTGAGATCTTAGCTCAGAATTTTACTATGAACTATATGTAAAAAGAATACAAGATTTAATGTCAGTGTGTAGCTTTTTGTGAGAAAAGAAAAAACTAAAAGGGTAAGTAGCAGGCAGAAAATGGTGAGGGCAGGACTAGGATCTGGGTCTTTAGAAAGAGAGAAACACCCTCACCATCCTGGGCTTGAAAGGTAATCGGAGGGTGAGCCTAAGGCATCTCAAGTTGGTATCCGGGTACAGAGAGAGCTGCATCTGTGATGAGGAGCAGAGGGAGGCTGCGGTGGAGGGGCTAGATGTCTAGAGTCTATGCTGCTGAGCGGAAAGCCAATGGTTCCTCAGTACCGCAGCAAGGACTCAGAAATGCGGGGACAGTCGGTCGCCACGGAACCTGAGAACCTCAAGATGGCAACAAGAAAAGATCGTGATCAGCAGCTGCAAACTCAGCCTGGTGCCAGGGTTAGTCAGACGAGTTCCAGCCCTGAGCAGTGACCAGATCCAGTACCAGCGACCAGACACGACCACCTGTGGCAACTGGTCACAGCAAAGCCCTGGACGATGACCCCACAAAGACCAGAGGTCCCCTGATAATGAGAAGGACATAAAATCACTATAGAAAATGGTATATATTTGGCTTAGTGGAACTATAATCTGTAAGTTGTAAGCCTGCTACAGTCTTATAATGGAAATATATGAGGATATACAATTGTTGCAGGCTTTTTTTTCAATGACCTCACTGTGACATTAACACCTTAGGTATGAGTGAGGGGCCAACTTGAACTACCTGTCCCATGTAGTTACTCCATCTGCAGAGGATGGTCACATCACTCATTGCCAGAGTGAGCTGGACAGCTCTGAGGATGGGTGTCAGAGTGAACTTCCATCCACGCCTGCCTGCTCACTCTTGGAGGCTTCGTCTCAGCCCGCTTGAGCTGCTACCTGTCGAGCTGCTATAGCAAATACCATAGATGGCGGAGGGGAGGGGGGTCACAAACTGATTTCTTACAGTTCTGGAGGCTAAAAGTCCAGAATCAGGTACTAGCAAGATTGCGTTCTGGTGAGAACCCCCCTCCTAGCTTTAAGATGTCTGCCTTGGGGCTGTGTCCTCACATGACAAGGAGACAGATCATCTTCCTGGTGTCTCCTCCTATCAGGGGACAACGATAGTTAATTGTACTTGTCAGCTTGACTGGGCTAAGGGATGCCCGGCTAGCTGGTAACAATATTTCTGGGTGTGTCTATGAGGGTGCTTCTGGAAGAGGTTAGCATTTGGTTCAGAAGACTAAGATCCACCCACGCCAATGTGAGGGGCGTCATCCAATCTTTTGGAGGCCTGGATCGAACAAAAAGACAACAGAGGAGTAAATTCTCACTCTCTCTCTTTGAGCTGGTAAATCCATCTTCTCCTGCTCTCAGACATCAAAGCTCCTGATTCTCGGGCCTTCAAGCTCTGGGGCTTTTCCCCTGGTTCTCAGGCCTTTTGCATCGGACTAGGAGTTATACCATCAGCTGCCGTGGTTCCCAGGCCTTTACACTCAGACTGACTTTCCTGGTGCTCCAGTGCACAGAGGGCAGACCATTGGACCTCTCGGCCTCCATAGTCGCGTGAGCCAGTTCTTATAGAGGCAGTCCCCAGGCTACGGATGAGAGAGGTTCTGTAGGTTTGTTCCCAAGTCGAATTTATATGTAAGTTGGAACAGGTACATTTACCTATTAAATGCAACTTAGGTGTGTGTCTGAACACAGTATTTATATTTACTTTTCTGTGCATATAAATACTTAAACATTTTCAAACCTACAGAACTGATCTTGAAACCCAGAGACTGCCTGTATGTGATTTCTCTCTTCCTCTCATATCTACCTCCTATTGGTTCTGTTTCTCTGAAGAATCCTAACAGAGGCACTAACCCCTTTCATGAACGCTCTACCCTCATGACTTGTTGTTTACCTTCCAAAGGCCTCACCTCCAAATACCATCACATTGGGAATTAGGGTTTCAACATATGAATTTTAAGGGGACACAAACATTCCGTCTATAATACACTCTGAGTAAAAATCACACCACAGCTGCCAGGAAAATTCCCAGGAGCCTTACAGGGGAGCCCAATCTGGCCTCTTGTCTGCACCTCTTGAAGACGTTTAGTAACCACTTTGGCCCCGTTTTTGCCCAGGGGAAGAGAGCTGGGGTAGGGACTACAGACAACCACCTCAATAACCCTGATGACCTCTTTTACTCAAAGCAGCCTCCAGCCAGAAACAGGTAGAGAGCATTGTGGGGTGAAGGGTGTCCTTCAAGTTTTCTCAGCTGACTTTGGTAAAGGCCCTGGGCTGTCACTCTACAAGGATTTTGAGACTTGTGTAGAGGGCTCAGTACATGCTTTGTTGGTGATGCTTTCTGTGTTCTTTGAGTTTATAAGTGGAAATGGCCACTTCAAGATAAGGCATCTTGTTTTCAATCTCTTGGGATTATGTAGAGACCAGAGATTGGCAAATTCTTACAAGTTTTCCTCTAATTTCAAAGTGTTCACTATTTGGAAAAAATATATATATAAGTATCTTCTCTTAAATAGTGCAGGCCTATTAGTCCTGGAGATGAGACCCTTACAGAGGCAATCAAGTTAAAGTAAGATTATTAGAGCCTGACCTGTGGTGATGCAGTAGATAAAGTGTCGACCTGGAATGCTGAGGTCACCTGTTAGAAACCCCGGGCTTGCCCCTTCAAGGTACATATGGGAGTTGATGCTTCCTGCTCCTCCCTCTTCTCTCTCTCTCTCTCTCTCTCTCTCTCTCTCTCTCTTTCTCTCTCTCTCCCTCCCCTCTTAAAGCAAATAAATAACACAGTTATTAGTGTGGAGCCTACTCCGATATGACTGGTGTCCTTATAAAAATGGGAAATTTGGAGACAGACACATCCTGAGGCCATGTGAAGAGGCATAGGGAGAGGATGGCCGTCTGCAAGCCAAGAGGCAGGGGACAGATCCTTCCCTCACAGCCCTCAGAAGGAAACAAGCCCACCAACACCATGATCTCAGACTTCTAGCCTCCAGACTGTAAGACAATGTATGTCTGTGGTTTAAGCCACCCACTCCCTGAGACTTTGTTACAGCAACCCTGGCAAACTGACACGACACCCAGTAGGTATTCAAACCCCGATGGGGCAGGCTCCTACCAGTGGGCCCTGTGGCCAATGAGCAAACCACAAGGCCAAAGCGGTCAGCAGCGGCTGCATTTAGGCCCTGCTGACCCCTGGCTGGGACCTGCAGCCAGTTCTGGCACCAAAACTAAAGCCATAAAAGATGGGAACACTGAGGCATGCTGCTTTATCCATATTTCTCTTCACCCTCCCCCTACCCACCCCAGCTCACGTCCTCCTCTTTCCACTTGGTCCCTCCACCAGCTGGTTCTGAGGGCCACTGACAGCCGCTCCCTCTCCCCTTCTCTCCTCCCCCTTCCAGACCCCTCTGGAGCCCTTGTTCCCAGGTGCACAGCCTCCTCTGCATCTCAGCCTCCCTGCTCCATGGCTGGCCCCCTCCTGCTTCCCCAGACCACACTGCCCAGACCCAAGGCAGGAAGACAGAACAGGCTGACCAGTGGCAGTGCAGCAGATAAAGCATTAAATACTTTAAGTCAAACTAACTGTCCAATAAATATTTTCTCCTTTTTAAATTGGGATGTAATTCACGTATCATAAAATCATTTCAAAATGTACAATTCAGTGGGTTTAGTATATTCTCAGAGTTGTGCAACCATCACCACTATCTACTTTCAGAAGGTTTTCATCACCCCAGAAAGAAACCCCACACCCATTAACATCACTACTCATCCCCCTCACGCCCAGGCCCTGGCAACCACCAGTCTTTGTTTATATGGACCTGCCCATTCGGAACATTGCACGTGAATAGAATCATACAACATGTCGCCTTTTGTTACCAGACTCTTACATTTAGCATATGTTTTTAAGATTCACCCATGTTGTATCATGCCTAAGTGTTTCATTCCTTTTTATAGCTATTCTTTTGTATTGTATAGCTATATTCTTTTGTATTGATATAGCACATTTTATTTATCCATTCATCAGCTGATGGACATTTCCGTTGTTTCTTCTTTGTGGCGATTATAAATAACATTGTTATTCATGTACAAGCTTTTGTGTGCACATATGTTTTCAATTTTCTCGGGTATACTCCTAGGAGGGGAATTTCTGGATCACATAGTCAATCTGTTTAACTTTCCACAGTAGCTGTGCCCTTTGACACTCTACCCACAGGGTAACAGGGTTCTAATTTCTCCACATCCTCACTAGCACTTGTTATTATCAATCTCTGTCATTAGAGCCATTCCAATAAGTTAAAATACGTTTTCTTCCTATCTTGACAAATACCTTCATAATGATAAGGAAGACCAAGTTTGCATTCAGAATACACCAAACTTCTTGGGTTTTAACACTGGAACGTGGCATGTGGGGAAAGCCAGCCCTGAACCCCCAGGCCCTGCTCTGCCCCCTCACTGGCCAACCGTGCATTTGCCCCGTACCACAGGGCCTCTCGTGCGCATGTGTGGCAAGTCCAGCACTAACCTCCAAGCTCCAACCATTCAACCCCAAAACAGCGGCACCTCGGGCCGGGAGGTTTGTGCATCAGCAGCACAGTTGGACCTTGGGAGGAGGAACCCAGGTCCAGGAAGGAGACTCAGGGTCATTTGTGCAGGGAATTCTGGGCTCACAGAACCCAGAAATGGTCTGGGAGCTATAGGGTGTGCCTGAGCACATCCCCTTGCCCCAGGGTCTTCTCACCTCTGTGGCAGGAGGGACTGGAGGATCAGAGCAGTCCTCTGAGGTGCGGTGCTCAGATCTAATGATGGCACTCTCCATGCTCATGCTGTTAAACTTCTTTCCAGAATGCTCTATCTCACTGGAAGATTCCTACTCATTCTTGAAGACACAGCTCAGAAGTTAGAACATATGGGAAGCCTTCCTTGACCCCCCTCACAATGCACCATACAGGGTACTAGGCTCCGGGGATATAGGAATAAGGCACAGTTAGTTGCTGCTGAGACAGGGAACCTGAGCGTTGGTGACAGCCAAGTAAACTGGCAAAGTACAGAGTGACCAGGGCAATCAATAATCGGTCTCAGCAGGTGCTAGGGAGGGCATGTGGGAGAACCACCTCACCTTGCTTTGGGGACTTGAAGTAAATGACTCCAAAGGTAAGGCCAGGAAGACAGGCTAGATTTAGCCAAGCAAAGAGAGCCTGCTAGGACTTCTCTAGTATTCTCCCAGTCAAATACATTCAAATGTGTCTCTGCCATCAAAATGAAGGACCACGTGGTGCAATCGCAGAGGCTGACCCTGCCAAATGTTTCATGCATTTCCCCCATGACAGGCTGTATTAAACGTGGTAATCATTGTCCTTTCTGTCCCCACCCCCCTCTCTGGGGGAGTAACTCGAACCTTGGTCCCTATTCTCCACACCCCATGTCTAGTTGGAAGAAGGGGGGGCATGAAATGCCAGTGGGTGGACTGCTGAGGGACATGGGGCCAGGCTGAGAGGCCTGCGGGCTATTGAACTGCCAGGAGAAAGAACTGATGGGGAGGGAACCAGAGACCCAGTGTCCTGCACAGTCCCCCGACTGACTCAGGAGCCCTCAAGGCCTGGCCCAGCTGAGCCTGGAGAAGCTGAAGTGCCTGCCTGTCTCCACCAGGAGCAGGAACCTTCACCATGGCCCCCTTCGGATCAGCCTGCTCCTCTTTTCACCGTAAGGAGGGAGAGGTGGGGAGCGAGGTCGGCGGGTACCGGCAGACCTTAACTAGCTTGTTCCTTGTATGTTGCTCTGGTGGAAAAGTTTACTGTAGGCAGACAATGAAACCATTGGTATTTTAATTATCCGCAGTACACACACAAAAATAAAATTTGTCTCCATCTCACACCATACATATTTTACAGATCTTGTTTCTTGGGGCTGTTTCAGTAAAATAGCATTTGCCAACAGAGCTATTTTTCTTTCTGCATGTTTTCTCGCTGTTTTCCACTAGAGGGAGCCGCAGGGCCTGTTTGGACAGGCTTCTCCTTGCCCCGCAAACCCTTCAGCCAAGCAGAGAGGGCGAAATATTAATACTACAGACCTGGGGTCGCTAAACCACCTGGCAGTACCTGAACTTTCTGGCACACAGCTCTCAATAGAGCACTAAGGTTTTTGGCAACTTATTTAAAGCGAGTAAGAGATTAACACCTGTTCTTTAAAAATATGAAATCTGAGGAAAATGAAAAAGCTTGCTGCTCTTTGCAGACCACAATACCATTGCATGTAGATATGCAAGGTGGGCAAAAGTAGGTTTACTGTTCTTCATATGGAAAATAACACCATAATTAATAAACAGTAATACAAGAATGAACTATGTTTCGACCTACTCACAACTGTAAGCCCACCCTGTATGTTAATTAAACTCTCATTCTGAAGGATATGATAAAATAATAAATAATTCTACATGGTAATTGTAAATTAATTGGTATTTTAATAGAAAACTTAAACCCTATTTTTTAGGTTTTTATTTGGGGGGGGGGTTGTGAGAGACAGTGAGAGGGACAGACAGACAGGAAGGGAGAGAGATGAGAAGCATCAATTCTTCATTGCAGCACCTTAGCTATTGATTGATTGCTTTCTCAGATGTGCTTTGACGGGGGAGGAGGGGGGCTACAGCTGAGTGAGTGACCCCTTGCTTAAGCCAGCGACCTTGGGTTCAAGCCAGCGACCATGGTGGCATGCCTATGATCCCATGTTCAAGCCAGTGACCCCATGGTCAAGCCGGCAAGCTCGCACTCAAGCCGGGGACCTTGGGTTTCAAACCTGGGTCCTCTGCATCCCAGGCCAATGATCTATCTATCCACAGCACCACCTCCTGGTCAGGCTTTAAGTTATTTTTTAAAGCATTAGGGCATAGCCTTGGCCAGTTTGCTCAGTCAGTTAGAGCGTCGTCCCTAAACAAGTTTGTAAATTCAATCCCCAGTCAGGGCACACCCAGGAAGCAACCAATGAATGCACGACTGAGCGGAACAACAAATGAATGTTTCTCTTTCCCCTCTTCTCCCTCTCCCTTCCTCTCTCTGTCTCTCTAAAAATCAATCACACCACGAGGCATTTTGAATACCAGGTTAAGGAGATTAGAAGGCTTTTTTTTTTAGATTTTATTTAGAGTTTTAGAGAGAGGGGAAAAAGAGAGAGAATGAAAGAGAGGGAGAGAGAGAAAGAGGGGTTAGAAGTGGAAAGCATCAACTCATAGTAGTTGTTTTCTGTATGTGCCTTGAACAGGCAAGCCCAGGGTTTCAAACTGGTGACCTCGGCATTCCAGGCTGACACTTTATCCACAGCACCACCACAGGTCAGGCAAGACGTCCTAAATCTTTTTAAATTAAGGAAATGTATGGACCGTTAGGGAGATGTTCTTGGCGGTAGTGTACACGATGGTCTGGAATAGAACCTCCGAGACAGGCCGGAGAGGCAGCTTTGAGTGGCGGGGTGGCTAGGGGCAGCCTTGGGTGGCAAAGGCGGGGGAGAAAGGAAACGTACCTGAGATTGTGAAGGAGTGACTGAAAAGACCTGGTTCCTGATTGCAAAGGCGGAAATGGGAAGGACTGGAAGCAAGCGAGGACTCCAAATCGGCTGTGGTCTGAGGCAGGAGAAGCAAGGAAATGACAATTCACTCTGAATACAGCGCCTCAATTAATCCTTATTGTTTAGACATAACAGTATTGCATACACTTAAAAAACAGTAGGACATGCATGAGTGAAATACTCTATACTTGACCTATAGACATTTTGCAGCAACTTCCACCCCACTCTGGGCTCTCTCATAGAACATGAAGACTATAGCCCTGGCCCAAGACAGCTCCACAGTTAGATCATTGTCCTGCTATGCGAAGGTTGCCGGTTTGATACAGAAACAGATCGATGTTTCTCTCTCTCTCTCCTCCTTTCCTCCGTCTCTAAAATCAATAACTGAAAAAAAAAAATTTTTTTTTTTTGTATTTTTCTGAAGCTGGAAACGGGGAGAGACAGTCAGACAGACTCCCGCATGCGCCCGACTGGGATCCACCCAGCATGCCCACCAGGGGCAACACTCTGCCCACCAGGGGGCGATGCTCTGCCCCTCCGGGGCGTTGCTCTGCCGCGACCAGAGCCACTCTAGCACCTGGGGCAGAGGCCAAGGAGCCATCCCCAGCGCCCGGGCCATCTTTGCTCCAATGGAGCCTTGGCTGCGGGAGGGGAAGAGAGAGACAGAGAGGAAGGAGAGGGGTGATGGATAAGCAAATGGGCGCTTCTCCTGTGTGCCCTGGCCGGGAATAGAACCTGGGTCCCCCGTACACCAGGCCGATGCTCTACCGCTGAGCCAACCGGCCAGGGCGAAATTTTTTTTAAAAAAGAATATGAAGACTATCCATGTGTGATGATAAAAGACAGGATGCTGTAAGTTCATCAGCAAAGGAAGTACCCTAGTATTCTTGTTCCAATGGAGTGGAAATGGGAACACAGCCCTAGTTGAGATGGGATGGGACGGGGTTGGGGCAGTTCCAGGCAGAGTTCATGTCTTCTGGCTTTTCCGTCTCCCTCAAGCCTGAAATCCTTCTGCAGAACAAACCTGCGCTCCACTGAGCTCTTGTGGCTCACCATGCAATCAAGGGAGGTGGGAACGGTAGAATTGTGAGCGGCCCAGCTGACTTTTCTCCTCCAAAGCTCCTCTGCCAGGACACCTTCACATAAGAACTCCACCCTGCGCAGGGCTTCCTGGAGCCGGATGTGGAGGCTTTTCAGCCGAAATCTTCAGTCAAGCATGAATAATCACTATTGAGCAAGAGAATGAGTTCCAGACTCTCCGTCTCATCTGAGTCCCGCTCAGTTATTAAAACAAGTCTGCCCTTTGGAGTGGGAAGCTGTATGGATGGGAAACCAGGAAGCCTTCGGAACAGTGCCATTGGACAACTCACAGCACCAGAACCAAATCACAGTACAGAGCCCGTAGGGGAAATGTGCCTCGCCCCGCCCCCACTCCCAAATGGAGATAGGCATTTGTTGAGAACAAAGGCCACCATAAGGCACATCCACCGTTAATGCTGTAGGAGTCCAACGCTCTTGCTCTCTGTGACAGCATTCTGTCTGGGAAAGAAGAGACTAAATGATCATGTCCTCTTCGTAATTGGTCTTAGTCATCCTTTGGCCTGCCACTTAGCCAATCACTGTGTCTGGCACACAGATGATGCTCCCAAAATGTTTGGTGATCATTATATATAAAGTACAAGCGCAGCTTGTGGGAGGAGAGAATGCGTACATGTTATTGCTGAGCTTTAGGGTTCACTTACAAAGTTTCTCAAGAGTGGCATAGTGGACATTTTAGATCAGAAAAGTCTTTATTGGCTGTCCTGTGTCTTGTAGGATCTTCAACCTCTGTCCTCTATACACTAGAATCCAATGGTATCTCCCCTCTCAGTGACAACCAAGTGTCTCTAGCCATTGCCAAATGTCCCTAGGGCCAATGTCGCCCCCAGTGGGAATCACTGGGGTATGGCCTTTATGCCACCCTACTACCCCCATCCTTTTCCCAGGGCCCTGTGTTCTGGGATTTCTCTACCCTGTTTCTATGGAAATTATGCTTCATGAAATCTGTCACTTCAGAACCTTATTCTCTGTTTTCCAAAATGTTGATCGATATAATATAATCCACGAACTAACATCAAATTGCTCATGAAATGAAAAGAGATGCCAGTGGTCCCCTCACCCACACTCACCAACATAATCCCTTTTCTGACACTGGAACATCTTCACAGGGACTACTTGGAATCAATCATATGACATACTGAGTGTCCCAGCACATAAATACCCACTACTGCACGAGGGGGTTCCCACAGCAACACTTCGCAAGAGCTGCCTTGGACTTCAGCTCCAGGAAGCTCGCTTGTTCCCAACTGGCAGAAACACAGGGCTCAGTAGAATGGCCCGTGCCACCCTGGAGAGATCGTCGACTGCTCCGCAAGCCCCAAAGCTGCCACTTCAAAGGCTGAGAATTCTAGGCTGCATCCAGATCTGGTCCTTGAAAGTGCTTTTCAAATTTCTGTGTGTCTCCTGCCACATGTCTTGTTGCAAGGGCCTTCCTAGGGGTTGGATGCAGTGTGTGCAGTCTCAAAGCCCAAAACTCTGATTGTCAAGCCTTCCCACTGAGATCCACGGGATGACCCAGTGAAGAGATCTTCGACCCCACTCTTCTAAAGGGATGGCGGGAATGAGGGAGGGGAACACCTGTGGCCCAGGTCGTCTGCAGACTGACATCAGGAAAGACCATGGTCAGGTTTCCCGTCAAGCGTTGTCTGCTTTTCTCCTCTTGCCTGAGTTGCATGTGGCATGAAGACATCTCAGACCCTGTTCCAATTACCAGCAGTGAGTCAGTTCACTCTAATTCAATGCTTATTCACAAAATTATCATTTAAGTGCAATAGGACACAGCTTTAAATAAGTCAATGAGAAGCCCACCCACCTATGACACGCCAGCAGGCTGCTCAGTTCCCAAGTTCGGGTGGACATTCTGTTAGTCACAGGGAAGCGTCTGGGCCCAGCTCACTTCTCTCACTTTTTTTTTTTTTCTCTCTAGACATTGTACCAAACAGACACTGAGTCAGAATAAGTGGGTTTAGTAATTAAATCTGTGTGGAGGCTGTCTTGAGAAGCATTTGGTGGATCTGGGAATAAATATTCATCCACGGGAACTCAAACCCTTATCGTAAAAACCTGAATGTAATGTGCACGGAGAGGAGCCCGAGCTGAAATCTCACGGCGCCGTCCTTTCCTCGTCCAGCAAGGAACACAGGGGACTGCCGCTTGCTCGCCGGGAACGCTGAGCCACCAGGAACGGGAGGGTCTCTAAGTACAAGGAGCAGTGAGATCCTGTCCAAGGAAGCGTCTGCCTGCTTCTGCATGAACACATTTCCATCAGGAACCTTGATCAGCCAGGAAGCAACCCCAGACAGCGTCCCATCCCACCTAAACCCTAACTCTGCGCACTAAAGCGAAACGGGAGCAGATGGACTGAACACCCACTGAACAGAGCCTCTCCTTCCGTCTCAGGAGAGCTCCAGGCTGGGTGTTGGCGTGCTCAGAATGTCCCCACAGGCCCGCAGGGGAGGGCCTCTGCAGGCGCTTCTCCCAGCACGAGACGGGAGGGAACGCGCCCTGGAAGCACACCCACCTACAAGCCTGATGTCACGCCGGAAGATACTCCGCCAGGACAGGTCACCTTGGTTCTCCTCACATCTGCAGTCAGAGCTAGTGAACCGCCTACAGCTGCCAGCTTGTTTTCATGGGAGTTGGTTAGAGCCCCAGCTTAATAAGACCAAGGCTTGTTTTTGATTTACGCTGGGATCACTGGATATCTCTCTTTTCTAAAGTTCCTGGATTATAGACCACACCGCCCACCCCAGCAGCTGGCGCAAACATTGCCACCAGGATCCAAGCAGACACACACCCCCCGCCAGATGCATCCTTCCAGAACCTGCCACGGCCTCCTACAGGCAGTGCAACGCCTGAGTGTGGGAACTGGGAGGGCCAGGTAGAACACGGCCTGTAACGAGGGCGTCCTTATGAACGAAGCCAGGCCGGTTCACACACCAGGCTGGACGAAGGCTCGCTCATTCTCCCAGCGGATGTCTAGAGCCATGCTGCAGGCGACGGCGGATCTGTGTTAGGGCTGACTTCCCTCCGGCCGTTCCCTAGGAGGGTAAAACACACATTCACATGTCTCCAGTTTGTAGGACCCCAGGCCAGTAGTTCTTAACATTTTTAAGGTCACAGACCCCTCTGAGAAACTGATCAAACCAAAGCCTCTTTCCTCAGAAAAAAAATGCTCTTCTACATAGTTAATTATACAGTTGGGGCGGGGAGTCAAAGAACCCCTGAGCACCATTCCTGAACCACTAAAAACCTCTTCCTAGTCACTGAATTGTAAAGCAAGAGGGCATTCCCTTCACGTGGCTAATCACCTCACACCCGCTCAACTCCAGGTAACTGCAATTAAACCATCTTTTGGGGTGGGGCCAGCAACAGTATTATCTAGACCGGCCAAGGGTTAAGCCTGCGTGGAGCAGGGCTTCTGGCTCCCTCACCCCTGTGTCCTGCAATGGGCAGCACGCCTCAGCAGCTGTTGAGTGGCCCCAGCAGCACTAGAGTCTAAGGTGTCACATCCTTTAACCCTTACAACAACCCTATAGTTCAGGGTCACTGTTTTCTTCCATCTTACAGATGAGGATGCTAAGGCTCAGAGAGGTACAGTGCCTTTCCCAACAAGGCCCACCAGCTGCCAGCGGTGAGGGCTATTGCTCTCCAGGGCATGGTCCTGGAGCAATTGGCTTTAAATTCATAGGAAGGGACTAAACTCCCAAAGCCCTTGGTGAGAGAGTTGCTAAAAAGAGGGGCTCACTTTGTTTGCTAACTGGGATTGTCTTCATTTCCATTTGCCTTTGGACTTCCTGTTTGGAGGCAAAAGCAAGCATGTAACTTCCAGGAGGCCCACTGTTTCTGAATTTGTAATGCGACTACAGCAAACACTGACTTTGGCCTCCATCCCCTGATACAGACATGTGGCTGATGAACGACAAAAACTGAGATCAAAATGGAAACTGACCACTGATACGATGTTATCTTGGTTGTAATATCAGTTTTTAAATATCAGTTGCCAAGCAAGCTTGGTGACGTCATTAGAGGAACAAACATTCATGGAGTGACTCCTCTGTGCCAGGCACTGTGCTGAGCCCCGGAGAGACAGAGGTGAACAGGGCAAGGTCCTGTCCACAACAAACCCATCGACTGGCAAGGGAGGAGGAGAAGGCATGTGATTAACTGGAAAAACAATGTGTCAACTGCTTTACAAGTGATAGGACCAAGGTGCCCAGGGCCAGAGGGCAGGAAGTGAGTAATGCCCAGGAAAGGAGAGGCAGGGTCTTGGGGGTTCAGAGGGGCTAGGTCAGGGCATCGTGGGCAGAGGGCACATCATGCATGAGAACTGCTGGGAATGAGGGCAGACCGCTGGGCAGGAAGAGAGGCAGGATGTGAGCCATAAGAGGGAGGTGGCGGCCAGACCAGGAAGACCTTTGTCATCTGAGAAATCACTGAGAGAGCCTCTTCATGAAGAAAGGACACAATCACGTTGGCATTGTTGGGAAGGTCAGTATAGCAGCAGCAGCAAGGCAGACTCTGCCTAGAGAATCAGGAAGCAAGAAGTGGGATGGAAAATTGTCTCATTTATGCCAAGGCTGCAGAGGGTTGCATTTCAGTTCTAGATGGCCCTCACAAATGAACAAAAAAGCAGCAAGGTCTGATGACATGTTGGATGTTGACAGGCAAGGCAGAAAGCAGAAAAAGAAATGGCTTGAGGTTTCTAGGTTGAGCAATTGGTAGGTGGTGATTCTGTTCAGAGAGGAAGCACAGGAGGAAGAACTGGTTCCAGTGGGTAGACAGAGAGGCGCTGCGGTGTGTTTTGGGCAGGCTGGTTTTGAGGCGGCCAGAGCAGCCTTGGTGAGTTGTCTGCAGATGATAACTTTAAAGAGCTATAAGCATACGGCATGAACAAAAAGAAATGAGAAATATAACCTGATATAACTTGAGAAATATTAGTATATGTATTTAACTTAAGGCCTGACCTGTGGTGGCTCAGTGGATAAAGCATCAACCTGGAATGCTAAGGTTGCTGGTTCAAAACCCTGGGCTTGCCTGGTCAAGGCACATATGAGAGTTGATGCTTCCTGCTCCTCCCCTTCTCTCTCTCTCTCTCTCTCTCTTTCTGTCTACTCTCTCTCTCTCTCTCTCTAAAAATGAATAAATAAAATCTAAAAAACAAAAATAAAACATATATATCTCACTTAAACCTTTTAAATAAATAAATAAAGGGAACTTAAGGGAGAAGAGCCAGCAAAGGAAACCAAGTATGAACAAATAAATGCAGGTTGTAGATAAGACACCTTCCAAGGAGAGTCAAATATCAAAAGCCAAAGAGAGGAGAAGGAGAAAGAGACCCAAAAGAAGTCTCTGGAACAGGCAGTTAGAAATTCCTGACCGACTTTTCAATTGCAGCAGAACCTCATGGGATTGGGAGTGGAGGCAGAAAGTTAATACTACTTTCTAACGAATGTCGGCCAAGGACAGAAGGTAGCAAGGTCACCCATCCTCACGATAAAGCTTTTGCATTTCTGTAGTGTGTGATCTATCTAGTACATGTCGCATCAAGAGATCCCACCAGACACACCATTTCAACCAGTGTTTGAGGGAGGCAGGAGAAGGGGAAATGTACATTCTGAGGCTGACATCCAGAAGTGGCTGATGTTGATGCTGATGGCTGGCTTTACGGAGCATTAGCTCTGTTCATTGGACATTGCCCCAATACGTAAAGCTTGATGGTTTGATCCCTGGTCAGGGCACATACAGGAATAAATTGATCTCTCTCTCTCTCTCTCTCTTTCTCTCTCTCTCCTTTCCTCCCTTTCTCTCTTCTTCTCCCCCTTCCTCTCTTCCGGAATCAATCAATATTTGTGTGTGTGTGTGTGTGTGTGTGACAGAGAGACAGAGAAAGGAACAGATAGGGACGGACAGATAGGAAGGGAGAGAGAGGAGAAGCATCAATTCTTTTTGCAGCTCCTTAGTTGTTCATTAACTGCTTGCTAATATGTGCCTTGACCAGGGAGCTACAGCAGAGCAAGTGACCCCTTGCTCAAGCCAGTGACCCTATGCTCAAGCTGGTGCTGACAATCTTGGCTTTCAAACCTGGGTCCTCGGCGTCCCACTCTGACGCTCTATCCACCGTGCCACCACCTTGTCAGACAACTATTTGTTTTTAAATTATTGATTGATTCCTTGCCTGACCAGGTGGTGGTGCTGTGGATAGAGCATCAGACTGGGACTCGGAGGACCAGGTTTGAAACCCAAGGTTGCCAGCACCAGCTTGAGCATGGGGTAACTGGCTTGAGCATGGGCTCACCAGCTTGAGTGTGGGGTCGCTGGCTTGAGCGTGGGATCATAAACATGACCCCAAGGTCGCTGGCTTGAGCACAAGGTCGCTGACTTGAGCAAGGGGTCAGTTGCTCTGCTGTAGCCTCCTGTAAAGCCATCTGCTGCGGCCACCATCACAGCCACCTGGCCCATGCAGGTTCACATTGGATTCGGACAGTTGGTAAAGAAACAATGGAGTCAAAAACTGATGGGCCATTAGCTTTAATCCTAGCTTGCACCCGGCGGGCAAGTAAAAACACACACTGGGCTCCAAAACCCACTCATTCAGTGCTCACAAAGCTACTGACTTATCCAAATTTCCTAGAATCAAAGGTTTCTAGCTCACCAGCCTTATTCCCATCTCCTTCCTTCTCCCTGCACAAACTCTGCACAAACTGGCTTCTCATTCAGCACTCCACTATCTTGGCTGCTTCTCCTGGCCTCCTCCATGTAGCCTTTCCCTGCTCTCATCTCTAATGCTAATCTCAGGAACCGAGAGAGCAAGCTCCTGGTCTGCCCCACTTTATAGTATAAAAATCAAAACCTTTAATCCAATATACAAATAAGGAAGTCTCTGATACACAGTTACTTATCTGAGGCATAATGGGATTCCTCATGAGAGTGCACCACCCCACATCAAAAAGGGTATGAAAGGCTGAGTCCTAAAACCAAGCCCCAGGCTACAAGGATCCTACCTGCCCACAGCCCGCCCCCAACACACAATGCAAGCTATAAGCGAGCAAACATATATATCATATTTACAAACTTATTTGACCAACACCCTCCAACCCCCAGTCAAGGCACTGTAAAGCCAGCAGGCAGGGCCAGGGCCACTATCACAGCAGCCTTCTGGCCCATGCAGGTTCGCATTGGATTCGGACAGTCGGTAAAGAAACAGCGGAGCCAAAAACTGATGGGCCATAGTCTTTAATTCTAGCTTGCACCCGGCGGGCAAGTAAAACTACACACTGGGCTCCAAAACCCAGTCACATTCAGTGCTCACAAAGCTACTGACTTATCCGAGTTTCCTAGAATCAAAGGTTTCTAGCTCACCAGACTTATTCACCTCTGTTCCCCATCTCCTTCCTTATCCCAGATACAAACTCTACACAAACTGGCATCTCACTCAGCACTCTGCCATCTTGGCTGCTTTCCCTGGCCTCCTCCACGTGGCCTCCTTCCGCTGCTGGCTCTACTCTCTCTGCTCTCTCATGCTAACCTCAGGAACCAAGAGCACCCCCATTTTATATTGTAGCTTCACAACCTCCAATCCAATATACAAAATAGGGAAGTCTCTAGTAGAGTCACTTCTCTGAGGCATGATTGGACTGTGCCGCCCCACATCAAAAAGGGTAGGAAAGGCTTAATCCCAAAACCAAGCCCCAGGCTACAAGGATTCTGCCTGCCTTTAGCCCACCCCAACACACATTAATATCACCTGGGCGAGGGCCCCCTCATGTTATCTTTAACAAAGTGAGCATAATACATTTTATCTGCCCAACAGGCACATATGAGAAAGCAATCAATGAACAACCAAGGAACCGCAACGAAGAAATGATGCTTCTCATCTCTCTCCCTTCTTGTCTGTCTGTCCCTATTTCTGACTCTCTCTGTCTCTCTGGGTCACAAAAATAAATAAATAAAAACAAATAGTTAAGAACTTAAATAGTCCTAAAATGAAGGATGAAGACAGTTGTTCCGGTTGCAGTGAGACGGTGAAACTTGAATGGTTAATGAGAAGAGGAGACCCGTCTGGTAAGAAGACACAAATCAAACGTGAAAGTGGCACCGGTACTCTTGTTAATTGTGATAATACCCAGTGGAAGGTTCTGGAGAGCAAGACACTACTGGTAAGGATTTAAAGTGGCACAACTTCATTAACAAGTAACCAACAAGCAACTTAAAAGTTTGTGTGATATTGTGATTTTAGTAAAAAATATATATTTTTGGTTTTCATTGGTCCTGGCACAAAACTGCAAACATCTTTGGAATTTCCTAAGTAAAGAGACCAGAAAAAGGTGTCTTTTGTTATGTTAATGAAGTGACTTTTGGGAAATCCCTAGGTCATTTAAGGATAGGAGCTGGTTGCCAAGGGAATAAGGCATGTGATTGGAAGGTCGGAACTTTCAGTCCCACCCTCCAGGACAGGAGTGGAACCGGCAATTGAATTCAATCGCCAAGGGCCAATGATTTAACCAATTATGACTATGTAGTAAAGCCTCCATAACAACCCAAAAGGACACGGTCCAGAGAGCTTCCAGGCTGGAGAACACGTCAGGGTGCTGGGAGAACATGGAAGCTCCTTCCGTTCCTTGAGCATCTCTGCCACCTGGCTGTTCATGAGTTATATCCTATTATAGTAAACTAGTAATTTAGTAAGTAAAATGTTTCTCTGAGTTCTGCCAGCCACTCTAGCAAATTAATCAAACCCAAGGTGGGGCTTGTGGGAACCCTTGATGTATAGCCAGTCAGCCAGAAGCACAAGTAACAACCTGGACTTGCAGTTGGCATCAGAAGTGGGGGGCAGTCTGGTGGCCTGTGAGATCTGATGCTATCTCCAGGAAGATAGTGCCAGAATTGAGTGGAAATTCAGGACACCCAGCAGGTATCTGAGAATTGCCTGATATGGGGAAAAAACTCACACATTAGATAGTAAAACTGGAATCAGAATTGTGCTCACACACACTTTAGTCCAGCAAGTTGACTTACACAAACTTATCCTATAGAAGTTATAATGGATATCTGCAAAGATTTATTTACAAGAAAGTTCACCATAGCTTTCTTTATAACATAAATGTCCAATAATGGGGAATTGGTTAATCACGTCATCATATATTGCCATAGGATAAAATACTATGCAACAATTTAAAATGTTGACTAGGTGACTTATTTAGCAACCCTGAAAAATGTTTACAATACATTATTAAATTTAAAAAATAATTTATAAAATATAATGAGTATATTAAATGTGTTGGCATGTGTATGATATGTACACACACACTCACACATGCATTTACACATACTCAGACAAAAGACTAGAAGATTGTACATCAAAATAGTAACACATTCAAAAGAAAGGCTGGAGAATATCTGTCAATATAGGAACAGTAACAAAATTTCGGAGTGGTAATATGTGTAGTTTTAATTTACCTTTTTTCCCTCTGTATTTTCTAAAATATTTATGTAAATTAGCTTTTGCAATTTAAAAAGTCAATTACTAAAAAAAAGTCAATTACTTTTAACATAATGAAAATATAACAAAAATAGTCTACTATAACAAAATAGTTTTTTAAATATAAAAGTAATAGAATCTGATGATTAAAAATTTAAAAAGTATTAAAACATATTAAGAAAAAATTAAGTGTTTCATTTTCCTAATTCTTCCAAATTAAATTTCCCATAAGAAAGCACAAATAATTTTGTTCTATCGTCGTAGACTTTTTCTATCTAAATATATGTATACTTTTAAAGGCAATTGAAAACTTTTTTCTTATTTTAGTTAAAGCGAAAGGCTAGGTCAGGGGTCAGCAAATTTTTCTGTAAAACTCAATAGTAAATACTTTAGCTTTGTGGTCAGTGTCTGTTGGAGACTGTTCAATGCTGCCATTATGGTGTAAAAGTGGCCATAAAATAATATTTAAACAAATAAGTATGGCTGTTTTCCAATAAAACTTTATTTACAAAACCAAGCAGTGGGCCAGACTTGGCTCATGGACCATAGTTTTCAGACCCCTTGGACTTAGGTGAACAAATAAACAAACAAAACACCAACTTTCTGAGCATGTTGGCCAAAGAATACAGCTTATTTGGTTTCTGTTTCCCGTGCACATCAGCTTCAGTTCCAGCGTCCGTGTTTCTGGGTTGCCGTGTAGTACTTCCTGTTCAACGCTGGTGATAATGACGCCCTTTTACACACTGAGTTACTCACCTTCAACCTGGGGCCTACATAGCAAGTCCACCCTACCCACTGCTCACATACAGGTTACCTGGCTATGGGTCCCACCTCACCATGGGACCAGCCACCTCAGTAACACTCATTGAGCACTTACCATGTGCAAGGCACTGTGCTACTATGGCAGCCTCGTAGTCCTTGTGATCGGGGCCTGTGCTTGTTCACTTTCGTATTTCCACTGTCCGGCACAGTGCCCAGCACATATGGATCTCAAAGGTAGAGTTGAATGAATGAATGAATGAATGAACTATAAGCAAAGTAAGGATCCTGAAGCACTGTGGCTTGGTAGTGAAAAAAAAGTGCACATAGTAGGTGTTTCATAAACAAAAGTCTCCTTAGTATCTCTGCATAACAAACTACTGCCACAGTCCCGAGTGCTTCAGACAAGTGTTCCTCAAAATCTTATGTGAAGATCCAATCACCAGGCTTCACATTAAAATGAAGATTTTGATTCAAGAGATCTGGGGTGAGGTCCAAGATCCTGCTTCTCTACCCTTCCCAGGGGGTGCTTATTCTGATGTACTGTGGTTACAGGAGGTCCAAGGCAGAGGTCACAACTGAGCGCTGAGGACTTGGATATGCTACATACCTCTCCCAAAGCCTAGGTCACCTGCACACTGTTCCTGGAGCAGCTGAGTTGTTCCAAGTAAGGGCCCAAGCCCTTGTCCAGATGGACTGAACAGGGGAGTCCACCTGGACAGTCCTTCGGGGCCCAGAACTAGGTCCTCAGTTTTACAGCTCTAGCAATTCCATTTTATCCATCTTTCCAGCACTACAAGAATGTCCTGACCAAAGAACATGCTGGAGGCTTCTACTAAAAAAGATAAAGGAGGCTAAAGAAATCAGCCAGGTAAAACTATTTTTTCCTCTTCTTCTACTCAAGAGAGAGTCCAGCATTTCAAGTGACCAAATTTCAAGAAGCAGAGCAAACTCTGGGAGATAGAGCCCCATACTGCTCCCTCAAGGTTCTGTTCCCTAGGAGGAAAGGGTCCCAGGCCTCCTGAGTTAGGGAGCTAAGGCTCTTTGGGGTAAGCGGATGCATAAGTAGGAGTTCAGGAAGGCCGCTGGAGTTGGTGGGAGAGATGCCAGGGGCAGGTGCCAGCGGAAAGGGAAACAGAAGCAATCCAAAAAGCAGGGACCCAGGTCCTGGGCTCGTCAGCAGCCTGGCTGCACGTGGGAGGCTGTCTCTGATGAGGATAGGCACCATAGCCCTGGGGATACTCAGCACAGACACGGAAGACAGTCTCCAGATCCACACATTAGTGGAGAAGAAGCCAACACCCTGACATTTGAGGACTCCTGGATTTCAGGCTAGCCTCCATCAACCAGCTGTAAGGTGATCACTGCTGCTGGCTGTGGCTGGCAGGGACCAATACAGCAGCCGTCAGGTGATGGAGTTGAATCCTGCTAGCCTATCTCATCCAGTTCACCATGAGAACCTTCACTGCCAACTGTGACAGACAAGCATCCAGCACCCCCTCCTCCTGGTGGAAGAAGGTGAACTAGCCTCCCAAGGTCGCTGGATGGACCAGGCCTTTGGGATCCGCCTCATTTTAGTCAAGGTTGCCCCTGGCCCTGCCAAGCCCCCAGGACATCCACCTCAGCCAGGAATGAGCCCCTAGGTCTTGGCTGGGCATTTAGGAACTTCAAACCATCCATCTCTTTCCTAGACCTAAGCACAACCACACACCCTCTGTTTTCACGGCCATTAACACTCTACTTCTTCCTTCCTTCCTTGTTTTCATATCATGTTGTATGTTTCCAAAATCTCAAAATACTTTTCTTTGATTACATTCTGAATGGGATGACTCCTAATTAAGTACTCTTTATTTCGCCAGACTGCCCAGAAAGGAGATTAACATCCAGAAAGGTTCAGGTAAGCATGTCCCCTTCTCAGATATAATTTGTGGACTCTTATTATCATTGTTCAGTCGATAAATAATTATTAAGCACTTATTGTATGTGCACAATAGATCCAAATAGAAAGAAAATATTTATTTCGTAAGTAGGGGCTCCTAGTCCAGAGAGGGAGATGTTGTATAAACTCGTATCGATCATGCAGATACGAAAGGGGAAACTATGGGCTTTTTTGTCCAAAGCACCATAGAGTTCAGAATGCTGCAAATGATGCCACCCAGAGAATGGAGGAAAGCAGTGAGTCATTGGAGATGCGGCAACTCTGGGGTTGAAGCTAGACGGCTGCTGAGTTCACTGATCCTAAGACCACACTTTTCCATATTTTAACATCTCCAAATCAGTATGAGTCATGCCATTGCTGGTGGCCAGGTAGGTGGGTAATTATGTCATAGTTGTCATTGCCTGACATCCTCAGGCACAATCAGGAAAGCGTTGGCATCAAAACATGCAGAATAGGTGTGACTAGCTCAGGAGACAATTCCAGAGACCGTAGCAGATTCCTCTTAAGAAATGCCACATCACCGAAGCACCTGCTGGAAGAGAGATCTGCTGGGTGGGAAATCAGAGTGAAAAAGTGACCCAGGACGAAATGTGCAGCAACTAGATACTGGTGGTGGTTACACAGCCTTGTGAGTGAACTAAAAACCACTGGATTGTACCCTTGAAAAGTGGTGAATCTTACTGTGTGTGAATTATAGCTCAATTTTTTTTTTGAAGTGGGAAAAAAGTTTGGGAAAATTAGAAGCATCCTAGACATAGATGGTTGTGTGGTAAGTACAATATGAATGTACTTACTGCCACTGAATCATACACTTATAAATGGTTACAATGGTAGATTTTATGTGAGATTTATTTTACAATTAATTAAAAGGGGGGATCCCACTGTGAGGCTCTGCCTTATGCACACACAAAACTATGTGATGATGACTCAACTTTCTTTCAGAAGTCCTGTGGGAGCAGCATCTACGTGTGAGGATCCTCGTGTATAATACAATAGCTACAGGTAATTTAAGAGTGAATGTGGGAATTGAAATCAATACAGTATAAGCTAACCATTACTACCCTTCCTAAGATAGCAACAGGAGAAGTAGAGGAGGATGTCATATCTATTAGGGCAAAACCCTGAAATGCTAGGTTGACCACAGTAGCATGGTCCAGTGGAACTCCCACCCACCCACCCAGGGTGCCTCTAGCTGGTACCAAAGACAGAGCATCTGCCCCTCACAACACCCCTTTTACTTCTTCTCAAATGGCCACAGCAGGGGCCTCACACTGGAGCCTAAAGCCTGGAGGACCGGCAGCCAGTGTGACAGCGACAAGGAACAGCCTTGCCACGGACTGTCTCAGGTCTTTCTTCCAGAAGCAGAGACCTGCCTCCTCACGTTCCCTCTTCCAGGAGCCCACACAGCCTGCCTCCAGACCATCCTCACAGCCCACTGAAGTCATGGCATCTCCTCCCCAGCATTAAAACGTCAGAGTTCCCTCCATCCAGCCCACACATCCACCTGCTGTGAGCTCCCTACCACAAACTAAGAGCTAAGGGAGAATGTACAACACTCACCAAGGAGACCGAATCGCTTGGTTTCCAAAGCACCTGACAAAAAAAATTTTTTCAATGCCTGAGTTAACTAAGACCAGTGCTCTCCATTCAGAATGATCTTCAGCGATCAATCTCTGGGGCTTTATTTAGCTCAGGTTTTTTTTAAGCTTTTTTTTTTAAAGCATTTTAATTTTATTTATTTATTTATTTTGTGACAGAGAGAGTCAGAGAGAGGGACAGACAGGAAGGGAAAGAGAATAGAAGCAGCAGTTCTTTGTTGCGGCACCTTAGTTGTTCATTGATTGCTTTCTCATATGTGCCTTGACCGTGGGGCTACGGCAGACTGAGTGACTGTTTGCTCGAGCCAGCAACCTTAGGCTCAAGCTGGTGAGCTTTGCTCAAACCAGATGAGCCCGCACTCAAGCAGGCGACCTCGGGATCTCAAACCTGGGTCCTCTGCATCCCAGTTTGACGCTCTATCCACTGCGCCACCGCCCAGTCAGGCTAGCTCAGTTTTTAAAAGGCGCAAAAAAATAGGAGCATTGCCAGGCTCAGGTATCTGATCAGACTCACAAACAGCAGTTAGCCTCCATCTGCCCTCTGATCTGTGAAAAGTTGGCCTTCTAGACTCTGCACAGAACTGCCAGCATCTCTCCAAGGAAAACCTGACCAGGAAAGTTGCCCCAAAGACTATCACCAGAGCAGGTGACCAAGCTCAGGGCCACCTGAGTTCTTCTGAGGCAGAGAAGTGTTTATATTAGATTCCACATGTTACCAGTGGCCATTTACAATCATTTCTCATGGTGTCCACTAACCTGGCTCTGCTTTGTTTATTTGTAGGTTTGCTTGTTTGTTGATGTCTGACTGAGATACACAGGTCAGTCAATTTGCCTGTCCTACCTTGGTCCTTTCTCAGAGAGTCAGTATGATAATCACTCCCAGAAATACGAGATTTTGACACAGAGACGCTAGATAGTCATGATTTGAAGTTTTATATTTTTTCTAAATACATTTTTACCTCAATTTAGGCCTATCATTCTCATTTATTAAGATGGTCTTATACCCTAAATTTTTTTTTTCTGAAGTTGGAAACGGGGAGGCAGACAGACTCCCGCATGCGCCCAACCGGGATCCACCCGGCCTGCTCACCAGGGAGCAATGCTCTGCCCATCTGGGGCATTGCTCTGTTACAACCAGGGCCATTCTAGCACCTGAGGCGGAGGCTATGGAGCCATCCTCAGCACCCGGGCCAACTGTGTTCCAATGGAGCCTTGGCTGTGGGAGGGGAAGAGAAAGACAGAGAGGAAGCAGAGGGGGAGGGGTGGAGAAGCAGATGGGCGCATCTCCTGTGTGCCCTGGCCGGGAATTGAACCCGGGGCTCCTGCACACCAGGGCGACGCTTTACCACTGAGCCAACCAGCCAGGGCCCACCCTAAATTTTTATGTCTAGTATATTAGCCATCCCTCTTAGCTTTATGTCATCTACATAGTTGATCAACATAGCTCCTCATCTTAGTCACTACAGGGGGTCCTCAGGTTATGACACAATTTCATTCCTATGACAGTGACGTAACCTGAATTTTGGTGGAAGTCAAAACACACCCTAGCCTAAGTCACTTACCTATCCTAAAACAGTTGTAAAATCATAATCTAGAATATAAAAACACAACTAAACCACAGAAAAAGGAAAAGGACATAAGCATACTGTACTGTACTGTAGTAACAGAAAAATGAATGTAAAAAAATTCCTTACCTTGTCTGACCTATGGTGGCACAGGGCACAGTGGATGAAGCGTCGACCTGGAACACCAAGGTTGCCAGTTCTAAGCCCTGGGCTTGCCTGGTCAAGGCACATATGGGAGTTCATGCTTCCTGCTCCTCTCCCCTTCTCCCTCTCCTCTCTCTCTCTCTCTCTCTCTCTCTCTCTCTCTCTCTCTCTCTCCTCTCTAAAATGAATAAATAAAATCTAAAAAAAAATGTGAAAAAAAAATAAAATAATTCCTTACCTTTATTCCTGTGGCTGACTTGCACACTGAAAGAGGCATTTTAAGGTGGGACAGAGTAACCTATTAGAAAGAGGAAGCTGGAGAGGCAGGAGAACCCGCAGAAGGCACTAAGGAACATGCAGGAGATGCTGGAGATGATTCTATCTGTACTGTAGGTGTGTCATCTTGAGAAGCAAATGATATAGAGGGTACAGGATCTGTTGCAGGCCTCTCTACCTTCTTATAGAATTGTTCTAGGTGCAGCAGCTAGAGCATCAGACTGGGACGCAGAGGACCCAGGTTCAAAACCTCGAGGTTGCCAGCTTGAGCACAGGCTTATCAGCTTGAGCACTGGCTCACCAGCTTGCGCACAGGGTCTCTAGCTTGAGCATGGGATCATAGACATGACCCCATGGTCGCTGGCTTGAGCCCAAAGGTCACTGGTCTCTCACTCTGCTGTGGCCCCCCCATCAATCAAGGCACAAATGAGAAAGCAATCAATGAACTAATGTGCCATAATGAAGAATTGATGTTTCTCATCTCTCTCCTTCCTGTCTGTCCCTATCTTTCCCTCTTTATGTCTCTCTCTCTGTCTCTGTCACACACACACACACACACACACAGAAAAAATAATTGTTCTAGGCTAGTCTGGAAGGTTGATGACTTCTTCTCTTCCAAAATCTGCCTATAGTATTGCAAGGCATTCATAACAGCCAAAACATGTCTCAATTTTTTAAAGTTTTTATAGGAGTGAGCAACATAAACTCAAAATGTCATATGTTGAAACTGCTGTAACCTGAGGACTCCCTGTAATCACAGTGTTGACTATAGTGGTTAAAAAATAAATAAAAATTATAAAGGAGAGGTAGACTGAATACAAAGAACTTTTAGAAATCCTTTATTTCAGCCCTGGCCAGTTGGCTCAGTGGTAGAGCATCGGCCTGGCGTGCAGGAGTCCCGGGTTCGATTCCCGGCCAGGGCACACAGGAGAAGCGCCCATCTGCTTCTCCACCCCTCCCCCTCTCCTTCCTCTCTGTCTCTCTCTTCCCCTCCCGCAGCCGAGGCTCCACTGGAGCAAAGATGGCCCGGGCACTGGGGATGGCTCCTCAGCCTCTGCCCCAGGTGCTAGAGTGGCTTTGGTCGCAACAGAGCGAGGCCCCGAAGGGGCAGAGCATCGTCCCCTGGTGGGCAGAGTGTTGCCCCCTGGTGGGCGTGCCAGGTGGATCCCGGTTGGGCGCATGCAGGAGTCTGTCTGACTGTCTCTCCCCGTTTCCGGCTTCAGAAAAATACAGGAAAAATAAATAAATAAATAAATAAATAAATAAATAAAAATTATAAAGGAGAGGTAGACTGAATACAAAGAACTTTTAGAAATACTTTATTTCGGCCTTGGCCAGTTGGCTCAGTGGTAGAGCGTCGGCCTGGCGTGCAGGAGTCCCGGGTTCGATTCCCGGCCAGGGCACACAGGAGAAGTGCCCATCTGCTTCTCCACCCCTCCCCCTCTCCTTCCTCTCTGTCTCTCTCTTCCCCTCCCACAGCCAAGGCTCCACTGGAGCAAAGTTGGCCCGGGCGCTGAGGATGGCTCTGTGGCCTTTGCCTCAGGTGCTAGAATGCCTCTGTTTGCAACAGAGCGACGCCCCAGATGGGCAGAGCATCGCCCCCTGGTGGGCATGCCAGGTGGATCCCAGTCGGGTGCATGCAGGAGTCTGTCTGACTGCCTTCCTGTTTCCAACCTCAGAAAAATACAAATAAAAAAAGAAATACTTTATTTCACTTACATAATTCTTTTTATGTATGCTTTGAGAGTTATATATGATTTTAAAGTGTATGTCTAAAAGAGTTTCTTAATACACATTAAAAAATTATAAGTGATTAAAAAATAAAATTATTTCACTTGCACCATTTTTGTCTTTTTATTTCTATAAACAATAATGATATGTCTCATAACCAATCATGTCTTAGACTCAGTGCAATCCAGTAGGAGTTTGCCAGAAAGGACAAGCGGAAAGAGCACACTAAAGTAGAGAGGGGTGACTGTGCAAGCCATGGGCCTACGAGAGAGCAGGGCATATCCAGGGAACTGCACGGTTGATTGTTAGGCAACATGGTAGTAAGGGTAGATGAGCGTGGAAATACGGGAGAGAACCAGATTTTAAAAAGCAGTGGATCCCATACCATGAAATGAGGGCTTTATTCAAGAATAAAAAGAGAATTGGGAGTTTCTGAGTAGAAGAGTGATGAGTTAAGATGGATGTTTTTAAAAGGCCACTCAGGTTTCTAGGTGGGCAATGAATGGAGGAGGTTCAAACTGAATGCAGGCTATTACAGTGGTCTAGGACCTGGACTTTAGGTGAAATTCAATAGGAATCAAAGTCATGGCTGTGGCGATTGCAAGGCAGAAAGAACAACTCATTAGAATTAGCAAAAGTGAATAACCAAGTAAAAGTGGAAAACGAGAATAGTTAAAGATGACTGAGGGTTTCTAGCTAGTCAGTAAGTAAGTGTATGTGGCCTTTAGCCAAATGGGCATCCTGACCAGAGTCAGTACTCCCCGTCTTGAAACTATACTTGGTCATCTTTTGTCCTAAGATCTGGGAGCCCAAGCTTGCTCTGTGGCCTGCTGGCACCTGTACACTGATCACAAAGGTTGGGGGCCTCCATTAAAGGCTTCAGTCAACTAACTCTTTGAATCCTTACTTACATTCTAGAAATTGTTCGGATAGGAGAACCGTGTGAGCTCCTTGTTTTTGTCTTTCAAACACAGCACTCTGCGCTTTTTGGAAATGTGTTTTTAGGTTGAAATTTGAACCAAAAATTTTCATGATCACTTGCTGGCTTTTTGCTATTCAGCCCTAACAATTCTTTTCTGATCAAACTGTCATCACTTCAAGATGAACACCATCTTTCTTCAGTGCTGAAAACAGTGCCCAGATCCCCATGTACTGACATCAAAAGGTGGATTAGAAGAGAGAAAAGGGCCTGGTTGCTTGCTGACATTCCCATTCCATCCTCCCGGGACTGAGGCCCTCACTTCCCAACCAGCGATGCTGAGTTTGGAAGCACAGAGATGGTTAGGGTCAGAATGGCATACTAATGAAGAGTGTGGATTTTGTAGTCTAAGAGAGCTAAGTCTCTGTTCTGCTGTTTATCAGCTGTGTGCCTTTAGACCACTCATTTAACCTCTCGGGGCCTAAATTTGTCTATAAAATGAAAAGAGGAATAATACCCCACTTTACAAGGTTCTTGTGAAGATAAAATAATGCAATAAACTGCCTAGCACAGTGATGATGTGATAAACACAACATGAAATTATAAAATCCCTGTGGGGAGTTGAAACTGGGAAGTTTGACTAGCTTCTCGATCTCCGCAACAGCAAAGTGCAGCCAGAACGACATGAATTAAGTGGTGTTTTTTAAGTGTTTGAGCACAATCTTCAGGAAAATACTTTTAAACTGCAACCCAGAACACAGTAAGTCATAAGTTATAGGACTTAAAAGCACAAGCATTACCAAACAATAATTACCTTTACTGCATGCAACATAGGATACACTCTGAGACTTGACTCTTCGTTCAGCTATTTTGTTTCATTTATTTATTTACTTTTGAAAATTCTTCAAACCTACAGAAAAGTTGAGAGAATGATGTGAAAACACTCTTTACGGAGAGCAGGGTTCTCAACCTCCGTGATGTTGGCACTGTGGGCTGAATAATCCTTTGTTGGTGAGGCTGTCCTGTGCACTGCATATTTAGCAGCGTCCCTGGCTTCTACCTCCTAGACACCACCGCACCTTCCATTCACACCTAGCTGTGACAACCTAAAATGTCTCCAGATGTTGTTAAATTTCCCCCTGATAGGCAAAATCACTCCCACTGAGAACTGCTGACCTAGACACACCAACAGTTAACATTTGGCCATATTACTTTTTTTCTCTCTCACTACACACTCATGAGAACACACACACACACACACACACAGAGACAAGTTTTTGGTTGAACTATTAGAAAGTAAATTACAGACATCACGACACTTCACATCTAAATAGTTCAGCATGTATCTCCTAAGAATAAAGACATTCTCTTATACAAACCACAATTCCATATTGCACCTAAACAATTAGTGTTAATGCAATAATATCTTTTCTTCTATGTTGTTTGCAATCCATTAAATTGATTTCAGGCTCCACTTATGGGTCATAACCGACAGTTTGAAGATGAAAGAAGGAGGATTCAGAAGTGTACAGCTGTGTCCAGAAGATCTCTCAAACCCAGAACAAAAGTCCACCCTTGCCAGCAGGAAAGGTGCATGTGAAGTCACAGAACCAAGGGCGTATTTACAGAAGTTCTACCAACACTGCTGTTTTCCCCTCCCTGGCTGCTTCCACCTCGCAGAGCACACACCCCCCCCTTGGCAGCTCAGGGAGCAGAAGACCCAGGCAGCCCCACCAGCAGGGGACCCAGGAGCTCTCCCAGGCGCCTGCGGTGTGTGCCCCGGCCTGTCTGCCCGGGGTTGGCGGGGCCTGCCGAGTTGGGCGCACAGCAGCCTGACCACATCACAGGCCCGGGTTTAGGTTCAGGCTCAGGCAGGCCGCCCACCCCTTCTCTGTTTGCTAACCTCCTTCCCTTAACCTGCACTGGCTCCAGGAAAGTGGTTACAAGTCAATCCAGAAACTGCCAACAGGCAAAGACTGAGACACATGAAAGCGTGTGAGTCACTGGCCGTCTTTGATTCCCCTGACCTTATAAATCTGGCCTTTGAAACTAGCACCAGGATCCGAAAAGCAGCAAAACTTGAAAACTAATAGTACCAAACACAGAGGAGAGCTGGACCCCAGAGCCCCCGCCCCTGCAATCCCCGAGGAGGTCTAGGGGATCAGTGAGGGGCAAGAGTGAAGGCGGCTCCGCTCTTCATGGGCCCTGAGGAACACCTTGCATTCCTGGCAGGGAGGCCCCTTTTGTGTCTGCTCTTGCTTTTGTTTCCTACAAACACTAAAAATCTGTGGAGGCCTGACTTCCATGAAAGTCAAGGCTTTCCCCAACTTTGAGTTGAGAAGTAGGAGAATGAGATCAGCTCTGGTATTTGAAGAGAGAGAAGAATTGACTACAGTCTGAAAAGCCAGCGAAAAGCCCCTAGTGGAACTGACTGTTAAGTCTGGGAGGCAGTTGCTATGGCAACAGCCCATCAACCCCTAAGACTACCCCAGAATACATGCTGTACATCCCCAAGCCAGGAGTGTTGGAGTGACACGCTACCTGGTAGACAGTAAGATACAGATGGGGAAGTTAAGTGATGAGCCACAGAAAGAAATTAATTATCCTAGAAACAAAGACATACCATCTCCCTGGCTTCTCCTGCATGGCTCCAGTAAACGGGAACAAAGGTGGAGAAGACATTTCCAAAGCAGGCAACTGAGCAGGGACAGTGTTCAGAAGCAGCACTGGGCCATGGGGCCCCAAATGCTCACTGTTTGCAAACTGCTTTTACCTACTGTTATACCCACAGTGCCTCTGAGGGGGTTAGCACAATCCAAAACTATCTCATTAGTTTTCTGACTGTCTTCCCCACTGATTATAGGGACAGGGAGCCTTGTCCACTTTGCTATCCTCACTTCTGAGAACAATACTGAGAACATAATAAGCAGCTCTCAAAAGATCTTTGAACAATGAGAGAGTGAATGAGCGAGTGAGCCAGTGAGCAAACACAGTCTATAGCAAGTCAAGTGTGATTCCCTACTTAACAGAAAAAAAGTAAAGCACAGAGATGTCAAATTCACCCTGCTAATGAGTGGTAAGGCTGAGCCTTAAAACCAGAACTACTGACTCCAATTTCCACACCGCCTAAAACTAACAGAGACAAAAATCAACTGTATCACTTCTCTTGTTCCCTTGGTCCTACAGCTTGGCAGGACTCGTAGGACAATCCCAGGGATGGAGGCTTTGCTTTCATCAGTTTGAGTCTAAAATCAACAGGACACTTGCTCACACTGTGGAGCCTTTCTCTGCACCTTTCTCTTAAAGGTACTCCCCAGTGTGTCCACGGCCTGCCTTAGGATGACTCAATTTTTTGTCTTCAGCATTCCACGCAGCCCTCTCCCTACCCACAGAGATGGGCACTTAGCATGCTATGATTGCTGAAGTTGCCCACCAGAGCCAATATCCAGATTGGTAATGATCTTCTACAATCAGAATAGTGGAGCTTATTAGCACTGGGGAATAATCAGATAAATATCTAATTTTAAGAGACCCAGAAGGATAAAGTGACTCAAAGAAGGTCACAAGCAAGTTGATCAAGATGAAAAACCTGGATATGTAGTTAAAGGGAAAGCAAAAATGAAGGAAGGGCCTTGGTGTTTTGGCTCAGCAGTAGAGCTTCGGCCCGGCGTGTGGAAGTCCCAGGTTCAATTCCTAGCCAGGGCACACAGGAGAGGCACCCATCTACTTCTTTACCCTTCCCCCCTCTCCTTTCTCTCTATTTCTCTCTTCCCCTCCCACAGCCAAGGCTCCATTGGAGCGGAGTTGGCCCGGGGGCTGAGGATGGCTCCATGGCCTTTGCCTCAGGCACTAGAATGGCTCCAGTTGCAGCAGAGCAACGGCCCAGATGGGCAGAACATCGCCCCCTGGTGGGCATGCCAGGTGGATCCCGACTGGGTGCATGCAGGAGTCTGTCTGCCTCCCTGCTTCTCACTTCAGAAAAATACAAAAATAAAAATAAAAGATGGAAGGATGGATGGATGGACGGATGGATGGATGGAAGGGAAGGGAAAGAGGAAGGAAAGAAGAAAGGAAGGAAGGAAGGAAGGAAGGAAGGAAGGAAGGAAGGAAGGAAGGAAGGAAGGAAGGAAGGAAGGAAGGAAGGGAGGGGGGGAGGGAGGGAAGGAAGGAAGGAAGGAAGGAAGGAAGGAAGGAAGGAAGGAAGGAAGGAAGGAAGGAAGGAAGGAAGGAAGGAAGCTAGAGACAGTGAAAAAATACCCTGTAGTGTTTCAAGCATTTCAAATTAGTATGTAAGAGAAGAAACATTTAGGGACATAAAGATGTTCCCTAAATCTCTCCTACTAGGCACAAGTGGTCATCCCCCTACCTCTCCACATCCAGCTATGACCTTTTTTTTTTATTGACAGAGACAGAGAGAGGGACAGATAGGAAGGAAGAGAGATGAGAAGCATCAATTCTTTGTTGCGGCACCTTAGTTGTTCATTGATTGCTTTCTCATATGTGCCTTGACATGGGGGGGGGGTGGCTACAGCAGACCAAGTGACCCCTTGCTCAAGCCAGTCACCTTGGGCTCAAGCTGGTGAGCCTTGCTCAAACCAAATGAGCCCATGCTCAAGCTGGCAACCTCAGGGTTTTGAACCTGGGTCCTCCGCGTCCCAGTCCGATGCTCTATCCACTGCGCCACCGCCTGGTCAGGCTCATTGCTTTCTTTTTCAAGTCAGGTTGTTCCACAGCTTTCAATAACAAAAATTATAACCGAGTGTATAAAATTGAATTAGAAATATGCTGACTAACTGAGAGTAAAGATATCACATGAGTTCAAACATTATTTTAACAAATCAAAACACAGCATATGCACAATATCGTTCTAAAGATCAGGACTAGGCATATTCCTCCATTAATAGGTGGGTGTAGAGAGCAAGCTTCTGAGATGGTTTCATGTGGAAGAAAAGGGTAAATAGGGTTGAAAAAGGAGGTTGGGGTTCCACTGGGGATACCTGTAAATAAACAGAGTAAGAAGAGGATGCGCTTTCTCTCTTCATGTTAGATTTTAATTTTGGTACACATATATAGGTTTTTACGCCATAACTGTATTTATTTATAAATAACTAGGGGATACATAGCATTGGGTTCTCTTAGACAATAATCTTCAGAGAGTATTTGTTCCTGAATGAGGGCCAGTTCTATACTTAGTTGTCGTGGACAAAAGTCTATATCCTGATTACTTACTGCAAGGAACTCCATTATCATACTTCCCCCTCCCTCCCTCTATTATCAATAAAATGTCTTTTCCTGTTTTTAGCTGAAAGAAAAATCTCCTATCTCTTGAAAAATAAGTGAAAATGAGATATAACTATGTATGTTTGCAACCATAACCATAGGGTTGGTTGGTATAAATGTTGTAGTATTTTATAGGTCAGCTTCTGATCCACCACATAAAACATCTTCTCATATATATATAATTTCAAACATTTCATTCCACCTCTGTTGACTACATCATCATTCCAGCCATTGTTCCCAATGGACAAGACAGGGTTTTTTTTGCAGCACCCAGATAAAAGGGAGGGGTTTCATTAACATAGTGTTGCCTTCCATTGCAGAAGAGGGGGCATTTATAGTTCACTCTTTTAATATCAGTTACAACCCATTTTCTTGCCTAGAACATCTCATTTAGTAATTAGTTCAACTCTCTGTGGTTTCATACACATGCCAAATTTCAAAATACATGAAATAGGAGTCGTAAGGCATCTGTACAGTTTGAGGAAATTGAATTCCCAAATTCATTCCCTAGGCCCAACTGAATTCCAGTAGCCTGAGATGTTCTTCAACAAAGTTTTTTCCCCTGTTGTAAAGTCCACTTAATAAAAAGGTTTACCCAAAGAATAGATAAAACTAGCTCCAGAATAAAGGAGGAGAGGAAGGGAGGGAAGGGAAGGGAAGAGAAGGGAAGGGAAGGGAAGGGAAGGGAAGGGAAGGGAAGGGAAGGGAAGGGAAGGGAAGGGAAGGGGAAAGGGAAAGGGAAGGGAAGGGAAGGGAAGGGAAGGGAAGGGAAGGGAAGGGAAGGGAAGGGAAGGGAAGGGAAGGGAAGGGAAGGGAAGGGAAGGGAAGGGAAGGGAAAAGGAAGGGAAGGGAAGGGAAGGGGAAAGGGAAAGGGAAAGGGAAGCGAAGGGAAGGGAAGGGAAGGGAAGGGAAACGGAAGGGAGGGGAGGGAAGGGGGAGGGAAGGGAGGGGAGGGAAGGGGAAGAGAGGGGAGAGGAGGAGAGGAGAGGGGAGAGAATGGGAGCAGGGGAGGAGAGGGGAGGAGGAGGGAAAGGAAGGGAGGAAGGGAGGGAATAATTGACATTCCCCACAAAAACCCAAAGTGAAGGCTCTCCATATGAGTAGAAAGATGCCCTCCCTCCCAGGGTAGCCTCTGAAAATATACTCCTCTCTTGCAAATGAAAACTGTGCAGCCTTTCTTTCAAAAAATACCCCTCCATGAAATAACACATGTGCCTGGAGTTGGTCGATAAAAAAGAACATTTCTGAATTAGTCAACCCATATTTTGAAAAATCTGTAGACTGAAAAGACTGGAGGCCTATAGAGGGAACTTCTGCCCCCAAGGAAAGACGGAATCAAGCCAGGGACTCTTGGCCTGGTTTTAGTAGCATATAGAAACCTCAAAGTTAAGAAGGAAAAGAAAACAAACAGCTGAAAAATCAGCTTTTTATTTCCCCCTCTTTAGACTTTTTAGAGCTAAAAAAGAAAAAAAAAACCACCAGTGTTTTTCAAGGTCTTTAGACCTCTACACATTCTGATTAATAATTGTATAAGCAAATCAACTTGCTTGTCACACAGAAATATATTCTTAAACTAATAGTGACATTTTGGAGCTGTAAGGACACATTTTCCCAAACTTTACACATCTATTAATACCTCATATTGTTTCTAGTTATACACCATTCATTCAATAAAAATGCATTGAGTTTGACTGGTGGTGGTGCAGTGGATAGAGCCTTGACTCAGAACACTGAGGTTGCTGGTTCAAAACCTGAGGTGACTGGCCTGAGTGTAAGGTTGCCGACAGAATCCTGAGGTCACCGATCCAGTCCCCAGGCAAGGCACATATGAGAAGCAATCAATGCACAACTCAGTGGAGCAAGGAGCAAGTTGATGCTTCTCCTCCTTTCTCTCCCTTGCTCCCTCTCTCTCTTCCTCCCTATTTCTCTCTCCCTTTCTCTCTCTCTCTCTCTCTCTCTCTCTCTCTCTCTCTACCTCTCTCTCTCTCAAACAAACAAACAAACAAAAAAGCATCGAGTTTCTGCTATGTGCCAGGCACCCTGCTAGAATCTGAGGATAAAACAGCGATCAAATAATGACCCAGCCTCTGCTCTCATAAACCTTATTGTCAAACAGAACAGATGGGCTTTAAGCAATAATTATACAAAGAATTCCTTTTTTTTCCTCCCAGTAATCTTAAACCCCAAATCAATTTGAACTTACCTTGATAGAAACACATCACTGCCGCATAATACTTTGACTATGAAAGTGGTGCCTCTCATAGGCATGCAGACAGAGAAGGTGTAGTAAGTGCTCTAGCAGAAGCTGCTGATTCCACACCCACTTCCTTCTCCCTTTCATTTCAGGGCAACTGCCTGACTTCCAGCTGCCAACCTGCATCTCTTTGCCTAAAGGCTTTTGCTGCCTGCTGGAGCTTGTTCTACCAGGTAATAAACACCCACCACTACCACCACCAGCAGCCCTCAACCAACAAGTGACAGCCTATCTCCACTCTAGTCTAAATATCTCAGGGAACAGATCATTGGCCTAAACCATCAGGTGCCTATCTGAGATCAGGGTAGCAAGGTCATGGGGAAACATGGCTGCTTCTGAGAGAGCCATGTATAAAAGGGGTAGAGGGTTAGAAAGTCGATGTTGGATAAGGGGGGTTGAAGGCATACAAAATAATCAATAATCACAAGATCAGTTGCATACTATTGTTGGAGGACTCATATTTTCAAAGATTTCAGTAAACTTGCTGTTAACAAATATGAGTCACCCAAATAAAGGTGAACACTCAGGAGTAGCTGGGATATGCTTGGTACAGAAGTAGCACAATGTTTTTTAGAATCAGACAGACTTAATATCTTAACTTTTCCACCTACTAACTGTGTGACCATGGACAAGCCTTCTAACCACTCAGAGGTCGGTATCCTCTTCCACAAAATAATATCCTCTTACCCACACCAGCTAAATGAGAAAAGACAAATAAAATGCTTAGCACAATATCTGGCCCACAATAGACATCCAACACTGTTTCTTCCCTACCGCCTCCCTTCCTTGGATGAGTCGACTGGGGCTAAATCATGGTAATGGTTTAGCTCATAGCAACTTCATTTGTAATAATCATAACTGAAAAGAACACAAATGCCCATCATCTGGTGAAAAAAAAATACAATGTGTGGAGCATCCATACAATGGAATACTGTTCAGCAATAAAAGCAATGGACTGTGATATATGCTGCAACACAAATGAAGCTCAGCTGCATTATGATGCCACATGGAAGGAGCCAGGCTCAAAAAGCTACAAACTCAATTTCCTTAATACAGAATTCTTTTTAGCCTGACCAGGTGGTGATGTAGGGGCTAGAGCATCAACCTGGGATGCTGAAGAACCAGGTTAGAAACCCTGAGGTTTCTGGCTTGAGTGTAGGATCATAGACATGACCCCATAAGTCGCTTCCTTGAGCCCTAAGGTCTCTGTCTTGAGCCCGAGGTCACTGGCTTGGCTGAAGCCCCCACCTTTGTTCAAGGCACGTATGAAAAAGCAATCAATGAACAATTAAAGTGACACAACTGTGAGTTGATGCTCTCATCTCTCTCCCTTCCTGTCTGTTCTTGTCTGTCTGTCTGTCTGTCTGTCTGTCTCTCTCTCTCTCTCTTGCTCATGCATGCACATGCATGCACTAAGAAAAAAGTTCTTTTTTTTTTCCTAAGTTGGAAACAGGGAGGCAGTCAGACAGACTCCTGCATGTGCCTGACCGGGATCCACCCGGCATGCCCACCAGGGAGCAATTCTCTGCCCATCTGGGGCATCACTCTGTTGCAACCAGAGGCATTCTAGCGCCTGAGGCAGAGGCCATAGAGCCATCCTCAGCGCCCGGGCCAACTTTGCTCCAATGGAGCCCCAGCTGCAGGAGGGGAAGAGAGTGACAGAGAGTAAGGAGAGGGGGAGGGGTGGAGAAGCAGATGGGCGCTTCTCCTGTGTGCCCTGGCCGGGAATCAAACCTGGGACTCCCGCACGCCAGGCTGATGCTCTACCACTGAGCCATCCGGCCAGGGCCAAAAAAAGTTCTTTTTTAAAGGCCAAACTATGGTGATAAAACCGGCTCAGTTGCTGTCAGGGGCCAAGAGGTGAAGAAGGGGGCTGACTATAAATGGGAAGGAAGAAACTTCTGGGCATGCTGGACATGTTCTGTCTTGATCATGACGGCAGTTACACAAGTGTATGGACCTTTGTCAAAACTCATCCAATCATGCCCTTGAGATTGGTGAGTTTGGTGTTATATAAATGATACCTCAGTAAAGCTGACAAAAACATAGAAAAATAAAAACACCCAGCTCACTCCCCCCCTTTCTGAAACCTTCCTGTTTCTGCTTGTGTGTGTATGAAGTATAAGGTAGCCTCTTTTGAGCTGTATTTTTTTTTCCCAGTTGTTATTCCAATTATTAACCTTTCCAGTTAAAATTTAAATTCTCTTCTGGGCAGGAGTTACTGAAAACTGACCTACGCCAACCAATTTGGTTATAAACAACATTGGTTCTTCTTCTCTTTCTGCTTCTTCTAATAGTAGTTACTGAAGAAGTTGGAGATGGGAGAGAATTGGTTGCTTCCCCACCTCATCCCCTCCCTATTGCACTCATGGGAATCCTCAGACCAAATTCTGCCACATACACAAACATTTACTGAAAAACAACTTATTAGTAAGCAAACACAAAGCCATTTATAAAGCCTGTTTCATCAGTCCCGTGGAGTCTCACCTGTCTGCCCTGTAGTGTTTTGACCACAACCTCATATGAAAGGTTTATCTAAGACAGACATGACAACATTCCAGAAACAAGATTCTGTTACCCACAGGTGGCATTAAGTAACCAGACATCCTCCTGAACCAATGGCTGGATATGGGATCACATAAGGGTCAAGTGTCTGTTGTCTTCCCTGTGTGTGCAGGACACCTACAGAATCTAGCTAGATTTTCCTACCCTCTTTCTGCAAGTGGCTCTGAAGTTTTAGCCGATTCATACATCTTAAATATGTTCAGTTTAATCAAACTGAGAGTCCACTTTCATTATGCAGGCTACCAGCTTCCACTTTTAGCAATAAACCCCTTTCTGACATTCACTACAGTAATGCGCGAAGTATAGAGTATTGATCAAGATATGAGTATTATTAGTTCTTGTAGTGGCTGCCGGAACTTCCTGATTATAATGAAGCTGGCCACACCCTGAACTCTGTGTTCTTGTTAAGAGCTGCTGCCCTTGAAGTTGGAGCTTAAATCAAATAGCTCAAACTTAAGATTCTCTATGTTGAATGTTTTGAAAGTAAATTATAGCCTGACCTGTGGTGGTGGCGCAGTAGATAAAGCGTCGACCTGAAACACAGAGGTCACCAGTTCAAAACCTTGAGCTTGCCCAGTCAAGGCACATACAGGAAGCAACTACTATGAATTGATGCTTCCAGCTTCTCCCCACCCCACTCTAAAAATCAGTAAATTTAAAAAAAAAATTTTAAGAAAGTAAATTATAGACATCTTTATAAGATCATATCTTCTCTTTTTTTAACTCTTTATAAAATGGTTTACTTCTAATAGGGGCTTAGTAACTGTCAGTGACTATAAGCCAAGCAAATTAAGAATAGAGGTTTTTTTTAAACAGAAAGGAAGGGAAGGAGGGATGAAGAAAGGGAAAGAAAGGAAGAAGAACGGATGTCTTTGAAGGTGTGCCATTCAGCCCAGACTATGCCTCAGCTTTCAGCACAGCTTTCTGGGAGACTTTGGGGGCTGGTGGGGTTTTTTTAAACAGATCCAAAAATAAGGAGATGATGTGGTCTGTGAAAAGGCTGTCACTCTGTGTAAATAAAATGGGAATTTCTGTAGTGAAAAATAATTGCCAGAGGCTAATTAACAGTCTAAAAGTAGCCACATCAACCCAGAGAGACAAAGCTCCTCTAAGTCACTGAGTCTGCCACTTTGAGGAAGCCTCATTCTCCCACCCACCTCAGTCCCTCTCCACATCCTTTCTTCTACAAGACCAGTCCTAGTGGTCATGGAGTCAGAGTCGCTCAGGGCCAAGATCAAAGGCAAGAAAGAGCAGTGATGGTGTGGCTACACAGAAGCAGACCACTTAACCCGAGCCCCAGTGAGAAGGTGAAGGCTGAGCATTTGGACAAGTAGAGAGCATTAGACTCGAAAAATCTCCGGGAAGTCTCCGGAGGACAGGGAACAGCCAGGTCAAAGGTCCTGCCTGGCATTCCGGAGGAGCAGCTGGCTTAGCAGGAGTGAGGTAGAGGACTGTGGGAGATGAGGGCAGAGGCAAAGGGGGCCAGTTACGGGGGAGCCGTGAGCCATGGTGAAGACTACACTTTTTACTCTATGTGAAGCAAGGACCTAAGACAAGGTTTTGAGAGAAAAAGTGACATCTGACTTTCATTTTTGAAAATCACTCCAATTCATGTGTTAAAAGCAGGCAGTCAATAAACAAGGGGAGAAGCAAGGAGACAAGTCTGGAAGCTCTTCAGTATCCAGGGGGGAAATAATGCATTTTAACCTATGGTCTCACGCCAGCTTCCTCCTGATGAAGAAACTGTGTCTGCAGCTTCACAGCTCGTATCTGTGACACACCATAACTGACATCTTTGAATCCCCAAAAGTCTCAGGAATTGTCAGAATCCAGTCCTGCTGAAGCAGAAGGTTAAGGTTAAAAACAGTTTGGGGAGACTTTCACTTTGTCCAAGGTGGACCAGCAGGGCCCAGGTTTACCCTCCCACCAGACACAATCTATGACGCAAGCAAAATGCACAAAACAATTCTTTCTCAAGACATTAGATATTAGGCAACAAAGTACACCCACCCCCAAATGAAAAGAACCGAAGCCGAGCTCTGTGACCACCATAGCTGACTGTCCTGAGGTAGTTTGTATTTCCACCCAGGATTGGCAAGACACACATTCTTCTTCAGTGCACGCAGACCGTTTACTGAAAGAGTTCATCTTCTGGGCCGTAAAATAAGTCTCAATAAATTTAAAAGGACTCAAGTCATACAAAAGTTGCTCTGAGACCAAAGGAAATGAAATTAGAAACCAATAAAAGGAAAACGTATCTCAAAAATTCCAAAGGATTGAAAACTAAAGAGCCTACTTCCTAACCAATGAGTCAAAGAAGAAATCAAAGGAGAAATTAAAAAGTATTTTGAACTGAAGAAAAATGAAAACACAATAAATCAAAATTTGTGTGAAAAAAACTAAGTTGGAACTGAGAGAAAAAGCTGTAGCGCTAAATGCCTAAATTAGGAAAAATTATAAAAAGAATCTCAAATCAATTACCTCATCTTCCTTCCAACTTAAGAAACTAGAAAACGAAGAGCAAATGAAAACCAAAGTAAGTAGAGGAAAGAAAATAATAATAATACCAAAATTTAAAGAAAATAATACTAATTCTGCATAAACTTTTCCAGAGAATTAAAGAGGAAGAAAGGAAGGAAATCTACAAGGCCTATAATCTATATAATACTAAACCAGACAAAGACATTGCCAAAAATGAAAACTACACACCAATATTGTTCACAAACACAGATGCAAATTTCTCTGTTTTTTAAATTTATTGATTGAGGAGCTTGGGCACACAGTCCTGCCCGGCAGTAGAGCCAAGGCTAGCAGCCATTCCTTGAGCGGGCTCCTCCTGCAAGGGCAGGGCGAAAGCCCGGAAACAGGCGGAGACCCGCAGCTGAGCAAAGGTGCTCGCCAGTGCCCTCAGGACCGAGCATAACGTCACACACGGGGGCGGGGCAAAGGCCAAGGCCACCAATGCTTGTGCACCCGAGCATGTGATCACAGCCACTCCCATGAAGAGAAAATGCGGAGGCAGAGAAATACAACACAAATAAACCAAGAGAAATCCCCAGGAAAGGACCTAAGTGAATCAGATATAACCAAATTACCAGATGCAGAGTTTAAAATAACGATTGTTAGGATGCTTAAAGATATTAGAACAACCATAGATGGCCATTATGAAAACCTAAATAAAGAGATAACAAATATAAAAAAGGACATTGAAATAATAAAAAAGAATCAGTCACAAATGATAAATACAATATCTGAAATAAAGAATACAATGGAAGGAATTAAAAGCAGGATGGATGAAGCAGAGAATCGAATCAGCAAGTTAGAGGACATGATAAATAAAGGCACAGAAGCAGAGCAGAAAAAAGAAAAGAGACTCAAAAAGTCTGAGGAAACTCTAAGAGAGTTCTGTGACAACATGAAGAGAAATAACATCCGCATCATAGGAGTTCCTGAAGAAGAAGAGAAAGAACAAGGGATAGAGACTTTTTTCAAACATATAATAGCGGAAAACTTCCCCCAATTAAGGCAGGAAAACATATCACATGTTCAGGAAGCACAGAGAACTCCAATAAGGAGAAACCCAAAGAAACCAACACCAAGACACATCATAATTAAAATACCAAAGCTAAATGATAAAGAGAAAATATTAAAAGCTGCTAGAGAAAAAAAGACTATCACCTACAACGAGCCCCCATAAGGATGACTTCTGACTTCTCAACAGAAACACTTGAGGCCAGAAGGGAATGGCAAGAAATATTCAAAGTAATGCAAGAACCTACAACCAAGACTACTTTATCCAGCAAGGCTATCATTTAAAATTGAAGGAGAAATAAAAAGCTTTACAGACAAAAAAAAACTCAAGGAATTTACTGCAACCAAACCAAGGCTGCAAGAAATGCTAAGGGACCTGTTGTAAACAGATCAAAGGAAGAAAAGAATATAGCAAAAGAGGAATACAGTTTTAAAGAAAAAAATGGCAATAAACAATTACATAACAGTAATAACCTTAAATGTTAATGGATTAAATGATCCGATCAAGAGACATAGGGTAGCTGCGTGGATAAGAAAACAGGACCTATACATATGCTGTCTACAAGAGACACACCTTAAATCAAAAGATGCACACAGACTGAAGATAAAGGATGGAAAAAATATTTCATGCAAATGGAAATGAAAAAAAAGCTGGGGTAGCAATACTTATATCAGACAAAATGGACTTTAAAACAAAGACCATAGTTAGAGATAAAGAAGGTCACTACATAATGATAAAGGGAGCAATCCAAAAGGAAGATATAACCATTATAAATATCTACGCACCTAATATAGGAGCACCTAAATATATAAAGCAGACTTTGATGGACTTAAAGGGCAAGATCAACAGCAATACTATAATAGTAGGGGATTTCAATACCCCATTAACATCATTAGATAGATCCTCAAGAAAGAAAATTAACAAAGAAACAGCAGACTTAAAGGACATATTAGATCAACTCGAGTTAATAGATATCTTCAGAACCTTTCACCCTACAACAGCAGGATATACATTCTTTTCAAGCGCTCATGGTACATTCTCTAGAATAGACCACATGTTAGGACACAAAAGCGGTCTCAACAAATTTAAGAAGATTGAAATCATATCGAGCACTTTCTCTGATCACAATGGCATTAAACTAGAAATCAACCACAATAGAAAAATTGAAAAACATTCAAACACTTGGAAACTAAATAGCATGTTATTAAATAATGAATGGGTTAACATTGAGATCAAAGAAGAAATTAAAAAATTCCTAGAAACAAACAATAATGAGCATACATCAACTCAAAATTTATGGGACACAGCAAAAGCAGTCCTGAGAGGGAAGTTTATAGCATTACAGGCATACCTCAAGACGGTAGAAAAAGCTTAAATAAATAACTTAACCCTGCATCTAAAAGAACTAGAAAAAGAACAGCAAGTAAAGCCCAGAGCTAGTAGAAGGAAGGAAATAATAAAGATCAGAGCAGAAATAAATGACACAGAGGCTAAAGAAACAATACAGAGGATCAATGAAACCAGGAGCTGGTTCTTTGAAAAGATAAACAAGATCGATGAACCTTTAATGAGACTCACCAAGAAAAAAAGAGAGAGAACTCAAATAAATAAAATTAGAAATGAGAGTGGAGAAATAACAACTGACACAACAGAAATACAAAATATTGTAAGAAAATACTATGAAGAACTGTATGCCAAAAAACTAGACAACCTAGATGAAATGGACAAATTCCTTGAATCATATAATCTTCCAAAAATCAATCTGGAAAAATCAGAAAACCTAAACAGACCAATTACAACAAATGAGATTGAAACAGCTATCAAAAAACTCCCAAAGAAGAAAAGTCCTGGGCCGGATGGCTTCACAAGTGAATTCTACCAAATATTCAAAGAAGAACTAACTCCTATCCTTCTCAAGCTATTTCAAAAAATTCAAGAGGAAGGAAGACTTCCAAACTCCTTTTATGAGGCGAGCATAATTCTGATTCCAAAACCAGGCAAAGACAACACAAAAAAAGAAAATTATAGGCCAATATCCCTGATGAACTTAGATGCAAAAATCCTCAACAAAATATTAGCAAACCGGATCCAGCAATATATGAAAAAAATCATACACCATGATCAGGTGGGATTTATTCTTGGGAGGCAAGGCTGGTACAATATTTGCAAATTTGCAAATCAATCAATGTGATTCATCACATAAACAAAAGAAAGGAGAAAAACCACATGATAATTTCAATAGATGCAGAAAAAGCATTTGATAAAATCCAGTACCCATTCATGATCAAAACTCTCAGCAAAGTGGGAATACAGGAAACATACCTCAACATGATAAAGGCCATCTATGACAAACCCACAGCCAACATCATACTCAATGGGCAAAAATTAAAAGCAATCCCCTTAAGATCAGGAACAAGGCAGGGGTGCCCCCTTTCACCACTCTTATTTAACATAGTTCTGGAAGTCCTAGCCACAGCAATCAGACAAGAAAAAGAAATAAAAGGCATCCGAATTGGAAAAGAAGAAGTAAAACTATCATTATTTGCAGATGATATGATATTGTATATAGAAAACCCTAAAGTCTCAGTCAAAAAACTACTAGCCCTGATAAATGAATTCGGCAAGGTGGCAGGATATAAAATCAATACTCAGAAATCAGAGGCATTTTTATACACTAATAATGAACTGTCAGAAAGAGAAATCAAGGAATCAATCCCCTTTACCATTGCAACCAAAAAAAATAAAGTACCTAGGAATAAATCTAACCAAGGAGATTAAAGACTTGTACTCGGAAAATTATAAAACATTAATAAAAGAAATCAAGGAAGATACAAACAAGTGGAAGTATCTACCGTGCTCATGGTTAGGAAGAATAAACATCATTAAAATGTCTATATTACCCAAAGCAATTTATAAATTCAATGCAATACCGATTAAAATACCAATGACTTACTTCAAAGATATAGAACACAAAATTTTATATGGAACCAAAAGAGAACACAAATAGCCTCAGCAATCTTGAAAAGGAAGAATAAAGCGGGAGGTAACACACTTCCGGATATCAAGTTATATTATAAGGCCTTTGTACTCAAAACAGCATGGTACTGGCATAAGAACAGGCATATAGATCAATGGAACAGAACAGAGAACCCAGAAATAAACCCACAGCTGTATGGACAACTGATATTTGCCAAAGAGGTAAGGAAATACAATGGAGTAAAGACAACCTCTTTAACAAATGGTGTTGGGAAAATTGGACAGCTACCTGCAAAAAAATGAAACTAGACCACCAACTTACACCACTCACAAAAATAAACTCAAAATGGATAAAAGACTTAAATGTAAGCCGTGAAACCATAAGCATCTTAGAAGAAAACATAGACAGTAAGCTCTCTGACATCTCTCGCAGCAATATATTTGCTGATTTGTCTCCACAGGCAAGTGAAATAAAAGACAGGATAAACAAATGGGACTTTATCAAACTAAAAAGCTTCTGCACAGCTAAAGACAATAAGAACAGAATAAAAAGACAAACTACACAATGGGAGAATACATTTGACATTGCGTCTGATAAGGGGTTAATAACCAAAATTTATAAAGAACTTGTAAAACTTAATACCAGGAAGACAAACAATCCAATCCAAAAATGGGCAAAAGAAATGAATAGACACTTCTCCAAAGAGGACACACAGATGGCCAATAGGCATATGAAAAAATGTTCAACATCACTAATGATTAGAGAAATGCAAATTAAAACCACAATGAGATATCACCTCACACCAGTCAGAATGGCGCTCATCAATAAAACAACACAGAATAAGTGCTGGCGAGGATGTGGAGAAAAGGGAACCCTCCTGCACTGCTGGTGGGAATGCAGACTTGTGCAGCCACTGTGGAAAACAGTATGGAGATTCCTCAAGAAATTAAAAATCGAACTGCCTTTTGACCCAGCTATACCACTGTTAGGAATATACCCCAAGCACACCATAGCACTGTTTGAAAAGAAGAAATGCACCTCCATGTTTATGGCAGCATTGTTAACAATAGGAAAGATCTGGAAACAGCCCAAGTGTCCATCAGAGGACGAGTGGATTCAAAAGCTTTGGTATATATATACTATGGATTACTACTCAGCCATAAGAAATGATGACATAGGATCTTTTACAACAACATGGATGGGCCTTGATAACATTATACTGAGCGAAAGAAGTAAATCAGAAAAAACTAAGAACTATATAATTCCATACATAGGTGGGACATAAAGATGAGACTCAGAGACATGGTCAACAGTGTTGGGGTTACAAGGTGGGGGGAGGAGAGGGAGGGGGTTGGGGGAGGGGAAGGGCACAAAGATCATGGCTTTTCAGCATTTGCCATATTTACTTATGATGTTTCGACTATAAAGACTGCTGTCTTAGGGACAAATGCTGATAAACTATTTCAGCAGTTCCTCCTTCTTCAAAGACTTATATGTCAACATAGAGCTCCATGTTTCATAGAACATACTCAAGCTCACTCCATGCTCCCTGGAGCTTTAGCACAAGGGAATGCCCTTTTTTTTTTTCTTTTCTTTTCTTTTTTTTTTCTCTCTCTTGTCTTTTCTTTTTGTTGTTGTTGTTGTTGTTGTATTTTTTCTTTTATTTATTTATTTTTTGTATTTTTCTGAAGATGGAAATGAGGAGGCAGTCAGACAGACTCCCGCATGTGCCTGACCGGGATCCACCTGGCATGCCTTTCTGGGAGGAATGCTCTGCCCATCTGGGGTGTTGCTCTGTTGCAACCAGAGCCATTCTAGCGACTGAGGCAGAGGCCATGGGGCCATCCTTAGTGCCCGGGGTGGCTTTGCTCCAGTGGAGCCTTGGTTGCGGGAGGGGAAGAGAGAGACAGAGAGGAAGGAGAGGGGGAGGGGTGGAGAAGTAGATGGGCGCTTCTTCTGTGTGCTCTGACTGGGAATCAAACCCGGGAATCCTGCACACCAGGCCAATGCTCTACCACTGAGCCAACCGGCCAGGGCCCAGGAATGCCCTTGTTGATCAAGCTACCCAAAAGAAAATTATATGGAGCAACCATGACAGACAGAGCAAGTCAGTCTCATACTATTCATCACCAGAACGCTGCAGCCCAGTGTAAACAGTTTCAACACTCTCGGGAAGCAGCATGGCAGATTGGGAAATCCTGTCCAAGGGGTCCTATACTGCCCCTTCATTTGGAGTTAACCCTCAAGGACCCCTACCAGGACAACTTTGGCAGATGGATGTTACTCATATACCTTCATTTGGCAAACAGTCATATGTCCACATTACAGTGGATACATATTCCGGATCTATAGTAACCTCTGTCAGAACAGGAGAGGCTGCTAAACATGTTATAGCTCATTGTCTGTATGCATTGTTCTATTATTGGATTTCCTAAACTGGCTAAACTGAAAATGCTCCTGCATATGGAGCAAAAGCATTTACTGCATTTTGTCATGCTTACAATCTTTAAAGTTAAGGTATTATTAAAGTGTACTCAGCCCTGGCCGGTTGGCTCAGCGGTAGAGCGTCGGCCTAGCGTGCGGAGGACCCGGGTTCGATTCCCGGCCAGGGCACACAGGAGAAGCGCCCATTTGCTTCTCCACCCCTCCGCTGCGCTTTCCTCTCTGTCTCTCTCTTCCCCTCCCGCAGCCAAGGCTCCATTGGAGCAAACATGGCCCGGGCGCTGGGGATGGCTCTGTGGCCTCTGCCCCAGGCGCTAGAGTGGCTCTGGTCGCAACATGGCGACGCCCAGGATGGGCAGAGCATCGCCCCCTGGTGGGCAGAGCGTCGCCCCATGGTGGGCGTGCCGGGTGGATCCCGGTCGGGCGCATGAGGGAGTCTGTCTGACTGTCTCTCCCTGTTTCCAGCTTCAGAAAAAAAGAAAGAAAAAAAAAAAAAGAAAAAAAAAATTTTTTTTTATTATAATTTTATTTTTTTAATGGGGCGACATCAATAAATCAGGATACATATATTCAAAGATCAACAAGTCCAGGTTATCTTGTCTTTCAATTATGTTGCATACCCATCACCCAAAGTCAGATTGTCCTCTGTCACCTTCTATCTAGTTTTCTTTGTGCCCCTCCCCCTCCCCCTTTCCTTCTCCCTCTCCCCCCTCCCCCCATAACCCCCACACTCTTATCAATGTCTCTTAGTCTCACTTTTATGTCCCACCTATGTATGGAATAATGCAGTTCCTGGTTTTTTCTGATTTACTTATTTCACTTCGTATAATGTTATCAAGATCCCACCATTTTGCTGTAAATGATCCGATGTCATCATTTCTTATGGCTGAGTAGTATTCCATAGTGTATATGTGCCACATCTTCTTTATCCAGTCATCTATTGACGGGCTTATTGGTTGTTTCCATGTCCTGGCCACTGTGAACAACGCCGCAATGAACATGGGGCTGCATGTGTCTTTACGTATCAATGTTTCTGAGTTTTTGGGGTATATACCCAGTAGAGGGATTGCTGGGTCATAAGGTAGTTCTATTTTCAGTTTTTTTGAGGAACCACCATACTTTCTTCCATAATGGTTGTACTATTTTACATTCCCACCAACAGTGTATGAGGGTTCCTTTTTCTCCACAGCCTCTCCAACATTTGCTATTACCTGTCTTGTTAATAATAGCTAATCTAACAGGTGTGAGGTGGTATCTCATTACAGTTTTGATTTGCATTTCTCTAATAACTAAAGAAGATGAGCATCTTTTCATATATCTGTTGGCCATTTGTACTTCCTCCTGGGAGAAGTGTCTGTTCATGTCCTCTTCCCATTTTTTTTATTGGATTGTTTGTTTGTTGTTGAGTTTTATGAGTTCTTTGTATATTTTGGATATTAGGCCCTTATCTGAGCTGTTGTTTGAAAATATCATTTCCCATTTAGTTGGCTTTCTGTTTATTTTGTTATCAGTTTCTCTTGCTGAGCAAAAACTTCTTAGTCTGATGTAGTCCCATTCATTAATTTTTGCCTTCACTTCTCTTGCCATTGGAGTCAAATTCATAAAATGCTCTTTAAAACCCAGGTCCATGAGTTTAGTACCTATGTCTTCTTCTATGTACTTTATTGTTTCAGGTCTTATGTTTAGATCTTTGATCCATTTTGAGTTAATTTTTGTACAGGGGGACAAACTGTAGTCCAGTTTCATTCTTTTGCATGTGGCTTTCCAGTTTTCCCAGCACCATTTATTGAAGAGGCTTTCTTTTCTCCATTGTGTGTTGTTGGCCCCTTTATCAAAAATTATTTGACTATATATATGTGGTTTTATTTCTGGACTTTCTATTCTATTCCATTGGCCTGAGTGTCTATTTTTCTGCCAATACCATGCTGTTTTGATTGTCATGGCCCTATAATATAGTTTGAAGTCAGGTATTGTAATGCCCTCAGCTTCATTCTTTTTCTTTAGGATTGCTTTGGCTATTCGGGGTTTTTTATAGTTCCATATAAATCTGATGATTTTTTGCTCTATTTCTTTAAAAAATGTCATTGGAATTTTGATGGGAATTGCATTAAATTTGTATATTGCTTTGGGTAATATGGCCATCTTGATTATATTTATTCTTCCTAACCAAGAACAAGGAATATTCTTCCATCTCATATCTTTCTCGATTTCTCTTAGCAATGGTTTATAGTTTTCAATATATAAGTCCTTTACATTCTTTGTTATGTTTATTCCTAAGTATTTTATTTTTTTTGTTGCAATTGTGAAGGGGATTATTCTTTTGAGTTCATTCTCATTTGTTTCATTGTTGGCATATAGAAAGGCTATTGACTTCTGTATGTTAATTTTGTATCCTGCGACCTTACTGTATTGGCTTATTGTTTCTAGTAGTCTTTTTGTGGATTCTTTGGGTTTTCGATGTATAGGATCATATCATCTGCAAAAAGCAATACCTTTACTTCTTCTTTTCCAATATGGATGCCTTTTATTTCTTTGTCTTGTCTGATTGCTCTGGCTAGAACCTCTAGTACCACATTAAATAAGAGTGGAGAGAGTGGACAACCCTGTCTTGTTCCTGATTTAAGGGGGAAAGCCTTCAGTTTTGTGCCATTTAATATGATGTTAGCTGATGGTTTATCATATATGGCCTTTATCATGTTGAGATATTTTCCTTCTATACCCATTTTGTTGAGAGTCTTAAACATAAATTGTGTTGTATTTTATCGAAAGCCTTTTCTGCGTCTATTGATAAGATCATGTGGGTTTTGTTCTTTGTTTTGTTGATATGGTGTATTACGTTATCCGTTTTACATATGTTGAACCATCCTTGAGATTCTGGGATGAATCCCACTTGATCATGATGTATTATTTTTTTAATATGTTGTTGTATTCGATTTGCTAGTATTTTGTTTAGTATTTTAGCATCTGTATTCATTAGAGATATTGGTCTTTAGTTTTCTTTTTTTGTGCCATCCTTGCCTGGTTTTGGTATGAGGGTTATGTTGGCCTCATAAAATGTGTTTGGAAGTATTGCTTCTTCTTCAATTTTTTGGAAGACTTTCAGTAGAATAGGAACCAAGTCTTCTTTGAATGTTTGATAAAATTTGCTGGTATAGCTGTCAGGGCCTGGTCTTTTATTTTGGGGGAGGTTTTTAATGGTTTTTTCTATTTCTTCTCTACTAATAGGTCTGTTTAGGCTTTCTGCTTCTTCTTGACTCAGTCTAGGAAGGTTGTATTGTTCTAGGAATTTATCCATTTTTCTAGATTGTTGAATTTAGTGGCATAAAGTTTTTCATAGTATTCTACAATAATTCTTTGTATATCTATGGTGTCCGTCGTGATTTCTCCTCTTTCATTTTGGATTTTGGATTTTATTTATATGAGTTCTTTCTCTTTTTTCCTTGGTAAGTCTTGCCAAGGGTTTGTCAATTTTGTTGATCTTTTCAAAGAACCAGTTCTTTGTTCTATTAATTTTTTCTATAGTTTTACTGTTCTTTATTTCATTTATTTCTGCTCTGATTTAAAAAAAATAATTTAAAAGGGGGTAGTCATATCCTGGAACTCCTACAGGTCTACCATACCATGCTTTTTACTTAAAAAAAATTTACATTTCTTTTGAATGCTGATGAACAAGAGACACCAAATCTTTTTCGCCTGCAAACTACTACCTTCTTTATTAGAGCCAGCTGATAACACTGTTTTGTCTTTTTTCAAATAGCTCCAGATATATGGAAAAGATTTATATAGGCGGATGGGGATCCTCAAACCCCTCAGCGAGATTTTCTGAGCATGGCTTTTAAGATACCTAGAGGCAGAAAAAGCCCAATAGAGATCAGGGGAACTACCAGCTTTTAGGATACACCCTTAAAGGCTCCAATGCCCCAAAGGGGTCTCATAGGATGCCATCTCTAGGGCCTGCTTCAATAGTGGAAAGGAAGGTCATTGAGCTAAAGCCTGCCAGGCTTACATGCCTCTGCTGTGAGGAAACAGGGACACTGGAAGGTAGGCTTCCCCCTTGCTCCTCTAAGGGAGGGTTCAGTCTCTTCTAGCTCTGTTCCAGCCACCTATGACCTAACCTTGCCCAGAAAGCTGGGGTTTGCCACTGAAGGCTGAAGGTGCCCAGGGCCGTCGGCCCCATCTACGACACTGTGGACGAGCCTAGGGTATTTCTTCCAAGAAGCAGGTAAACTGATCTCATTGCACGAGGGCCACTTAACTATGTTTCGCCTGAATAGTCAAACATTTATTCTTCCCTCAAAGATCTCTGTTGTGGGTGTTGATAGTCCTATTTTCTGCTGCTTTGCTTAATATATAGTGTTTCCTTTATCCCTCCTACCTCAATGCCCCACTCATATTTCAGGCTGGGACCTACTCCTAATTTAGAGCTCTCTTTCCCCCTTTTTGCCAACTTTTATTATGAATCTACCTTTGCCACCCAGCTTAGTGTATCCCAAGGTTCTCTTTACCATGCCACAGTCACAGAGCTCTAGGGAAAAGCAACCTGGTCTTATCTCTCCAGGCAGAGGAGAACAGAAGCTCCATATCCACGCATGCTGCAAATGGCTTTTCCAGTCCACCTGAATCATTACCAGCTAGAAGCAGCAGTCATTGGGACTTGGACATGAGCTGCAAAGTATAGAATGGTGACAACAATTCCAGTGCCATGCGGACTTTTTCTGTGGGGAACTTTCCTGGACTCCTGCTCCCTGTGACAGCTCCTAACAGACTGAACTGTGGTTGGGTTGCATTTTTCAGGGATTTGGCATGGTGATGGGGCCAACTTGGACTTGGTGAACATGTTAAGGACACTACTCTTTTATGGATTCTTGCTGTATTGGCCAAGAGTTTGTTTAAAGGCTTTTAATCACTGTAAAAAAAATAGAAGACTGGATAAAGAAGATGTGGCACATATACACCATGGTATACTATTCAGCTAGAGGAAATGATGGCATCGGATCACTTACAGCAGAATGGTGGAATCTTGATAACATTATGCGGAGTGAAATAAGTGAATCAGAAAAAAACAAGAACTGCAGGATTCCATACATTGGTGGGACATAAATGCGAGACTAAGAGACATGGACAGGAGTGTGGTGGTTACGGGGGGTGGGGGGAGGGAAGGAGGGAGAGGGGGAGGGGTACAAAGAAAACTGGATAGGCCTGACCTGTGGTGGCATAGTGGATAAAGCGTCGACCTGGAAATGCTGAGGTCGCCAGTTCAAAACCCTGGGCTTGCCTGGTCAAGGCACATATGGGAGTTGATGCTTCCAGCTCCTCCCCCCTTCTCTCTCTCCTCTCTCTCCCTCTCTGTCTCTCCCTCTCCCTCTCTCTGTCCTCTCTAAAAATGAATAAATAAAATAAAAAAATAAAATAAAATAAAAAGAAACTGGATAGAGGGTGACGGAGGACGATCTCTCTTTGGGTGATGGGTATGCAACAGAACTAAATGACAAGATAACCTGGAAATGTTTTCTTTGAATATATGTACCCTGATTTATTGATGTCACCCCATTAAAATAAAAATTTATTTATAAAAAAAAATTTATTGATTGATCCTAGAGAGAGAGGGAGAAGCATTCATTTTGTTGTTCCACTTAGCTTGCGTTTGTTGGTCACTTCCCATATGTGCCCTGACTGGGGATCAACTCTAATTGACTGAGCCAGCTGGCCAGGGCCAGGGCCTAGAGACAAATTTCTTAAAACAGAATTTTAGCAAATTGATTCCAACAATATATAAAATAAATAATATATTATGACCAAGTAGGCTTTATTGCAGGATTGCAAGGTTCATTTAGCACACTTGAAAATCAATCCATTTAATTCATTATATTAACAAATTACCAGGGGGGAGGGGACATGGGGAAGAGGGTAGGGGAGAGTGGGGAGAAGGGTGTAAAGAGAGACAAATATAAAGTAATGGAAAATGATTCGACTTTGGGTGACAGGTACACAACATAATCAACAGTTCAAATGCTAGAGAAATATTTACCTGAAACCCATGTACTCTTATTGATCAATGTCACCTATTGAAGTTAATTTTCTAAATAAAATTTAAAAATTAAAAAGAAAAACCATGTGACTATCTCAGTCGGTGCAAAAAAAAGTACTTAACAAAATCTAACTTCTTTTCTGACAAAAGAAAATTTAACTAAGTAGGAATAGATGGGAACTTCTTCAACCTGATGAAAAATATCTATGGAAAGCCTACAGCTGACATCAACCTTAGTAGTGAAAGACTGATTGTGTTCACCCTAACAATAGGACACAGAAAGGATGTCTGTTTTCATTACTTATATCCAACATCAAAAGGGAAGCTCTAGCCAATGCAATAGGCAAGAAAAAGAAACAAAGGCATCCAGATTGAAAAGGAAGTAAAACTGTGTTTATTCACAAATAACATGATTGTCTGTAGAAAATCCTATACAATTTACAAAAATAACTGCTAGATTTAATAAATGGGTTTAGTGAAGTTTTAGTATATAAGAGCAATGTAAAAAATCAAATTAGCCTGACCAGGTGGTGGCACAGTGGATAGAGCGTCAGACTGGGATGCAGAGGACCCAGGTTCAAGACCCTGAGGTCACCAGCTTGAGCGTGGGCTCATCTGGTTTGAGCAAAAGCCCACCAGCTTGAACCCAAGGTCGCTGGCTCCAGCAAGGGGTTACTCGGTCTGCTGAAGGCCCGCTGTCAAGGCACATATGAGAAAGCAATCAATGAACAACTAAGGTGTTGCAACGCACAATGAAAAACTAATGATTGATGCTTCTCATCTCTCTCAGTTCCTGTCTGTCCCTGTCTATACCTCTCTCTGTCCCTGTAGAAAAAACACACACACACACACACACAAAACAATCAAATTATATTACTATACACTAGTAAAAATAGTGGGAAATAAGATGTAAAATATAATACCATTTATAATACAATTTAAAGATATGAAATACTTAGGGATAAACCTGACAAAATATTTTCAAGTTCTATACAATGAAAACTATAAAACATTATGGAGAGAAATGAAGGAATAGTTAAGTAAAGAGATATATTATATTCTTGTGTTGGAATATTCAATATTGCTAAGATATGAATTTTCCCCAATATGATCAATAAATACCATACAATTTCAGTCAAAATCCCAGTATGCTTTTTCCATTATACATAATATATTTTTTGTAATAACTGACAAGCTGATTTTATAATTCATCTGGAAAATAAAAGATCTAGAATAGCCAAATCAGCTTTGCAATGTGGAAGACTTATACTACCTAACTTCAAGACTTAGTATAAAACTATAATAATCAAGACAGTGTGGTACTGATTTTAAGATAGACAAGTAGAACAATGAAATAGAACAGAAAATACAAAAGTAAATATTTGCCAAAAAAAAGCAATTTGATGGGGGAAACCACAGTCTTTTTGAGAAATGGTGTTAGAACAATTGGCTATCCACATATAAAAAACAGAACTTTGACCCATATCCCATACCACTGAGAAAAATTTAACTCAAAAATGGATCACAGACCTAAATCTAAACATAAACATAAAAGACTTCTAGAAGGAAACAAGAGAAAATCTTTGGGGCCTTGGGTTAAGCAAAGGTTTCTTATGTACAACACCAAAAGTAGAATTAATAAAATAAATTTGATAAGTTGGACTTCATCAAAATTGAGAACACTTGCTCTTTGCACAACATTGTTAAGAAAATGAAAAGACAAGCCACAGAGAGAAAGTAAATAGAGGCAAGTCACATATTTGATAAAGAATTCATACCCAAATATGTAAGGCAATCTTAAAACTCAAAAAAATAAACTAATCAGCCTGACCTGTGGTGGCACAGTGGATAAAGCGTCAACCTGGAAACGCTGAGGCTGAGGTCGCCGGTTCAAAACCCTGGGCTTGCCTGGTCAAGGCACATATGGGAGTTGATGCTTTCTGCTCCTCCCCCCTTCTCTCTCTCTCTTTCTCTCTCTCTCTCCCCCCTCTCTATAATGAATAAATAAAATCTTTTAAAAAATTAAAAAAATAAACTAATCAAAAATGTTAAATGGGCAAGAGATATGAACGGACAATTGATCAAAGAGGATATACTGATGGCAAATAGCACAAAAAGATGCTCAACAACATTAGCCATTAGGAAATGCAAAGTAAAACCGAAAGGAGATACCACGACACACTTACTACAATGTCTAAAATTTAAATGACTGACCAAAACATGTGTTAGCAAGGATGGTAAGCAAATATGTAGAATTTTCTCATGCATTGCTGGTAGGAATGAAAAAGGGTACAACCACTTAGAAAACCAATGTGGCAATTTCATTATGTTAAACATACATCTATCATATGGCCCAGCCATTCCATTCCTAGGTGTTAACCCCCAAAACATGAAAAACTATATCCACACAAGAACTTATACATGAATGTTCACAACAATTTTATGTATAATAACCAAAAACTGGAAACAATCCAAATGTCCATCAACAAGTGAGTGGATTAAAAAATTGTGGTGTATTACCTGACCAGGCAGTGGCAGAGTGGATAGAGCGACAGACTGGGATGTGGAGCACCCAGGTTCGAAACCCCAAGGTCACCAGCTTGAGTGTGGGCTCATCTGGTTTGAGCAAGGGGTTACTCGCTCTGCTGTAGCCCCTCCCTCCCCCCATCAAGGCACATATGAGAAAGCAATCAATGAACAACTAAGGTGCCGCAACAAAGAATTGATGCTTTTCATCTCTCTCCCTTTCTATCTGTCTGTCCCTCTCTCTGTCTCTCTCTGTGTCTGTCACACACACAAAAAAAATCGTGATGTATCCCTTGCCTGGTGCAACAATGGATAAAGAGTTGTTGCACAGCACCAAGGTCACCAGTTCTATCCCAGGGTCTTCAGCTCTATCCCAAGGGCACCGGTTCAAGCCCTAGTCAGGGCACGTGTGAGAAGCAATAAATGGGTACACACCTAAGTGAAACAACAAACTGATGCTTCTCTTTCTCTCCCTTTCTTTTTCTCTCTCTCCACCTTCCTCTCTCTCTCAAAAACAAACTATATGTGTGTATGTATATATATACATATATATATGTATTTATCACTATAATAAATACTACTTAGCAAAAAAAAAAAGGTATGAACTATTCATACACTCAACAGCATGGATGTATCTCAAAATGACAATACAGAGTGAAAAAAGTCAGAACTCCCCCCCTAAAAAAAGTACATAATGTATGATTCTATTTATATAAAATTTTAGAAACTGCAAATTCATCCATAGTGATAGATAGTAGTAGTTGCTTGGGGGTGAAGAGGAAACTCTGGGGCAGTTAATATGTTCATCATCTTGACTGTGGTATTGATTCCACAGATGTATACATATGTCAAAACTTACCAAATTGTACATTGTAAATGGGTGCTATTTATTTTATGTTAATTGTATCTTAATAAGATGGTTTTAAAAATATATAACAGTTTGATCCTTGGGTTCCTTCCCCAACTCTGTACAACTGGACAACTGCCCTTTCAAAATCCTGCTGTTAGACTCAGGTTCATACTCTGGAAGAAGTTACAGAGGGGCTGGGGGCTAGATGACAGCAGGCACAGTTGATGGCAAGAGAATTATAACAAAAATGGGAAAGGCCACATACTGAATGCTGAGACTCAAAGCTATTTAGCCCACTCGGCTTCCAGAACCCCACAACCTCCAGGCTAACTCTGGAAAACCCTTCTCTGAGCAATTTTATTAGACCAAGAAGAAAGACTTAAAGATCTTGACACTGGAGGTTCCCTAAAGCGACAGCATAGCCAAATAACCCTGCAGTGAAAACCACGGTCACCAAGTCCTACCAGTGGGATCAGAGCTTCTAATGGGCTTTTAATGTCCTACTCTTAAACATGAGTAGACAACAATTAGCAGTTATTCTGAAAACCTAATGGGATAGAAAAGGTGCTTGAATAGGGGACTGGATAGCACAGGTATTATTAGAAAAAGAGAGAGATTATTGTATTTTTTTAGGGAGAAGTCGTTAGAAAATGTCCAAGACTTAATTGCCCAAAAAGTAGTAACTTAAGTCCATTAATAGGACATGCAAAGATAAATACAGTGTGTCCGTAAAGTCATGGTGCACTTTTGACCGGTCACAGGAAAGCAACAAAAGACGATAGAAATGTGAAATCTGCACCGAATAAAAGGAAAACCCTCCCAGTTTCTGTAGAATGATGTGGCAGCATGTGCGCATGTGCAGATGATGACGTAACACCGTGTATACAGCGGAGCAGCCCACGGCCATGCCAGTCGAGATGTGGACGGTACAGAGGAAAGTTCAGTGTGTTCTGTGGCTCGCTAAATTCTAATCCATGACCAAAGTGCAACGTGAATATCGGCGCGTTTATAACGAAGCACCACCACATAGGAATAACATTACTGGGTGGGATAAGCAGTTGAAGGAAACCAGCAGTTTGGTGGAGAAACCCCGTTCTGGTAGGCCATCAGTCAGTGACGGGTCTGTAGAGGCTATACGGGATAGCTACCTAAGGAGCCCTAAAAAATCTGTGCATGAGCCCACATCGAACTGCACTGAATAGGTATGAAACCGGGAGAGTTTTCCTTTTATTTGGTGCAGATTTCACATTTCTATCGTCTTTTGTTGCTTTCCTGTGACCGGTCAAAAGTGCACCATGACTTTACGGACACACTGTATTAAAAGAATCAGCTGAAAAAAATTGGAACTAGTTGGCTCTTGGGAAAGGAAAATGGGGAGGAAGAAGGAAATTGCTATAGCAACAAATCTAGGAGAATTATGTGACTCTAAATTACGTGCCCATGTAATAAAAACTGGGGAAAAGAAAATCAGTGAGAGATGAATAAAATTCTTGAAAATCAATGGATAGGATGATCACATGTCCCTATTTGACAGAGATATTCTCAAGTTGTTTTTTGTTTGTTTGTTTGTCTATTAATAATGCTTTCTTTTACTTTCCAAATATTTTGGTTTGGCTAACTTTATACTGGATGTCAGGCTGACAATCTCCCGAACCCACTGATTAACCTTAATATCAGGGTTACTAAAAATTCAACATCTTTGGACACATAATTCTTTCTTGTGTGTATCAGATATTTAGCAGCATTCCCGGCCTCAACCCACTGGATGCTAATAGCACCACCCAGTTGTGACAATTAAAAGTGCCTCCAGCCCTGGCTGGATAGCTCAGTTGGTTAAAGCTTCATTCTGAAGCTCAGAGGTTGCTCGTTCAATCCCCAGTCAGGGCACATACAGGAACACATCAATGTTCTTCTCTCTCTCTTTCTCTCTCTCTCTCTCTCTCTCTCTTTCTCTTAGTAATATTTTTTTAAATATGTCAGGACCTGGGAGAGGTTGGGGTTGGGGGTGCTGAACCTTCCCCAGTTGAGAACCACTGCTCTACAACTAAGTACCAATTTACAGAAAATGGGGTGTAGAATTTTATTTTAAAAGACACCAGCAGGACAAAATAGCCAAATCCAGAATATGTGAAATTCCAAAGGACAGATGACCCAGTTTTCCCAACAAACATATGGCATGGTGGGTGTGGGGAGGCATGGGAGGAGGGACTAAAGGCCCTTTTAAAAAATCAACAAACGCCCTCCCCCCTTCTCTCTCTCTCTCTCTCTCTCTCTCTCTCTCTCTCTCCTCTCCTCTCTCCTCTCTCCTCTCTAAAACGAATAAATAAAGTCTTTTAAAAAAGACGGGGAAAAAAAAAAAGCCTGACCTGTGGTGGCACAGTGGATAAAGCATCGACCTGGAACACTGAAGTCACCAGTTTGAAACCCTGAGCTTGCCCGGTCAAGTCACACACATATGGGTGTTGATGCTTCCTGCTCTCCTGTCTTCTCCCTCTCTCCTCTCTAAAATGAATAAAGTCTTTTAAAAAATCAACAAATGCAATGTGCGGACCTTGTTTGGAATGCTGACGTAAACAAGCTAAAAAAGACCCTTTTTTGACACAATTGGAGAAAACTGAGTCTGATCTGAGCATTAGGATACGAAGAAACAGTGTCGGTTGTGTTCCTGTGATAATGGTTCTGTGGTTATATTCTTTTTAAAAGCTTTCTGTTAGAGAAACATATTGCTGTATTAACAGGTGAAATGGGATGAGTCTGTCTGGGTGCAAAGGAGCAAGGTGGGCGAAGAGATAAAACAAGGTCAGAGCAAGGATGAGGGCTGCAATGGAGTGATGGGTGTTCATTACACTCCTCTCGCTATTTTGTGTATGTTTGAATTTTTCCGTAAGAAAAACATAAATGAGAGAAATAAAATCCAAGAAATTAATAAAGCATGGCTTAGTAGAAAAGGATTTGGGCTCCAGTTTTCAGGGTTGTATTCCCTGTTCCTCCACTAACCAGTCTGGTCACTTGAAGCAGGAAAGTCATTCTCTGACCTACAGAATGAGGGTCTTGAGTTAATGGGCTTCCAGGATCCCTTCCAGCTGAGGTTTTCAGTGATCCCAACACACTGCTTAAGAACCAGCAGTTTCAAATGCCTGAACTGGCAATAGAGACACTGGTGATGATGTCTGGCCCAGGGACCCCGGATTCTCTCCTCTGCCCCTCGACTAGTTTAGAAGGAGCAAGATCAGTTGCCTCCAAACATTCTGAATTAGAAAGCTTGCGTCAACTTCTCTGAGCGGCTGTGGCTGCAGTTTGAGTGACTTGTCAGGGAAGTGTGAATTACAAATCAGTATTACAAAGTGCTTATTTTCAGTCTTTCAAAAAAAAAGGGAGGGGGTAAGAAAGAGGGAAGAATACATAATAAAGCAGCCGGGTATCTGAGGCTAAAGTTTGCTTTTCCTTATCCTTTCCCTCCCTCTCTCCCATCTGAATGACAGGCATCCGCTCTGGCAAACCTAAACACAGACCTCGGTGTCTGGAGAGGACAAGAGAACTGGAAAGGGCAGGTGGAGAGGGACAGAGGAAGGAGGTACCCATCACTCCTAGTGGGGGTGCAGAGCCCACCGTGGCGAAGAAGCCCCGTTCTCCCATCCTCCTGCCAAGGCCCGCTGCAAAGAAATGATTAATGGGAGATTGACTGTCAGATGCCACAAAGGAAACCTTTATTGGAGAGAGCCCCCTGAAACACCCTTAGAAAGAGCATCCCAAAGACCTGTGCCCTTGCTTTCAAGAATGCAGAAAACTGCCTGACCGGGCAGTGGTGCAGTGGATAGAGTGTTGGACTGGGATGTGGAGGACCCAGGTTCAAGACCCTGAGGTCGCCAGCTTGAGCGCAGGCTCATCTGGTTTGAGCAAGGCTCACCAGCTTGAACCCAAGGTCACTGGCTCGAGCAAGGGGTCACTCGGTCTGCTGTAGCCCCCCAGTCAAGGCACATATGAGAAGGCAATCAATGAACAACTAAGGAGCCGCAACAAAGAACTGATGTTTCTCATCTCTCTCCCTTCCTGACTGTCTCTGTCTCTGCCAAAAAAAAAAAAAAAAGAATGCAGAAAACTTGCCTTGCCACCATGTGTAAAGCTTCACCCATGGTGAAGGGAAGGGGTACTCATTCATACTCATACCCCTTCCCTTCCCTGAGCCCCCATCCTGGGCCCCAACTCGGACCTCAGCTCCCCCCACCCCAGCCTATCATCACAAGGGCCTCCCAACAGTCTTCAGCCTCCAGGATGACCTTATGCAAATAAAAGCCTGCGCAAACCATTCATTCTCCTCTAGAAGGTATTTTCACAAGCCTCCATCACTGTGGGGGTCACATCATGTGTGTACAGTGTATGGGACCTCCAGCAGAGGCAGTGAATATTAGTGATTTAGAAGCATCTTCAGAAATCCTCAAAGCTGCAAGACTTCCTTGGATAAACCTAAAAGGAGCTTCTTTATGGTGTTCATACGCCAGGCCTAGGGGCAGAACAAATTCTACTCCTGGCTTTAGGCCTGGACCTTCAGGCCTCTCCCACTCTGCAGGCACCCTCCAGTCTCCCCAGACCTCTTTGGTTAGCAAATGACAGGCCCCTCCCTGCAGAGAGTGCCAAGGGAAGGTTAACCCCAGTTAGTGGGTCCCCCAGCCTGAGGGGAGTTCAGTGGATGCAGCACACCAGGAGCAATAGAGGCTGTATTCCAAAAGTCTTGCGGCCAGGCCCGGAGTCATCAATCAAGCAGCTCAGCAGGCAACCCTGAAGCAGAGGCCAACAGCAGGGTAGAGAGAGCCTCAGGAGCCAGCAGAGGTCCGTCAGTTCTGCAGATGAAGCACAAGGACATGAGGTGGCTTTGCAAAAAGTGTTTAATTACACAAGTAGCACAGGAATAAATTACCTTGAGAAAATTCTCAAACTATTTCAGATTAAACCACTGTATTGGTTAGGAGGCATTTAATTAGAACAGAATGGTGAGTGGTGGTTTAAGCCATAGGGCATTTAATTATTTCAGGTAACAAGAGTCTTGAAGGAAAATGGCTTCTGCTTTGGAACAGCTAGAAGATGTCAGGTGCTGGAGCCATGTCTCTATAGTTTCCTGGGCTTTCCCGTGTGATCATTGGATGGCTGCCAGAGTTCCGAGCATTGTTTTTTTAAACATCATCCCAAGACAGAAAGGAAGAGGAAAGGCAGAACTCCTTGTCCACTATACTCTGTTATTAGAGAAAAAAAAAACTGTCTATAAGTCACCAGCGGACTAGGTCACATGCCTATCCCTCGACAAATCACAGACTAAGAGGAATAATGTAAGTATACTTGGCTTAGATCAATTATGATCTGACACCTGGACCCACCTTTCCTAAGCACAATGCTGCCCTTTGATACCTGGACAAAATTTGAACTGTTAGCATGAAAGAATTGGGAGAAGGTAGGGAATGGCTGCTATTAGGGCTCTAACGGTGTCTACCACACCTAATGTCCCCTTCAACATTCACCCCACTCTTAAGCCTCCTCCCACCTCCCTAGTGCAAACCACTATCATCATTCCAGATTCTACATGCATACCAATACTGCACATATACACGAACACAACATGCCATAATAGACAATAAATAGACTTGGGCGTTTAATAATAGACTTATGGTAGTATGTGTGTGTACTGATGTGTGAGTGTATGTGGGCAATGAGCCTGTCATCCTATACGAGGTGTCTTTCTGCAATTTGCTTCACCATTTGACACTCTCTCTGATCCACCTACATCAGCACTTATGAATTTAGTCTACCTTTGCAGCTGCTGCATAGTGCTCCCTGGTGTGGATGGCACAGTTTATCTAGATTCGCCCCTATTGATAGCCTTCTGGGTGTTTCTGGAGCAGCTCTGAAGCACTTCTGTGGACTAACGCCCTGGCATTCTCTGTTTCCTCCTCCAGATCCATCTTTCTCAGCTCATAGCATGAGCTGGCTGTCTTGCTCTCTGGCATCTGGTTGGCACACCTATGTGAGTGGCAGGAACTCAGAGGGTACAAGAGAGAGGAGTTGGAATGTTAATCCTCTGGTTCACTTCCTATCAACCTGCAGGTTGGCAGTAGCTGTGTTCCTCTACCCAAGGCCACAACTCCTGTCAGGGGACTGTCCTCCAGCTAAAGGTCCCAGGGTGTTCCAGTATCCGCGATTGCCCCATGCTGCTGCATGCCCAGGGGTGGTAGCATTTCTCTCTACTGTTAGGCCTACGGCGCTTCGCCATGCCATGGTGGTTTTCTTGACTTCTTCGTTAAGAAATAGCCTCTTGCCTGACAAGGCTGTGGCACAGTGGATACAGCATCGAACTGGGATGCGGAGGACCCAGGTTTGAGACCCCGAGCTCTCCAGCTTGAGCGTGGGCTCATCTGGTTTGAGCAAAGCTCACCAGCTTGGACCCAAGGTCGCTGGCTCAAGCAAGGGGTTACTGGTCTGCTGAAGGCCCGCGGTCAAGGCACATATGAGAAAGCAACCGATGAACAACTAAGGTGTCGCAATGCGCAATGAAAACTAATGATTGATGCTTCTCATCTCTCTGTTCCTGTCTGTCTATCCCTGTCTATCTCTCTCTCTGTCTCTGTAAAAAAAATAAATAAATAAAATAAAATAAATAGCCTCTTTTACTAAGTCCTCTGTGATAACCCCTCTCCGGGCATTGCTCAATTCGGACTGATAGAGCTAATCACATTCATTTAGAAGAACAAGAGCAATGAAGACCCAACCCTTTCAATGCAAGGCTCCATTGCACCCCCAACCCATCCGTCTCACCCAGCATCTCCCTTCCCCCCTTCTGCTGTCTTCTCTCTCTGTCACTCAGTCCTTGTGTAAGCAGCATCCCAGATGACCCCCAGCTCCAGAACTACCTAGCCCCTCGACCTCTACTCTGTCTGCCACCCTATAAGTACCCTGACCTGTCCTCGTGTGTGGGACCCACGGTCATCTTCAACTGGCTTCTGCTAAATGTGATCCAGAAAATGCTCTCAGCTCCCACAGTGCAGGACCAGGGAAATATATTGCTCACAAAAATTAGGGGATATTTGAAAATGAATCTGAAGCGATAAAAAAAAGAAGCATTTGATTTTTTTTTTATTATTAAACAAGAACATCAGAAAAGCAAATGACAAGTCAAAGAAGTTGTTTGATTATACAAATGAGATACAAAACCAACTTTTATTTCAGTGGTGAAAATGCACTATACAAAAGGCTGAAAGTACTGGAGTATCTACACGACCCCTGATCCCCTAATTTTTGTGAGCAGTGTATAAGTGGTCCCCAAATATAGAAGCTTCCCCCAGAAATTTGACAAGAGCCCAAAGGTCCCCTTCTCCCTCTCTGGGCTCCCTCATACATATTTCACCTCATGTCCCCTCTTAAAGTCAACACTAAGTTGTTCTCTACTTTAGACCTCAAGATAAGGTTAGCAATCAGTCAACAAATTTCCAGAGCTCCCAGCACAGCACCTAAAAACATCAGTTGTGAAGTCAGATCATTCAAAGCTCAAACCCTGACTCCACCACTCAACAGCTGAAAGATCTCATAAAAGTTATTTAACTGCTCTATGCCTCAGTTCCCTCACTGTAAAATTCAAAGTATAATATTACCTACCTCACAGGGTTGTTTTAAATATCACATAAGATATGTCTAAATATATACCTAAAAGACCTCAACACAAGAGAAAGCCCTCCGTATATGGTAATAGATATGATTTGCTCAACACTATTTAAGATGTAGTGAAAAGTAAAAGAAGCCACACCCTACCATCAAAGAGCCTGCAATCTATATACTTTGGAAGATGAGAACATTCTTGTAACAATGAGCAACATAGAGGACCCTCTATTGTTAAGTGGCAAATGATCTGGTATAAGTTCCAATACTCACAGGATGATCCTTTCACATATCTGGCTTTTTATACTGCCTGACAGGTTCTTGAGGGTAAGCACCAAGCACTATTGTTCCTCTCTACGCCCCCATTCTCAGCACCCAGTAGGCATTCAGACACAGTGTCTCTAAATTCCCAAGGAATGCTTGGATAGCATGTTAGAACAAGCACTTTGTTCTTTGCAAAGCACTTTGAAAGCAAAGCATCATTTAATTCTCATAGCAACCCTCTGAGATAGTTACTATTATTATCATCTGCGTTTTCCAAAAATAAAAAAAAACTGTGGCTCACAAAGCTTAGCATCTTGTTCATGTCGCACAGTCAGCTTATGGTGGGGCCAGTCTGTTACCCAAGGCCTTTGACCATGAATGTGGAGCTTCCCCTTACAGCAGCCACAGAGATCCCCCGCCAAGAACGCCCGTCCTCTACCAAAGGGCCCGGTCTGGCCTCCAGCCTGCTCTCTTCTTAGCCATTCCCTTTGCTCTGGAGCGGAGATGTTGGCTCCAGGTTTTTGTTTTTAGCCAGAAGAAATCCAATTCATTAGCTTTTTTTTTTTTTTTTTTTTTCAGGGAGGCAGAGACTCTCCTGTTAATACAAGCCCTGTTAGACATATCAGTGTGTAATCCAGGCATTAAACTGTGGAGTAGATGACACAGTCATAACCATACACAAGCCATTAAAAAGTTTGTTCCCCCCAGTGGGAGATACTCACTGTGCTCACTGCTCTTTCCTGTTCCTAGGGCAAGACTTGGGTTTCTGGTTAGGAAAAATCTTTTCTTTTGCCTAGGAATCTAACAGCAATTGTACTACTGATAAATCCTTTCATTTGTATGCTTCTGAGTGCATTGGAAGGCAATGGTTTGTTGGGGTTTTTTTAAATTTTAATTATAAAAAGCACTGCAGGCACTTTGAAAGGAAAAACAAACAAAATTGTAATGTTTAAATCAAAAAGTGAAAATTCTCAAGAGAATAAGAAAACAAGCCACAGATTGGGAGAAAATATGTGCAAAAGATATATTTAATGAAGGGCTATTTATTCAAATTATACAAAGAATTCTTATAAGTTAATGAGAAGAAAATTGCCGGGCCTGTGCTGACGCAGTGGATAGAGCACTGACCTGGAACTCTGAGGTTGCTGGTTCGAAACCCCAGGTTTGCCTGGTCAAGGCGCATATGGGAGTTGATGCTTCCTGCTCCTCCCCCCTTCTCTCTCTCTCTCTCTCCCCCCTCTTTCTCTAAAAATGAAGAAATAAAATTAAATTTAAAAAAAGAAAAACAGTTTGGCAGTGTCTTATAAAATTATACTCTCGCCATTCAACCCAGCCACTATGCCTCTTGACATTTACCCAAATGAGTTGAAAATTTATGTCCGCATACAACCTGTACTTGGATGTTTTATAGCAGCTTAATTCAAAACTTGGAAGCAACCAAGATGTTCTTCATTAGGTGAATGGATAAATAGCCTGTGCTACATCCAGACAGTGAAATATTATTCAGAACTAAAAATAAATGAACTGCTCTGGCTGGATGGTTTGGTTGGTTGGAGCATCATCCCAAAGCATGTAGGTTGCCGGTTCGATCCCTGATCAGGGCACATGCGGAACAGCTTGATTTTCCTGTCTTTCTCTCTCTCTCCCTTCTTCTCTCACTGAAATTAATAATTTGTTTTTAATCTAAAAATAAAAATAAACGAACTGTCAAGCCATGGAGGAACTGCACATGGGTATTGCTAAGTGAATGAAGTCAATCAAAAAAGGCTACACATTATGTGATTCCAACTCGATGACATTCTGGAAAAGGCAAAACTATAGAGATGGTAAATAGATCAGTGATTGCCGTGGGTTGTGGAGAGAGGGAAGGGGTAAGTAACGAGAGCACCGAGGATATTCAGGACGTGAAGCTATTCTGCGTGACACTGCAATAATGGATACATATGATTACACATTTGTCAAAACCTGTAGAAGGTACACCAAGAGTGAACCCTAATGTAAACTATGTATCCTGCTTGATGATGTGTCAATGTGGGTTCATCAATTGTAACAAATGTACCACTCTGGTGGGAGATGATAGTGGAGGAGGCCAGAGGTGTGGGGGAGGGCATATATGGGAAATCTCTGTACCTTCCCCTCAGTGTTTTGCTGTTAACACTGCTCTAGGTCCTGGTCGGTTGCTCAGGGAATAGAGCATCAGCCTGGCGTATTGACATTTTCGGTTCAATTCGTGGCCAGGAAACACAGGAGAAGCAACCATCTGCTTCTCCTCCCTTCTGTCCCCTTTCTTTCCCCCTTTCCTTCTCCCAGCCAGTGGCTCAATTGGTCTGAACATGGCCTGGGCACTGAGTATAGCTTGGTTGGTCCAAGCATCAGCCTCAGGTGCTAAAAGTAGCTCAGTACTGGCCTGACCTGTGGTGGCACAGTGGATAAGGCATTGCCCTGGAATGCTGAAGTCGCCAGGTTTGAATCCCTGGGCTTAGCAAGTCAAGGCACATTCAGGAAGCAACTACTTCAAGTAGATGCTTCCTTCTTCTCCCCTCGCTTTCTCACTCTCCCTCTCTCCCTCTCTCCCTTCTCCAAAAATCAATAAATAAAATCTAAAAAAAAAAAAAATAGCTCAGTACTGGAGCATCAGCCCTAGATGGGGTTGCCGGGTGGATCCTGGCTGGGGTGTATGTGGGAGTCTGCCTCACTATCTCCCCTCCACTCACTTAAAAAAAAAAAACTGCTCTAAAAATAAGGTTTCTTTTTTAAAGTTTTTTGTTTTTTCTAATTCAGTGAGAGTTAAATAAGTAAAGTTATTTTCCTCATGCCTCCCATGCTCCCATATACTACTCTTCACATGTAATTCTGAAATGTTTAGTGCATTTTCTTTTAGTCTTTTTGCTTACACACACATAATATATGTGTATATGTAAGATTTTTTTTTCATTCTAAAGGTCAGCAAAAGCTATGCATATGCATATAATAGCAGGGTTTCCTTATAATAGTGAAAATAGTTAAAATATACAATTGTTCAAAATAAGAAATAGTTAGAATCAGCTATGATATATTACTAAGAACTGTATGATAGAAATTACTTTGGACTCCAAAGTAGTTAATTATCCAATCTTGCTATTTAAACAAGTAGTTAGCACTCTCCAAACTTTAATTTTTCATCTGTAACATAAAGCCCTGCCAGGTAGCTCAATTGGTTAGAGTGTCATCATGATATGCCAAGGTTTTGGGTTTAATCCAGGGTCAGGGCATATATAAGATATATGCATAAATGTGAATAAATGCATAAATAAATGGAATAACAAATTGATGTTTCTCTCTCTCTCCTTTCCTCTCTGTGTCAAATTAATAAATTTTAAAAATTGAAATTAAAATTTAAAAAAAATTAGCACCTGGCCTGTATGGTGCAGTAGATAGAGCATCAACCTAAGATGCTGAGGCCATCAGTTCAAAAGCCTGGGCTTAACTGATCAAGACACATACAAGAAGCAACTACTGCCTGACCAGGCAGTGGCGCAGTGGATAGAGTGTCGGACTGGGATGCAGAGGACCCAGGTTTGAGACCCTGAGCTCTCCAGCTTGAGCGCGGGCTCATCTGGTTTGAGCAAAAGCTCACCAGCTTGGACCCAAGGTCGCTGGCTCGAGCAAGGGATTACTTGCTCTGCTGTAGCCCCACGGTCAAGGCACATATGAGAAAGCAATCAATGAACAACTAAGGTGTTGCAATGAAAAACTAATGATTGATGCTTCTCATCTCTCTGTCCCTGTCTATCCTTCTCTCTGACTCTGTCTCTGAAAAAAAAAAAAAAAAAAGCAGCTACTGTGAGTTGATGTTTCTCTCTTCTCCCCCCTTTCTCTCTAAAATCAATAAATAAACTCTGTTAAAAAAACCATATTAGTGCTTACCCATAGTGCTGTTGTGTTCATTAAATTAAAAGTGAGCATGTATATAAAATTCTAAGTAAAGTGCCTGGCACCTAGTAGGTAGTTTGTCAGTCCCAAACCCTTCTCAAGGCAAACCTTGCCTTGATAATTGCTGCTTTCCCACCAGTTTAATTTAGTGCCTGGAGCAAAGTACACAGTAATTAAATGTTGGCTGTATTGAACTGGAGTAGAACATCATAACTTTTAAAAATACGTATTTAAAGACATGGTGTAGAGAGTGTGGGATTTCAAGCAAGACAAGATTTAATAGAGTGAATGAGAGGCTGATACAAATGTTGGATGGTCAGCCTCTGCTAGCCAGCTCAATGGGGAAGGACCATCACAGGTGACCTCAGCTGCCCACAGCACCGAAGAGGCGATTCTCATGGGGCTGCCGGAGCTGCTGAAGAGACCTCCCATCTGCCCTGGGTGTGAGGTTTCCTTTGTGATGCTATTGTGGCCCTCTGCCGACTCATTGAAATACAGGGTCCGAGTCTGCGCAAAGAAATGCAAAAAAGTAGGTTCCAACAGGGTGAAGGAGGAAGGAAGCTCATGGTTCAATCCATAATTACTGCAAAAGCATTTTTTTAAAACTAAAAACAGCTTTAGCCTGACCTGTGGTGGCGCAGCAAATAAAGCACCGACCTGGAATGTTGAGGTCGCCAACTCAAAACCCGGGGTTTGCCTGGTTAAGGCACATAGGAGGAGTAACTCTTATGAGTTCACGCTTTCTGCTCCTCCCCCACCCCCTTTCTCTCTCACTCTCTCCTCTCTCTAATAAATCAATCAATAATTAAAAAAAAAAAAAACAACTAAAAACAACTTTAGTTTTATATTATAAACAAATATTTGCCCATCATTGAGGGGGAAATTGTCCATAATCTCACCAGCCAGAGAAAACCTCTGTTAAAACCTTGATCTTAGTTCTGTGTGGATCTTCTATGCCTGCATGTGCGTCATGCATGTATCACATGTGTAAAGTATTACGTATCTAGGTATGTTTTCCATATATGATATCCTTTCATTATGTCATAAACAATCATTCATGACATCATTTTTAATGGCTGAATAGAATTCCAATGTCTGGCTAACCCATACTTTATCTAACCAATCATCTACTGTCTGACATTTGGGTAATTTCCAAACTCTTGCTATTATAAACAGAGCTGCCAGGAACTTCCTGAGAGCCACGCAGTGAACTTCTGATCCCCTTTCACAGAAGGGTGAAGGAGAACAATGGGCTATTTGCTAAAGTCGACACCAACCCCAAATCACCACCCTCTTTTCCTTAGTCCTACTGACACCAGTCCTCCGAAGTCTAGCTGGAGGAATCCAGGACCTTGGATTCTTGAGGATTTGCTCCATTCACAGAAGAAGTGTCTGAGCCTTTTTGAACCTACACAATTAGATACGAGGGCCTGTAACCAGGCCAAAATTAGGAAGCGGGTAAAGGAAGGCTTGGTTCATTCTCAATTCCCTCTTAAATGTTTCCCTTCCCTAATGCTGTTCAGTCCTCCCAAGAGGCATCTATCCAGTGCCCCAAACCCCTAATTTCTGCAACTATGACAGCAGCCAGGTGATAAAAGGCCATACCTCCCAGGTTTCTATACTTTTCAAAAAGTTCCCTTTAACATCTTGAGTCAACCAACATGCTTTGAACTAAACACTGCAGGGGGCACAGGTGAGTAAGACATTATCTCTTATCCCTGCCCTCAAGTGGCCAGTGCTCTGTATTAGTTTCCTAGGGCTGCCAATAACACTCTACCACAAACTGGGTGGCTTCGAACAACAGAATGCACGTCTCACAGTTCTGGAAACCACATGTCAAACATCAAGGTGTTGGCAGAGCCATGCTCCCTCTCATGCCTCTGATGATGGCCAGCAATCCTTGGCTTGCAGGTTCACCACTCCAATCTCTTCTTCTGCCTTCCCATAGCTTTCTTTCCTGCGTATCTCTGTCTCCGTATTTATTCAAATTTCCTTCTTCTTAGTGGATACCAGTCATATTGGATTTAGGGCCCACCCTAATTCCAGATGACTTCATATTAACTAATTACACCTGCAAAGACTTTATTTCCAAATAAGGTCACATTCTAAGTTTTTGGGTAGACATGAATTGAGGGGGATATTACTCAACTCAGTATATCCTCAATAGAGGCAACAATGAAAATAAAAAATCAAAACTCCAGGCATGAAATTATTACAGTTTTAAAGGAACCAGCAGGGATAAGATGTGGGGGTGAATACGGGTGACCTACAAGTACCCTTAAGTCAACCTGTCTCATACCCTCCTTAGTCTCGCTATGCCTTTGAGCTAGACTTGCTGTGAGTCCCCAAAGGGCCCTCTATAACTACCTGTGGAATAAGAAATACTTTTTGAATTCTCTCCAGCTCTACTCACAATCCCATTTCCCTTCAGCCATGACTTCTGCAGACAACTGTGCCAGGAAAAGACAGGCTTAACAAGGAACATTTAAAGGCAAAACTGCAACGCCTGCTCCCCAAGTTTGTCATGCTTTCTACACATTTCCCCCCCTTCCTCTGCTGCTTAGGGGTGAAGGAGCAGGAGGGGGTGCCGGCACAGCATTATCCTTTCGGAATCCCGAGGTTGCTCTGCCCAGCCAGCGTGCACTGCTAACACGGTAGGGCCACAGACTCCTGGCAGGAAGGGCCGAGCCCTTCTCTGGAGCTCAGGCAGCAGCCTCTGCCTTCAGAGCTGACCTCAGGTCGCGGAAGGGCATGGTGGGTGCTGAGCTCTGAGAGTCACCCCTCACAGTTCTTGGCCCCCCACGATTCTTGGCAGGGAGCAGGGTTCTCTGCGGGGGCATTTGTCCCCTACACAAACATCCCTGACCACTTCAAGGAGGCTTGTTATCTTTCTCCACCAGCTCTTACAGTTGACAGGAGTAACTCATAACACCTGCTTTCTAGGCCACTGCCCCACCCACAGTCCCCGGCACATTGTCCAGTGGAGACTGTGACCCTGACCCCGAGCTGTCTTCTGTGGGCAGCTTTCACTCTGGCCCGGGAGCTTTCTCTGACCACCTGTGGAGAGCAAGCTGAAAGGAGGGGCCTGGCAAACCTTGAGGAGCAACCCTCAAGCACTGAATGACAGGGAATGATGCAAAGCATCCCAACTTTCTTGCCTTTGAGGGTACGAGGGACAACCTGCATTTGCTTTCTGCCATCTCCCAGAGGTCCCAGCAAGAGTGAGCCCCAGCTGCCCACAGGGGTAGCTTGTCCATTAAAGTGTCTTGTATTGACTCCTTTCCCCACTCCCTACCCCTGCTTCCTAGGCTCACTTTCCAAATTATTTCTTTGCACACGAATCCACGTGTCTTGGTCAGCGTCTGGGCACCCAACCTAAAACACACAGTTGTATTACTGCACATGTCCCTGTTGGATAGCAAGTTTCCCAAGGACAGGCACCAAACCATATTCTTCTTCTGAGTGCTTAGTATTTGGTCCCTGCCAAGTGCTTTATATGCATTATGTTTTCACAACAACCCTTAGAGGCCACTACTGTTGCTATTTCCATTTCACAAACGAGGAAAGTGAAGCTCTGAGAGCTTAAGCCAGTTGTTCAAGGTCACATAGCCAGGATTTGGACAACAGTAGACTCTGAAGCCCACACTATTGATGATTGCCATTAAAGCATTTAGGAATGATATTCAATAAATGTTTGTGGAAGGAAAGAAGATACTCGCAGGCAAATTCAACAAGCAATGGTGCAAAGTGCTCATAATTTGGATGCTGGAGATAGGGCCCAAGACCAGCCAATCTCCCAAATATGTTCAAGACCCAGAGGAGCTAGAGGCCATCAGTGTCCTGCCCACATTTTCACACGTCCCTTTCTTTTCATTAATTTATTGATTTAAGAAGTATTTATTATTCCCTACAGTGTCTAAGACCCATCTAGACCTGGTGGAGGTTACAAAGACATTTAAATCAAATTCAAGGAGCTTACGGTCTCCTGGGCAGAAGTGGTGGGAGGAGCTATGGGAAAGGGACACAGTTAAGGCAGAAATGTCTAAAAAGATAAATGACAAAACCAGAGCTCTCATCAGGCAAAAGGGGTTCATGGCCCAGGGAGTGGAGCAGAAAAGTGCTGTTTTTAGAGGAAAAGGTGACTTCTGGAAACTGGAGAAGACAAACAACCTCGAGGAAGTGAGCTTTAAAGGATGGGGAGAACGTGGTGGCCAGAAGCAGGGATAAGGAGGGAGAATGAAAAGAAAAAGACTTGGGCAATGCCACAGAGCGGGGAATTCCAGATGATTTTCTTCATCATTCTGCCCTGCCCCCTCCCTCGAGTCAAAGCTAATTGGGGAGTAAAAGGAGATGTTTACCAGGAGCAAAACCAAGGTTTAAGAGATAATCGCGGAGGATTATAGACAAATGTGTGGTAATTCACAACTGCTTTTCAAGCCAAGACATGCATAAATGAATACAAGACGCATACTAAAGAGGTCACCTTTCCTTCAGGTCTAAGGGCTGGTTGCACAAGATGACGCATGTGAAAAATTGGCACCGGGGGACATTGGGTAACGGCCAGCTTTCACTGTTGTGCTTGGATCACACCACCTGGAACTTGGGAGTCACAAACTTTGGGAGTTGAAGATATTTCCCTGGAGGCTTGGCAACTGAGACCTTACCTTCAGTTGCCTATGCTGGGAGAGGATTTCTTCTTCGCTGGCCTTCACCCTCTCCCCAGTGAGGGAGTAGGCAGGCCAGTCTGGATGAACAAGAGCAAAAGCCCAGCCAAGAACTCTGCACTTTCGTAAAGAAACCAGGCTCTGGAAAGCCATGGAGACTCTGGGCTACATGGGCACCACTTGCCCTTGGTGGTTGTGTCTAACGCTAAGTTTCCCGTTATCCTCAACCACCCCAAAATGAACCTACAGTCTAAGTAAAAAAAAAAAAAGTTTCTGCTATGCAAACATGGCTTTAAGACCACCCCCAAGTCCCAACCAGATGGCTCCCCCCAGGCCTCTGCCAAGTAGAAATTCCATAGCCATCATTCTTACCAGCTCACTCAGAGCAACTCAAGTATTACAGCCAGACTATAGGAAGACAGCGGCTGGGTCAGAGTCCCAGGAGGCTCCAAATAGCTTTGCCATTTACTCAGCAAGAGTCTGAAGCCCAACTAACACCAGGGGTTGTCGGAGCAACATTGTGTAGCCAACAGGCCTATGTGAAGATCACACCTCTGGCTTTTCCCACACTCAGCCACAGACCAGGTGAGTGATGTCTATGGGGTAACCATTGCCCACCAGGGGCTGGGAGTAGGAAGGTAAATGTTTCTCCATTACCTCCCTCCTTCCTACTCCTGGATATACCTGAGGTGCATTTCACAAAGCTTCTTAGAATGTCTTGCTTAGTGGTGGCCAATTCAATAATTTATCATTTTGTTGGTTCTCCCTCCTTCCCTGTTTCACTCTCAAGGAAACTACTGACAGATAAGCATTTCTAAGAGGCTCTGCTTTGGGGAAAACCCAGACTAAGGCTTTCAGTAACCTCCAAAAAGTATCACTTGGCTTCTGAGAATGAGGGCACAGCGATGAGGGTTTCCTGGGTCCTTGCTTCAGTGTGTGTTGAGTGTGAATCTTCCTCTTGTACCAGTCAGGCACTGACTCTGAGAGGTCCTCAGTACATCTAAACTAAAGAAGGAGGAGAAACAGATCCCTCTCCCCACCTTGGGGAGGAGTGAATTCTTCTTACCAAGTCCAATTTCATTGTGTTGATTCATAGAATACATCTTTTTTTTTTTTCCAGAGAGAGAGAGGGATAGACAGGGACAGACAGACAGGAACGAAGAGAGATGAGAAGCATCAATCATTAGTTTTTCATTGCACGTTGCAACACCTTAGTTGTTCATTGATTGCTTTCTCATATGTGCCTTGACCACAGGCCTTCAGCAGACCGAAAAACCCCTCGCTGGAGCCAGCAACCTTGGGTTCAAGCTGGTAGGCTTTTTGCTCAAACCAGATGAGCCCGCGCTCAATCTGGCGACCTCAGGGTCTTGAACCTGGGTCCTCTGCATCCCAGTCCAATGTTCTATCCACTGCGCCACCGCCTGGTCAGGCCATAGAATACATCTTGTGCAGGGCCAGTGACTCACCACGTAAAAATGAGACGAACAGTTTTACTGAAAGTGGAGTGTTTCGCACACTTCTTACATATATACATCAGGACACAAAGTGGGGTGAAGTGGTTTGGCTGATGTCTGTGTGTCCCCCACTCAACGTAGAGATTTTAACAAATACAGGAAGGAGGCTTGCGTTTGAGAATCCACCTTCCTCTTTCAAAGCAGGTGATAGGTGAGAATAAGGGAGGGGGGACTGGGGACATGGGGAAGAATGGAATTAGAGTTAAAATAAACCTGAGAGGAAAGAGCAGAATTCTAAAGAGAAGAGAAAAAGAAAACCTCATCTACACCTCTATTTGAGAGCCTGGATCTGACCATAATGGCCTTCAAAGTGACATAGAAAGCATCCAGAAATGTTGTAGGGTGGGTGGGTGGGGACATGAGTTTTTTTGGGGGGGATGCAATAACAAAGATTACAAATAATAATAAAAAGTAGTGTTTAGTTTTTAGCACTAATCCACAGATCAAAATTTATGTTTTAAGCTTAAGACTTTGTTGTGGTTATAACATTATTATTTTTTTTCTACATTAACAATGTAAAGACTAGAACAAAAAATATATATTTCTGAGTTTTTTGGAAGGGATTGAATTACAAAGAAATATTTTCTCCATGCCCAGGGCTGTAAATATCTCTAGGGTCCTGAACATCAACCCCATAGCATCATGGAGCTTGACTAGAAACAGGAGATATGCAATCCCCACTCCTAGGTATTTATTCATCCAAGAGAAAATAAAAATTTACACTCATATGAAAACTTGTACACAAATGTTTATACATCTTTATTCATAACCCCCTCAAACTGGGCACCACCCCAATGTCCTCCAACTAGTGAGTGGAATCAAACTGTGGGACAGCTATACAATGCACAAGTGCTCACCAATAAAAAGGGCAAACAATAGTTGTACGCAGCAGCGGAAGAAGAATGAGTCTCAAATGCATTTTGCTAACTGAAAGGAGCTAGTCTCAAAAGGTTGTATGGTTCCATTTCTAGGGCATTCTGGAAAAGGCAAAACAGATAGAAAAGGGATCACTGGATGTCCAGGGCTGTGGGTGAATGGAAGAAGGGGACTGATGGCAAAGGGGCACACGTGAATTTTGGGGGGTGATGGAACTGTTCTATATGTTTATTATGGTGGTGATTATACAACTGTATGCATTTGTCAATGCTCATGAATTGTACACCACTGAAAAGGGTAAATTTTACTGTATGTCAATTTTACCTCAGTGTAAAAAGAAAAAATAGATGAGCTTTGGAGTCACTGGCCTAGGTAAGAAGCTCAGCTCCACCACTTTCTTTTGTGTGACCTTGGAGAAGTTACCTAAGTTTTCAGGGCCTTGGTTTCCTCACCTGTACATGAGGCTTAAATAGCTTCTGCTTGGCAAGATTGTCATAAAGACTGACTGAGGAATACAGTGCCTAACACCCATTCATTAGGTCTCATTATGACCATCCAGCCAGGAGTCCCTCTCCAGTTGGTCTGGAAATTTGTCTTCCCTACACTTTGCCACCCCAGGCCTCCAGACATCCGGGCTCTGCCAGCATAGAGTGCTGGGGAGAAATTCATGCTTCCCTAAAAACTCTGGGAAGCGATCTGGGCTGGATTAGTTCGTGGACTCCTAACCAATAAGCTGCTGTTCTTGGGTATGTTTTTTTCCTTTTTTAATTAGAGTACAATTGGCATACAATATGACATTAGTTTCGGGTTTACAACATAGTGATTCGACATTTATATGACTAACAATATGATCATCACGATACATCTAGTAACCATCTGGGTTTTTTTTTAACTCTCCCTCCCACAGCTACCAGCTGTGACCCTCAGCCAAGCCAGTAAGCTTGCAAATGCCACACCAGGTGACAATATGTGTGCTCACCCTCCCCTGCTCCCGTAGGTCTGTGATTTATCTATTCTTTGTGTCCTGGCACATAGTGACATAGACATGGGATAAGTGAACGGTTTGCTATCCCATGGCAACTAGCTTCTGGGCATTTCTGTTTTACAATGCTAAATATTGTCTGAATGCAGGTTCTAATACTTTTCTTTCTTTCTTTAGTTGTGTTTGTGTGTTTCTTTTGCATAGTAATTAAACCTACTGCCCAACTAAACTGTTCTAAAGGTTCCAAGCAGACTTTTCTACATTTAGGAAGTTTTGTGAAACATTCCATTCATTATATTAAGTAACAAGATGAAACCCCTCCTAACAGATTTTCATTGATTAGGATGAAGTTTAAAGCACAAACCATATGTGCAGTGTGAGCAGGATGTGACTGCTCCTTTATTCCTTAACAGAGACACTCATACAATGGATGTTTACGGGGAATCTCCTCTGAGCTAAGGTCGGGGCGGGGTGGGGTGGGGGTGGGGGGACGGGAGGGGGCTGGGGTGCTAAGGAGAATCGAAGGGCTCCTTCCCGCACCTGAGTATGCACACTTTCAGCGTAGAGACACATTGCCTCTTAAGAGTCTTGGTTTTCTCAGCAGTAATTGTTAAGGTCACTCCAGACCCATTCCAGAACAATCTATGACTTGGAGATTGTATTGCAATCTGTGGTGGATAGGGGATTTTTTTTTTTTTAATGGAAAATGGTGATGCTCCTGCTGCTGGTGGAGTTGATGACCTTACTGACCTGAAGAAGAGAAAGAATTTAAAAGAATGTGTGTTATTTACAAGTTCCCATGTCTCTAGCTGTTTTGAAATTGCTTATGATGGACTGGAAAGATACATAGCCCCTCAGATGGGGTAGGGCAGTGGGGAGAGAGTACGGGAGGGCTTTAACTGATATTTGTAATGCTTTATTCCTTAAGAAACAACTTTAAAAAGGAATTTATTAGGGTTAAATGTTATGTCGAAATATAAGGAGTTTATCCACGCTGCGCTTTTTCATGTTTGAAATATTTCTTGATACATTCTAAAAGGCACAGCCCTTTCTTTTTTCTTTTTTTTTAAGTAACAAAAACTATGGTTGAGGGCATCTTTCGTCGTAGAAAGGGTGTCGTTATGTTTACCTGAGTAATCCACACTTCCTTGGAAATAACACCCTGCTACCGGTCCTCTCTCCCCTCTCCACGCTAAGCGTTTTACGGGATCCTGCCTGTACCGCTTAGGTGCACAGAGGGACCCTTGGAGTTAACCTGTGACAGCTAGGAGCACCGGCGCTCCGCGCGGCCAGACCCTGGCCCGACACCCTGCGGACCGAGCAGCTTAGAGCTCGCTTTGCTCAGGGCAGCTCGGAGAACTCGGCGCCCAGGCCCGATTGGGAGCAAAAAGGACTCCGCATATCAAAGGAGGGATGGACGAGGGGGAGGAGTGAACTGGCTTGCCCGCAAAGGCTAAAAATAATCCGGCTTTGTAGACTTCTTCCTCCATCCGGCTGGAAAAGGGGAGGGGGCGGAGAGGGGAGAATTTTTGCATTGGTCCTGACTGCGAAGCTTGTGCAGGTCAGAAAAAAGCTAACCTGGGAGCCTCCATCCCAGGCTCTCTCCAAATCCACTTCGTTTGACTAGAGTTCATCACTCATCTCTTTGATGATAGATGTGACTGGAACCAGGTGGGGGTTCTGCCCCTCTGTCCCACTGTTTAGAGGAAAGCCCGGGCCAGCTGGGATGCCAGGCAGCCTCTGTGAGCTGTATCCTCAGTCCACCTGAGCACGGGTACTTGGCCTCTCTGAGGAGAGACCCAGCTCCTTGTAAAGGCTGCCAGGACTGATGGAAAACCTCGCTCTTCCCCTAGATTGTTTCATAGCAAAGAGAATAATGGACAGGAAGTGCTTTCAGCCTCCTTAAGGAAGCCCAAGTGATGTTGCAGCTTCTTGTGGTCAGATGCAAGCTGCCCCCTTGGTCAGAGGTGGGTTTTTCCTTTTGCTAAGTTCTCTTTACTCCTGGCCTGTCAATTTTCTCAGTAACACAAGGACTCCTTAATGCGGGGGGGCCCTGGGTTGCTTCTCCTCCCCGACTCAAATCTGGGTATTTGTAATCCTGTCCAAAGTTCTTTCCACAGCAATGACTTCTTTTGTAGACAAAGATTACAGCCATCCGGGAGGCCCAATGGGTGGACAGCACTGGAGAATGTTGGAGCCACAACTTGACAAAAATTCTTTCCTTGATTGAACTTTAGGCTCTGCATCTTCTCTTGAGCCCACCTATGCACTTCCTTGTAAAATCTAGTTTTAGCAAGAACCCTGTAAAGTCAATTTAACCAGAACCCCCCACCTTCAATATCTGATGGCCCTCAATAGCTGATTAGCTCTCCTATCCGCCACCATCCCCCAGGTGAGGGCTGTCTGATCACTCTGAGTAAAGTCTGCCTTACCATCTGTAACAAATGTCAAATGTCCTTTTTTTTTTTTTTTTAAGCAATTTCCTCCCGGATCTCAGGTGGGTCTCCTTTTGGGGAGCGAGTGCTAGTGACAAGCAAGGATGGGGATTCTACCCCTTTCAACCACTGAGTAAAACTTTTTCCTGCAAAGTATTCTGCAGTGTGATGACCTGTGAATGGAACCCCACACAGCACTGGCTCTGGGTGGAAATCTCACTTAGCGGGGCACAAAAGTGCCACGTGGCCAATTTCCTTTTACTTGAAGAATATGCCACCCCCACTGATTTAAAAGGTATATATCAAAAACCCCTGCTCCCTCAACACAGGTGTTATTGCTAAGTATTTACCAAGACCTCACAGGCTGCAGAAACACTTTCACTTGTGCATGGGGATAGTTCTGAATAAGAACAGTTTGTGCAGCTTCCCAGTGAGGTAAAAAGTCCATGTTGGTCAAATAAGTTTTTAAATATGATATATGTTTGCTAGCTTATAGTTTGTATTGGGTGTGGGGGACAGGCTGTAAGCAGGCAGGGTGGTTATAGCCTAAGGCTTAGTTTTAAGACTAAGCTTTTCCCCACACCCTTGACTGATTGCATGATGTGGGTGGTGCACTCTCATGAGGAATCTCATTATGCCTTAGATAAGTGACTTTGTATCAGAGACTTCCTTATTTGTATATTGGATTAAAGATTTTGATTTCTACACTATAAAGTGGGGCAGACCGGGAGCTTGCTCTCTTGGTTCCTGACATTAGCATTAGAGGGGAGAGCAGAGAAAGTCCACGTGGGGGAGGCCAGGAGAAGCCAGTTTGTGCAGAGTTTGTGCAGAGAGAAGGAGATGGGGAACAGAGGCGAATAAGGCTGGTGAGCTAGAAACCTTTGATCCTGGGAAAATTCGGATAAGTCAGTAGCTTTGTGAGCGCTGAATGAGTGGGTTTTGGAGCCCAGTGTGTGTTTTTACTTGCCCTCCAGGTGCAAGCTAGGATTAAAGCTTGTTGGGCAGATAAAATGTATTATGCTCACTTTGTAAAAGATAACGCTGCCCACGTGGAGGCCGTTGCCCAGGTGATATTAATGTGTGTTGGGGGGCAGGCAGGATCGTTGTAGCCTGGGGCTTGGTTTTGGGATTAAGCCTTTCCCACCCTTTTTGATGTGGGGTGGTACAATCCAATCATGCCTCAGAGAAGTGACTTTGTATTAGAGACTTCCCTATTTTGTATATTGGATTAAAGGTTTTGAATCTACACTATAAAATGGAGGCAGAACGAGAGTTTGCTCTCTTGGTTCCTGGGATGATTAGCATGAGAGAGCAGAGGGAGCAGAGCAGAGAGCAGAAAGAGGCCATGTGGCCAGGAGAAGCAGCCAAGATGGCAGAGTGCTGAGTGAGATGCCAGTTTGTGCAGAGTTTGTATCTGGGATAAGGAAGGAGATGGGGAACTGAGGAGAATAAGGCTGGTGAGCTAGAAACCTTTGATTCTAGGAAACTCGGATAAGTCAGTGGCTTTGTGAGCACTGAATGTGAGTGGGTTTTGGAGCCCAGTGTGTGTTTTTACTTGCCCGCCGGGTGCAAGCTAGGATTAAAGATGATGGCCCATCAGTTTTTGGCTCCATTGTTTCTTTACCGACTGTCCGAATCCAATGCGAACCTGCATGAGCCAGGCTGCTGTGATGGTGGCGTGGCTCCTGGCTTTACAAAGCTAATGGCCCCCCAGTTCTTGGCTCCATTGTTTCTTTACCGACTGTCCAAATCCAATGTGAACCTGCATGGGCCAGGCAGCTGTGATGGTGGCCGTGGCTACTGGCTTTACAGTCCATCACTTCCTAGATGGGAATTTGAAAAATTGTTAGGTTCCACCTGCTTAAGTCCCCAACTGTACTTCCTTGAATTACTTTTGAGAAAGAACACAAGCAGCTACAGTAATATCTTCTGAGGGCTTACTCACTGCTGGCCCTGTGCTTAGCATTTAAATAGATCATTTAATCCTTTGTAAGGCCAGAAGCCACGGCCAGGGCCACCATCACAGCAGCCCGGCCCATGCAGGTTCGCATTGGATTCGGACAGTCGGCAAAGAAACAATGGAGCCAAAAACTGGTGGGCCATAGTCTTTAATCCTAGCTTGCACCCGGCGGGCAAGCAAAAACACACACTGGGCTCCAAAACCCACTCACATTCAGTGCTCACAAAGCCACTGACTTATCCGAGTTTCCTAGAATCAAAGGTTTCTAGCTCACCAGCCTTATTCTCCTCAGTTCCCCATCTCCTTCCTTATCCCAGATACAAACTCTGCACAGACTGGCATCTCACTCAGCACTCCGCCATCTTGGCTGCTTCTCCTGGCCTACTCCACGTGGCCTCCTTCTGCTCTCTGCTCTGCTCTCTCCTCTAATGATAATCTCAGGTACTAGAGAGCAAGCTCCCGCTCCGTCCCCATTTTATAGTGTAGAAATCCAAACCCTTAATCCAATATACAAAATAGGGAAGTCTCTAATACAGTCACTTCTCTGAGGCATGATTGGATTGTACCACCCCACATCAAAATGGGTGGGAGAGGCTTAATCCCAAAACCAAGCCCCAGGCTACAGGGATTCTGCCTGCCCACAGAGACACACATTAATATCACCTGGGCAACGGCCTCCACGTGGGCAGCGCCACTTTAACAAAGTGAGCATAATACATTTTATCTGCCCAACATCCTTGTATTAGCAGGGGTGGGAACTGAAGCTTTAAGGGAGTTGTGAAATATTCCACTGTCACACAACTGGTAAAAGGTAGAGCTGGGATTCAAACTCCGTTCTGTCTAGCTCTACATTAGAGCTCCTAACCATGATTTCACGAAGGGCCACCGTTGAGATGCGAGAGGTCTAGTGTGGCAAGTGCACAAAAAGAGACATTGAAAGATGTTTGCTTGAACTTCCAGGTCACCTCCTGACTTTCTTCAGGGTAGTGAGGAATGGCACAAACTCCGCTGGGCCTCAGAATTGCAAAAGGAAATAATGGTATTAGGTTGGCCTCCTTCACAAGAGGGGTCAAATGGATTTTACTGTTAATCTCTGAAGGGAGACAGACGGAGATAAGCAAGCACACAAGAGGAAGTTACCAACATTCCTCAGGCTTGTCACTCTCAGAAAGTATCCTTCACAGCCGTGGTGTCTGCAAGACAGACCCTCCCCCCAGCCTTACCAGATTTCAGCAGATACTAGGGAGAAACGGGAAACCACAAACTTGAAATGGGCTGCTTTAGGTGCCCAGTTATCAAAGGCTTTATTTACATTTCAAGGGAAGTCAGAACTGGCCCCTTTTTGGGAAACTGGAGTCATTAAACAGGAGAGGACTTTAGAACCTGGCAACTTAGCTATTTGCATCAAAATTTTCCCCAAAGGAGGAAAGACAGATGTCTCCAGTATACCCCAAGAGGCCCCATAACAGGCATCAGTTTCCTTGAAGTTTGATCCATATCTTTTAAAATATACACAAAGTTTTCATTCTAGTTATATCCGTGCCCATCCATTTTAGCAACAAACTACTTTTGATTACTTTATCAAATTATCTGGCTTTCCCCCTAAATCTTTGAGTAATTGATTATAGTTATACACTGAGCATGGTTCTAAAAGCTTTATAGGCATTATCTCATTTAATTCTCACGATAACCCTAATGAGTAGGTGCTATTATCCTTCCACTTTATAAGTGGGAAACTATTCTCCACTGCTGAGACACCATGGAGATGGTTATCCTGCGGCTTCTCCCAACGTGGGCATTATGGATGAGTGTCCTCCCATAATTAAGGCTGTATAAAAGTCTTCATTAGTGTCCTTTTTAAAATATAAAAGTACATAATAAATATTATGGTACACATAATTTCCTTGCACTGTTCACTTTTGTAAGACTGAGAAGCCCCTGCCATCTCTCTGAGAATAACTGAAATGGGAATGTATTTGCCTTTGATGTTGCATTATTTCCGATAAAGACCCAGTTTAAGTGGTGATTAAGCAGCTCAGACTCAAAGCATGGGCTCAGGAGTGACAAATCCCCACGCAGCCACTTCCTCCTTGTGTGATCCCGGGCTATCATTTACTCTCTCAGCCTCAGTTACTCACCTGAAATTAGGGTTAATGCAGGCACCCCCATTTTATTGTGCTTCATGCTACTGGTGCTTCACAGACGTTGTGTTTTTTTACAAGTGGAAGGCAAGACTCTCCACCAATAAAAAGATTACAACTAGATTTATCACTATGGTCTGGAACTGACCGCAAAATATCTCCAAGGGATGCCTTTAATAGGACCTACCCATAGGGTTGGTCCAAGAAGCAACCAATGAATGCATAGCTAAGTAGACCAACACATTGATGTTTCTCCCTCTCTCTCTAAAATCAATCAATAAATTTAAAATTTTTAATTGGGATAAAGATGAAGAAGGGGCACCTATCTATTTTTTTAATTATTAATTTTTTTAGAGAGGAGAGACAGAGAAAGAGACAGAGAGAGAGAGAAGGGGGGAGGAGCAGGAAGCATCAACTCCTATATGTGCCTTGACCGGGCAAGTCCAGGGCTTCAAACCAGCGACCTCAGCATTCCAGGTTGACACTTTATCCACTGCACCATCACAGGTCAGACAAGGGGCACCTTTCTATAGCCCTCTAGACCCTGCCTAAGGAGAAGACATAGTTAGGATCATTAGTTCCTTTCTTACTCTTGTTTGTGTCCTTGTCTCCCCAACCCCCCATCCTGTATATGACGATAGCAGAGAAGTAACAAACCTGGATAAACCTAATGAAAACTTCTCTCCATAGACCTCATGGAGCCTGGATTGACCATTGTTGGCCCTGTCCCTTGCTAGCTGTGATATTTTGGATAATCACTTAACCTCCCTTGTCCTCAATTCTTCATTTACAAAGGCAGGAATGACCTAGGACTTTTTAATGTTCTCTGTAACACTGAAGACTAGACAGCACTATACAAACATGAAGAATGATCACTCTCCCTGAAAAAGGCCTTCCCCTCAACATGAGCTGGTGGGAGATTCTGAGGGCAAAGGTTACTAGGGAAAGAGAAAAGGTGTCTGCAGATCACAGGTCACATTCAGAACAAAGAGAAGCTGCAGAACTCCTCAGACATCTCTGATTTAGGCAGAATAGGTCCCAGAACCTTTGTAGAGACATGAGACTCTCTGAAATTTACCTTCCCATGGGAATGACTATAAGCATCAATTGTCCTGCAGTCATATCAGTGGAAACCTTTGGCTTGAACTAGAAGCTCCTAATATACTATATTAACCAGCACTTTTAGAGGTCAGAATATGTCAAGAGTTCCCTAAAGAACTAATAGTGCAATCTGTGCTCTATTGTCCAAGGCTATTTTGGGTCTTATAAACCATAAGTGCAATTAAAAGAAAATCGATGCTCTCAACAACTGAAAGTCAATCGAATTACTTCAGCTTTCCCCATTGCCTCTCTGGGAATCTGGCTATAGCATTTGGACCTTGTGCAGACACCAAGCTACTTCACCAGCAGATGAAAATATAGGAAGCTCCAAACTTCCAATCAAAAGTCTAATTAGAATATGGGTCATAAATCTTTGGTTCTGCCATAGTTCAACAAGGACAAAGTCTGGCAACCTTCCAGCCCTGCAGAGCAGTAGCACCATGGAACTGGGATGGCTGTTGGTCCCATTTGCTCCTTCTCTTCCTCTTAGCTAAATCCTAAAATTGTGGTGCATAAGTATCATTAGGGACCTTTTGTTTTGCTTTTACCAAAAAGGGAGTCTGTTTTCCCCAAAGGTACCTGACAGGTTTTTACCATTTTGTGCCTCCGCCTCAGGCTAAATCCTGAGAACTGTCCATCTCCAGGTGCTTTCCTAAGTGACCCCTGTAGTTCTGCCCCCACTCCAGAGCTGGGAGCATCAGAGGACAGAGGAGCAGCATCTGCCGCTGGATCTGCGCTCACTGAAGGTCAGCCCTGTGGGCATGGCACCCAGGGGTAGAGTGATGCGGCTGGGCTGAGGGCTTTCTTCAGGAGGTGGCCACTGTGCTGAGGGGATTGATAACGCTGCACATGTCCCATTCCAGAACACCATTGGGAAGCTCTGCTGTATACCCTCTGCCCTCTAAGCCACGGTTTTCTCATCTACAAATGGGAAAATATTACCACTTGCACTGAGTGGTTGACTCCCAGTGGAGACCAAGTGCCCAGCACAGCCCCTAGCCACAGCAGGCACTCACCAACGCTGCTGCTTTTCCCTTTCTTTCTCCTCCGCCTGATGTCCAACTGCCGAGGCCCATGACAGCCTAGTGATTTTCCAGTTCTAGAGTGGTATGACCTTTCAGTACCTAACCCTTGAGAGAGAGTTATGTTGAGGAGCTCCTGTCTGCCTTTCTTCTGCTAAGAAAAACCACCCAGCCCTGGCCAGATAGCTTGAGTGGTCAGAGCCTCGTCCTGAAGCGCAGAGGTTGCCACTTGGATCCCCAGTCAGGGCATGTACGGAAACAGATTGATGTTTCTGTCTCTCTATATATACCTTTCTCTCTCCCTAAAATCAATTAAAAAAAATTTTTTTTTAAGAAAAATTACCCAATACTCTTCCAATGCTGTACAAGAGCATGTCTAACAGCCCACCTGAGGGTTATCTGATGCGCTACAGTAGAGGTTCTCAAAGTGTGACACTGGCAGCATCCACACTTGTTAGAAATGCAAAATCTCAGGCCCCACCTCAGACCTATTATTTTAAAACTCTAGAATTGAGGCCCCACAAGCTGGACTTTACAAGTTATCCAGGGCTGATATACAGCTCTAAGGAAACACAACTTTGTGCTTACAAAAGTGTCTGCCACGAACACTACACAGTGTTGACTCTTGCCATAAATTAGCACGTGTACATATAAGATTGTGATGGTGTACACATCACATGCTTGTGCCTTGGAGCAAAAGGCCCAGTCAGAGGACTGGAGGGGTCAGTGTGTCCTCGGGGCTGACCAGGAACAGGGCTGTCATCAGAACGCTGGCTGACACTGGAAGGCAGAAGGCAGCCCAGGGCGCATGTGGTTGGTGAGCAGATGGAAATTAGAGGCAGGGTCTGAATAGGACAGACTCAGCTGGGATGAGGTCTTAAAATCATACGTGGGAGGCTCTGAGCTGTCTGGGGGCAACTTTAGCCTTTTAGAAGACTTTGGTCTCAGGGGTGGGGGTATGAACACATAATGCAGTGTACAGAAGATGTGTTGGAGAACTGTGACCATGAAACCTGTATAATTTGTTAACCAATGTTACCCCAATAAATTCAATAAATAATAATAAATGACTTTGGTCTCCATGAGCTGACACTTTTAAGACTTAAAGTTTCCAGGCTTACCTATCTGTCCTGCTCTGTTTTCTCCAGGTTACTGACTATGATGTATTTTCCACAGTTCTCCAAGTGACTCATGGTGGTGGCACTGTTGTGTCTGGGGTATGGGGCAGGCAGCCCAGGGCAGATGGGGCTGATCCGGGAGCCGCCCACAATCCTCCTCACACCTACCTTCCTGCTCCCACAGCTTCCACTTCAGGGTTTTGAGGTCAATTCCTTCTACAGTCTGGGGCCAGAGAACCAGGAACTGAGTTCTCCATCAGGGCATCAATATTTATGTAACAGATAGCTGACTAAATAATTGTTCTGGACAATAGAAATACAAAGTGAGGCTAGGTATACATCTGCTAGTTTTTCATGTGGTAATATGCTAGACTCTTGCAAAATATCTAGCCCTGTCACAAGTGGGTTGATCCATTTATACATTGCTACGTAGATATTTAAAACTGGATTTGAATCTTCACCACAAAAGTAATTTTATAAATATTTGAATTCTATTTGAAACATACATTTAAAGAGAAAACATGTTAAAGGAATCTCTTAATGCCAAGAAGGTTTTGTGTTTGTCGTATTTCAAATCATTGCTAACTAATGCACTAATGGCAATGGTGTTACTTTTAAAAGACTTTGCTTTAATGAGATACCACCTCACACCTGTTAGATTAGCTATTATTAACAAGACAGGTAATAGCAAATGTTGGAGAGGCTGTGGAGAAAAAGGAACCCTCATACACTGTTGGTGAGAATGTAAAGTAGTACAACCATTATGGAAGAAAGTATGGTGGTTCCTCAAAAAACTGAAAATAGAACTACCTTATGACCCAGCAATCCCTCTACTGGGTATATACCCCAAAAACTCAGAAACATTGATACGTAAAGACACATGCAGCCCCATGTTCATTGCAGCATTGTTCACAGTGGCCAGGACATGGAAACAACCAAAAAGCCCATCAGTAGATGACTGGATAAAGAAGATGTGGCACATATACACTATGGAATACTACTCAGCCATAAGAAATGATGACATCAGATCATTTACAGCAAAATGGTGGGATCTTGATAACATTATACGAAGTGAAATAAGTAAATCAGAAAAAAACAGGAACTGCATTATTCCATACGTAGGTGGGACATAAAAGTGAGACTAAGAGACATTGATAAGAGTGTGGAGGTTACGGGGGGAGGGGGGAGAGGGAGAGGGAAAGGGGGAGGGGGAGGGGCACAAAGAAAACTAGATAGAAGGTGACAGAGGACAATCTGACTTTGGGTGATGGGTATGCAACATAATTGAACGACAAGATAACCTGGACATGTTATCTTTGAATATATGTATCCTGATTTATCGATGTCACCCTATTAAAAAAATAAAATTATAAAAAATAAAAAAAACAACAAAATAAATTACAAAAAAAAAAAGACTTTGCTTTTTTTGAACCCCTGAATAGCATTTTTTCAAGTTGTAAATTATTTTTCAAAGCGTTGACTAGACCAAGCTGGTAATGCAGAAATATGTTCTACTTGGAGAGAAATGGGAGGAAAGATGGGCAGAGGGGAGGAGTTCACTTGCAAGTTCAGGATTTCCATGCATTGCAGCCAGTACACCCCACTGCGGCTTCTATGGGGGTGACCAAGGAACAATTAATGAAGTTCTGTGGGTTGAGGAATGTCCATACAAAGCATGCATGATATATACAGAGAGAGAGAGAAAGAAAGAAACGGTAGAGATACTGATATAGTTCTGATTGGCATAGCAATATGCGTATATATATGAACATCTGTGGCAAGATTTTAGAGTGTTTTACATTTTCCCAAATATTTGTGCATAACATTCAAGGAACGCTTAGTGAGTTTTTACTATGTAAGAGGTGTTAGGTCTACAATGAAGACTTAGAGAAAGGTCCTCAAACCGTTCATTCTTGTTATTAGTAGGTAATATCACCTCTATCTGTACTATGGAATCCAAATGAAATGCTTGCAATGGTCAGTGGGGTAACATGTTGTAGATACATTTGTAGTGGAGAAGGTAGGAAGATCAGTTCAATATAAACATTATAAAGAGCATAATTGGGCCTGACTTGGTGATGGCACAGTAGGTAGAGTGTCGGCCTGGGATGCTGAGGACCCAGGTTTGAAACCCAAGATTACTGGCTTGAGTGTAGGCTCATCCAGCTTGAGCCCAAGGTCACTGGCTTGAGCAAGGGGTCACTGGCTCAGCTGGAGCTCCCCAGTCAAGGCACATAAGAGAAAGCAATCAATGAACAACTCATGTGCCACAACTACCAGTTGGTGCTTCTCATCTTTTTCCCTTCCTGTCTCTCTGTCCTGGTCTGTCCCTCTCTCTCTTTCTCTCTGTCTCCCTTGCTAAAAAGAAAGGGGGGAGGGAATAATTGGAGAATGTGATTAAGAGCACACAGTCTGAAATCAAATTACCTGCATCCATTTCTGTTGCTTACTAGTTGTGTGATTCTGGAAAAGTAACCTAACCTCTCTGTGTCTCAGTTTTCTAATCTGTAAAATGGCAATAGCAATAGTACCTAACTGAAAGGGCAATTGTAAGGATTCAATGAGTTAATAATATAGGTAAGGCACTTTGAAGAGGTCTTTGAACATAATAAGCACTACATTTGTTTCCTATTACTATTTTTAGTTTATTTAAATTTGGAGATCAACTTGAAAGGATATTTCATTCACCTCTAGTTAATAGAGCCACAATATGTCAAGAAAGAAGAGATGCAAAGGAGGTAGGTTTTCAAGGTCATTTAGTCATTTCATTACCCTAGAAAAATACTCTGGTACCTTAAAGGATCCTAAGGCATTATTCCTTGGTAAGTCATAAGTTGGTCCTGATCGGCACCATTCACAAGTTTATGTTCTTGCATGGTGCCCACACCTTTACTCCTACATGGCCCAACACCCCAGAGAGCAGTGGATGAATGCCATTATTCAGGCCAACCAAATCAGTTGGAGCCATGTGAAGGGGGGAAAGTCCTGATAGGTAGACCTGTAAATGGAACTTTTAACTGTAACAGCCATCCAGAGTAAATGAGTTCCATGGCTGGAAACCATCACTCCATTTGTCTGATAAGTCACTCAAAAAAGTTTACCATGTTCAGGTCTTTAAAGATGAATGCCTATCTGCTCTAATGGCCCCAGCTGTGTGCAGAAGTCTCTCCCTGACTTCCCTTCTTGGTTCAGATGGCCCTTCTAAAAAGTCATCCAAGGAAGTCACTTAACCACTTAGTTTCCTTATCTGCCAAAAGGAAACTCTCAGAGCCTTTGCTCCTCCCTCCCTCCCTAGGGACTTTATAGTATCTGTGTAACTCAGGATCTTATCTAAAGTGTCCAAAGTTACAGAGACTAGAAAAGTGCTTGATTCATTCACTTTGAATTCACTGATGTTCCAAGAATTTGACTCACTAGATGATGTGAAGGTGGGCCTTAGGTCTGCCACTGTCTTTCATGTCTCTGGGAATTTGGCGGTTTAAACAAGAGAGAAAATTGTGAACATAACCTTTCTAAAAGACACTCTTTTCAGGTATTATGACTGTCTTCTTGTACATGGGCCTCTTCATAACATATTCCTGCTCACTCATATGTTTTAATAATTTCTTTCATTAGCTCTACCCATTGTGCACAGTAAGCATTACTAGATGCTGCCGCTGAAAGTACAAACTGCCTTATTGTAAACCAAGTCTTCCATGTTTTAGAGCCACAGAATGTGTTAAGAGGCACCCACCCCTGTCACTTCTAGGCCTTTTGGCTAAAATCAAGTGAAAAGGCACTCATCCTTGACTTTTTACCACCTCACCTGAAGGAGAGTTTAGCTGGAATTAGTAGTTTCAAGCAAAGAAAGTTGAAGCCAAAGGACACAAATGGGGTTATTTCTATAGTCTGCTTTTTTGGCTTTGTCTCTTTACTTCCTGTGTTATCAAACAATGCTCAGTAAGACAGTGGTTCTGACTTTATTGGGCATCAGAGTCACCTGGAGAGCTTGTTAAAAAGTAAGGATTGCTGGGCCCACCCAACTCCCATAATTTTGGACTCAATAAAACCAGATAGGCCTGAAAATTTGCTTATTCCCTACAGATGTTTCCAGGAGATGCTGATGCTGCTGGTCCCAGAATCACACTTTGATAACCACTGGGTTGAAAGTGCATTCTTATGGGCGAAAAGTTCTGTGTGCAATTAGAGTGACCGGCTGTCCCGGTCTTCCTGGGATTAAAGGGTTTCCTTGGATGCAGGACTTTCAGTGCTAAGCCTGGGATAGTCCTGAGCCAACCAGGGTGGTTCATTACCCTAAGAGGAGAGGAGGTGACATCCAAAGTCTTTTTTTTTTACGTGAAAGGCTGGGAGGCAGACAAACAGGCTCCTGCATGTACCTGTACCGGGATTCACCCAGCAAGCCCCCTACCAGCTGATGATGCCCATCTGCCCATCTGGGGCCACTACTCCATTGCTCAGCAACTAAGTTATTTTAGCACCTAAGGCAAAGCCATGGAGCCGTCCTCAACTTGCTCAAACCATCGGGCCATGGCTACAGGAGGAGAAGAGAGAGAGGGTAAGAGAGAAAGAAAGAGAGAGAGAGAAGGAGGAGGGGAGGGATGGAAAAGCAGATGGTCACTTCCCCTGTGTGCCCTGACTGGGAATTGAACCCAGGACTTCTACACACCTTACCGACGTTCTACCACTGAGCCAACCTGCCAGGGCCAACATCTCTACTCTTTTTAAAGTCTGGACTAATTCAGTAGGCTAACTACTTAGTTAAGAATTTATTAAATTAAAAAAAAAAAAGAATTTACTAAATTCCAGAGGACACATAAGGAGGTGTTAGACAAATGAAGGCATTAAAAGAACACTTCTAGTTCTTATCTTCAAAGAATTTTCAATCTGAGTTAGTCTTTTATTCACTCATTCATTTACTGACTGAACACATTTCTATTGACTGCCTACCTATGCTGGGCATTGGGGGAGGGGGTACATCAGTGAATAAGATGCACATCAAACCAGCCCTCATGAAGCAGTGTCTAACTGAGGAGGCATTGAACCTGAGTGAAAAAAGGGGGAAAAGAAATAATTCTCACCTTGAAGTAGAGTTGTGAGGTTTAATTAAGTAAATGTGTGGAGGAGACTCTATGTAAAGGGAAGAGTATGTTACAAGTATAATAATCACATGACCAGAATCTTCTGAAAAGTCCTAATTTATTTATTTAATTAAATTTCTCTTTTATTTAATTTATTGGGGTGACATTGGTTAATAAAATTATACAGGTTTCAGGTGCACAATTCTGCAATACATCATCAGTATATTGCATTGTATGTTCACCACTCCAAGTCAGCTCTCCTTCCATTACCATCTATTCCCTCTCTACCCTCCACTACCTCCCTCTGCCTCCTTTCCCTCTGAAAAGTCCTAATGTATGAGATCACATTTACCAGTGTTTGCATGAGGGGGGGAAATGGCCATGAAACTAGAAGTGAGGAGAACTGAGGCTTAGTTCTGGTTTGGCTACTAACTTTTTTTTTTTTTTTCTGAAGTGATAAGCTGGGAGGCAGATTTCTACGTGCCCAACCGGGACCCACCCAGCATGCCCACTAGGGGGCGATGCTCTGCCCATCCAGGGCATTGCTCTGTTGCAACCTGAGCCATTCTAGTGCCTGAGGTGGAGGCCGTGGAGCCATCCTCAGTGCTCCAGCCAACTTCGCTCCAATGGAGCCTTGGCTGCCGGAGGGGAAGAGAGAGAGAGAGAAAGTAGAGGGTGGAGAAGCATATGGCATTTCTCCTGTGTGTCCTGACTGGGAATCGAACCCAGGACATCCACATGCCAGGCCAATGCTCTACCACTAAGCCAACTGGCCAGGGCCGGCTACTAACTTTTGTTTGAACTTGAAGTAATCATTAATGTCTTTGTTCCTCAATTTCCTCACAGTATTACTATAAGGATCAAATAAAATATTATTATGGAAACACTTTAAATATCAGCAAGCTGATTTATTTGGAAGGCAATTTATTTGGTAAGGTATCACACGATTCTCACATCACAAATTCCCTACTGCAACAAAAGTGTTCAAATCAGAAAAATTTCTGTGACCTGTGGTTCTTTTATGGAAACTTTTTAAAAAAAAAAAAAAATAAAGAGCCTATGTGAGTATAAGGGTTTCATTTTAAAGGAAGGAGCTTCCATGATTTAGGGTGAGAAATTTCACCCTAATGGAAAATTCTTTGAAGACCTGGAATTTAAATTGGCACCACTCTATTTGAATTTGAATTTCTAATGCCAGAGATTCTAACAAATACCTAAGTAGCACTAGAAAAAAGTGCACATCTATTGTAACCTCTATCTTCTCATCTTTGAAAAAAGAGTCATTTTTATGAAGTTGAGAGCTAGTTAAATGCTTTTTATATGGATTCCTTTTATTCTTCACCAGGTGTATGGATTGGTGTGCAAGCATCCTAGGGGCACAAGATGTATATATGAAGGTTAATAATTGAGTAATTTCCCATAGCCCTTAGATTAAGGATCAAATTAACTAGGCTAATGATTCTTAACCCTGGCTGCTTTACCTGGGAGACTTTATTTACTGATTTTAAAGGAAAGAGAGAAAGGGAAAGGGGGGTAGGAGCTGGATGCATCAACTTGTCATAGTTACCTCTCTTATATACCTTGACCAGGTAAGCACAGTGCTTTGAACCAGTGACCTCAGCATTCCAGGTCGGCACTTTACCCACCATGCCACCACAGGTCAGGCTGCCAGGAATACTTTTTTTTTAATGTTTTATTTATTCATTTTAGAGAGGAGATAGAGAGAAAGAGAGAGAGAGAGAGAGAGAGAGAGGAGCAGGAAGCATCAACTCCCATATGTGCCTTGACCAGACAAGTGCAGGGTTTTGAACCAGTGACCTCAGCGTTCTAGGTCGACGCTTTATCCACTGTGCCACCACAGGTCAGGCATGGAATACTTTTTAAAAAAGTATTTATCTAGTCAACCCTCCTCTAACTGAATCAGAATCTTTGTGGGTGAGCCCTGGGTTATAATTTTGTAAAAGCCATGTGGTCTGGCACTGGCCTCTCCAGTCTTGTCTGCCATCGCCCACCCTCTCCCTGCCTCTGCTCAGCCTCACTGGCAGAGTCCTTGGTACTGGAAATAGTCCAGGGCATTTGCACATGTTGTGCCCACTCTTGGCTTAAGCATTCCTTCCCTGACCTCCCAGAATATCCCCTACGCTTCAATGCATACTCTTCTTGCACCTGACCCTGGCCTCCTTAGAACACCTCACAGCTGCATTGTGCGCTTATTTGTGAGATCCTTGGATTATCATCCATCTCCCCACTGGGCTGTGAGTTCCTTGAGATCAGAGGCCAGCTGGTTTCTGCTCCCTGTTGTATATTCTCAGCTCCAGGAAAGGATCCGGGGGAAAAAAAAAGGCTCTCAATACTTCTATCAGATGCAGGAAATGAATGACAAGATGGAAGATGATCCAATATTTTGTGTCACAGATTTTAAGAGATCAAAAAATACATATTTTTAAAAGTCATGTGTAAATTTAAGGAAGTATTATCACAAAACCTTGAACCCCATTTTATCTTAGCTGCAGCTCCCCCTGCCACACTTCAAAGACAGGCATCATTTGGAAAATAAATTACAGAACTAATATAATGAGCCATATCCTGTTGACAGTTATTTTGGGAGGTGCCTACAAAGGAGGGTTGTATGCTGCCTCTTCAATGCCTGGATGAGGACCCACAGTTTGAGGCCTCCCTTCCAGAGAGATATTTTGTGAAAAAAGAGACCAATTGGTAACTGCACTGCAAAGCCTGGTTTCTCTCATCCTGCTTCCACTGGGTCGTCTCTGTTAAGACTGTCAGTTAGTTAATAAATAATGCCTGTTTTTTAATCCAGAAGTGCAAACTGCTGTGACTTTGGTTCACATATTTGTAGCTTTAAATATCAAAGAGCTTAAGCCTTCCAGAGTCACCCCCTCTGAAAAAAGCCAAAGCTGGTCATCTCAAGCAAAGGAGTTTCCAGCCTCAACTGAAATACATAGTAGATAAAGTTCATTCACAAAGACAATGAATGGTCTGTGTAGGGTACACATTTCAGATTCCAGGAGCATATAAATTGATGCATTCGGGATATTTGTATTTGAAAAACTGTAGGTCAATAACAAAAGTAATGACACATTTTAAAGTTATACGTTAGTCCCAGTCCTCTTTTTTCTGTCCTCAACCACTAACATGGCCCTGCTTGGGAGCTGGAGGGTTGAGGCAGCCTGTGGCACTACGTTGTGATTACAGAGCACATTCCTGTATCCTCATCCTCCACCCTGGCACCAAAGCCCCCAGAGGTGCGGAGGTACTGGCTTGTCCTAATTGTTATCAATGAATAAAACCAGCTGTGTTTGCTAGGCCCAGAGCTACACAGAACTAGGGTATTTGGCTTTCACTTCCTCTGCTCCCTTCCAGAAAGCCTTTCTGTCCTTCTAACCAGCACGAGTGTCCCAGGGATTGCGCAGCCCCTGGGAACACCCAGGGACCAAACTCAGCTCCAACATCTGGGACCCTCCATTTCCTTTCAAACAGAAAAGGAGGGTAATTCTTATCCTGCAGGGGCATTTGGAGGGTTCTATAAATAACGTTTGTCAAATCCCAGGCAGCAGTGGGTAAATGTTAAATCTGTGTGTGAAATGCTTCCTCCTCACTGTCAAAACGTCTAGTGTCTTGGCGATCTGCTCTCAAGTGGACAGGAAATCATCTAAGAAGCTAAGTTACATGGCAGTGTGAGTGACTGGAAAAGGATTTCCTATCAGCTTCTCAATGTAAGTGGCTCCATTTAAGAAGAGAAAAAAAGAAGAGGAAGAAGATATTTAGAGAAGTAAATATGCAGCGCAGTGTCTAATTACCAGGGACAGCATAATGTACTAAGCACTGGCCTGGGCCCGAAGGCCAGACTTCCTGAGTTCAGATCCTGCTTATGCCCCTGATTACCAGTGAAAGACCTTAAACAAGTTACTTAATCTTTCTGTACTTAGTTTTCTTATCCTTAAAAAGAGTTTGATATGAATAGTGCCATATCTCATAGGATGGTTGGCAGGCTAAATGAATTAATACTCATGTTCTAATAATGCTTAGAACAGTGCCTGGCACATTCTGACTACTCAGTGAACATTAGGTATTGTCATGGATGATGGCATTTTCTTTTTTTTTTCTCTCTTTTTTTTTGTATTTTTCTAAAGCTGGAAACGGGGAGAGACAGACAGACTCCCGCATGTGCCCGACCGGGATCCACCAGCACGCCCACCAGGGGGCGACGCTCTGCCCACCAGGGGGTGTCGCTCTGTCGCGACCAGAGCCACTCTAGCGCCTGGGGCAGAGGCCAAGGAGCCATCCCCAGCACCCAGGCCATCTTTGCTCCAATGGAGCCTCAGCTGCGGGAGGGGAAGAGAGAGACAGAGAGGAAGGAGAGGGGGAGGGGTGGAGAAGCAGATGGGCGCCTCTCCTGTGTGCCCTGGCCGGGAATCAAACCCGGGACTTCTGCACGCCAGGCCGATGCTCTACCACTGAGCCAACCAGCCAGGGCCAGGATGATGGCATTTTCAAGCACAGCTGTAGACATGGTGGGATTCCTGAGTGGTTACTTTCTTCCCCAAGTCCAAACCAAGTGCCCACTCCCAATCATCATTATGATTTTGATGTTCAAACTGTTCCTAGAGTGGTCAATGGGAACCTCGTTAGCGGGAGTCCTTTTGATGTGTAGCCCTATCATTTTCTGAGCCCTTTCTTGATTTCTGGCACAATTAAATAGACCATAACATCTCTCTGGATGGATACTTTCTTCACCTTACGCCACCCAAAATCTAACATGTTGCCTTATCCTGCACCAACTCTGACACCCAACACTGTCACTGGCTCCCATCTCCCAACCACAGGTGCCCACCTTGCTCTGCCCCACCTGATGGTGAAGGACCAAACTGTACAGAAAGGAAAGGGAGTGAAGGGAAGAGGAAGAACCTTGCTTAGAGTTTATAAAGTTTTATCAACAGAAGTTTTGTATATTTTGCTGTATTAGTTTGCTAGTGCTGCCATACCAAAGTACCACAGGCTGGGTGGCTTAAATAACATTTTCTCACAATTTGTCACAATCATAGAGGCTGGAAGTCCGAGGCCTAGGTGTCCACAAGATAGGCTTCCTTCTCAGGTCTCTCTCCTTGGCTTGTAGATGGCTGTATTTTCCTTTTTTCTTCACATGATCTTCCCTCTGTGCATGTCTACGTCCTAATTTCTTCTTCTTATAAGGACACAAGTCATATTGGATTAGGGCCCAGCCTAATGACCTTATTTTAACTTAATAATCTCTTTAAAGACCCTATCTCCAAGTACGGTCATATTCTGAGGTTTAGGACTTCAGCATATGGATTGGGGGGGGGGCACAGTTCATCCCATAACCCTTGGTTAAGCTAATTCCTAGATACTATATGGTTTTGGTGACTATTTTAAATGTCCTCATATTCTAATTAAATTATTTTTTCTAATTACATTTTTAGATAATTATTGCTAGTTTAGACAAACGCTACTGATTTTTGTATGTTAACTAGCAACCTTCTTGAAATTATTATATTAAATCTAATTCTTTGTTGATTGTTTCCTTCACCATCAATTATACATGTACCTTATCACCTAACATCTTCTTTCTCAGTCAGTTTTATTTCCCAAGACCCACTATATCCTCCTGTAGGAGTCTCTCCTTCCCTGGTTAGATTCCCACAGACAACCCTGTATGGCACAGGGTTATCAGCACAGGGTTCTCCTTTTATCCCACCATGATTAGTTATACCTGTGTAACTTCAGGAATAAACCACTCCCTGCTCTTACTACTCTCATGAAAACAGAACAAGAGCTCTTGGCCAGTCCCTTCCAGACAGTTCAGGAGGTAAGAAAGCATTCATGAAGAGGCACATGGCTCTGTTCTTATTCTTAGTGGCTTGTACTGCCTCCGAAAATTCATGTTTGTCTTTGAGAAAGAAATGTGAGGTGTGTGCATATATCTGTTTCTAGCAGTTCCAAGAATCACCCACTAAAATTTTCAGGAGAATGATTATTCATAGTACAGCTATAGTAATGGGAAAACCTAAAAGCCAACTCAGCTTAGAGAGACCAAGCCCATGCCAAACCTCAAACTCTACACCTTGGGCCTCAGAATGAGATACAAGGAACAAACCACAAGCCCCAGATAACCACTGGTTCAAGGACGAAACACAATTGAATCCAACCTGGAGTTTGGAGCCCAGAACCAAGGGCCAGCCTAGCTCAGTCAAGCCAATTTATAGATTCATGAGCATAAGAATTAGGAATTGCTGTTTAAGCAACTAAGCTTAGGATAATTTGTTAGACAGCATAACCATAGCAGTAGCTGCCTGATACACCACTTTATATCAGAGGAAGTCAACCCTAGCAAAGGGGGAGAAGGGCAGAGGTGGACACTTTTAAGTTATTTCATCTGGTAAGCTGTATTTATTTATTCATTCATTCAAAAGATATCTAATGAGCATTTGCTATGTTTTAAATACTAGGGCCAAAACACTAAATAAAACAAATGTAAATCCCTTCCCTACATACCTTATATTCCAGTATATGACAGGCATTTGCTACAGGCTTACATGAGCCTGGGAATTTCAGACGGTCTTAACCTTGGTACAGCCAGCTCACTTACATTTGCTTAACTACTATAACAGGCTCTTAGCCATTTATGTAACCAAACTCAGTTCTCTTCTCTACTTCCCTTCTGAAAGGAGTAACTTGTCCTGAATTCCTACTATTTGACAAGCACTAAAACTATATTATTATTTTTAAGTGAGAGGAGGGGAAATAGAGAGACAGACTCCCACATGTGTCCCGACCGAGATCCACCCAGCAACCCTTCTGGGGCCGATGCTTAAACCAATTGAGCCCATGGGCAACGAGAGGGGAGGAGAGAGAAAGGGTGGAGGGAGGAGGAGAGAAGCAGATGGTCGCTTCTCCTGTGTGTCCTGACCAGGGATGAACCGGGGATGTCCACATGCTGGGCTGACGCTCTTATCAACTGAGCCAACTGGCCAGGGCCATTATTTTTAATCACTACAAAATCTTTAGACTTGTTAACAGTATTCCCATCATTATATGCATGAAGAAACTGACATGAGAAAGGTGAAACTGTCCATAGTCACACAGCTAGGAAAGACCTGGGATTAAACCCAGCTGTGTACAGTTATGAACCCTATTTTGATGAACCATATTACCTCTCCTAAGCTTGGCATTGCCCTGGAGGGTTCTAGCTTAGAAGAAAATATTCTCTAATGTTGGCAAACTTCATGGTGTAATGAAAATGGTGGTTTCCGGGGATAGCTCTCTGACTTCATCTTTTCTTACTAAATAAATTTGTTTTTTCTTTTATTTTGTTTCTGATTCATATTCTGTGAACACATATTTTAAGACCACTAGTAATTCTTCAAATGACTACACCTTTCAGAACATATAATCCTGCTTAGCTCTTTGAATTTCTTGTCCAAAATATAATCCCAAATGTCATTCAAAAAAGCCTGACTGGTGGTGGTGTAGTGGATAGAGCATCGACCTGGGATGCTGAGGACCCAGGTTCAAAACCCCAAGGTCACTGGCTTGAGTATGGGTTCATTGGCTTGAGCACAGGCTCACCAGCTTGAGCACAGGGTCTCCAGCTTAAGTGTGGGATCAGACATGATCCCATGGTCACTAGCTTGAAACCCAAGGTTGCTGGCTTGAGCCTAAAGGTCACTGGCTTGAAGCCCAAAGTTGCTGTCTTAAGCCTAAGGTCACTGGCTCTGCTGGAGTCCTCCAAGTCAAGGCATGTATGAGAAGCAAGCAATGAACAACTAAGGTGTCACAACTATGAGTTCATGCTTCTCATCTCTCTCCCTTCCTGTCTGTTTTTGTCTTTGTCTCTCTTTCTAAAAAAAAAAAAAAAAGAGGCAGAAGAAAAGAACTGTTTGCCTTGGCATAATAATCTTAGAAGTCAATATAATCAAAAGTTAAAAACCAAAGACTCTACTGACCAAATTTAGAACACTTTGAGCATTAAAAATAATAATGATAATAGAAGATTATAATATTAAGCAAAACAACAAAAAGGAATCTAGAGTTCAGAGTAAAGCTTTTTAATAAATAAATAATGACAGCTAATAAATGTAAAAGGAGTAATATAACCAGAAACTCACCATTTTGCAACCATTGATATAATAAATGCTTTAAACAATAGTTACTAAACTGCTGGGTATAAGATTCTTGAAGAATTAATGTTTCCCAGGCTTAAAGTCTAATCCTCTTTTATTTTTTATTAATTATAAAGGGTAAAAAGTATCTTTACAGTAAAGAAATCTGATGGATACCATCTGAACCAAGTATGCAAACTTAGCTTTACCAATAATGGAACAAACTGACAATATATTCTATGTAGTATTCCTGCCAAAAAGTGTTTGTTATTCAGAGTCTGATCATAAAGAAACAATCTGACAAGTCAAGATGGAGGTCATTCTATAGGACAACTGACCTAGACTCTTCCATAATGTCAATGTCATAAAAGATAAAATGAGAAAACAGGTGAGGGGATTGTTCTAAATTAAAGGAAACAAAAGAGACTCGACAACCACATGCAAAACACAACACTTGGTCCTTGAATGGATGGGAATAAAGTGGGATTGAAAGATGTTTTTGGAACAATTGGGAAAATCTGGACTATATTTTAGATATTTTATTAATGTTAAATTTTGTGCATGTGATAAAGAGATGGTGTTGTGCAGAAAAATATCCTTATTTTTAGGTAATACATAATGAAGTATTTAGGGTGAAGAGTCAAGTTGTCTGCAATTTAGTTTCAAAAGGTTTATTTTGTGTTTGTGTGTATATACATATATGTTTATATAGATAGAAACAATAGATAATCTTTAAAGTGTTAGAGAAGAAGAGAGATATATAAAGAACATGATGTTAACAACTGTTCATCTAAGTGAAGAATCTGTGGATTTCACTGCTTTTTTTTTTTACAACTTTATTATAAGTTTAAAATATTTCAGAAGAAAAAAATTGGAGGAAGAAAAGTAAAGGTGTTGAAATAAATGGTGCCTCCATTCCTTACTTTGCTGGCATTTGAAAAACACCAAAATTTGAAATAGATCATCCTTGGAAGATGCAGTCATATCTGAAGCCTGGGTCAGGTTAACTGTCCTCGCTGCAAACTCAAACCGAGTGTTTAGCCTTTTAGTTCCATACCCACGTTTGCTGACCAAATGGGTTGCTGACCTACTAGTGCCTTCCCCTAGCTTGGGCCATTAGGATGATTGTCCAGAGCTGGCCTTGGAGATAGACAAGAGAATATTCTTGCATTGCTGGGAGAGATTGTGAAGGGTGAGTCAGGAAAAGACTGGGAAGGAGATGAGGGGGCAGAGAGATGAGATAGATGTTGCAGCCCAGAAACAAATCAGGGAATGTGTGGGAAGTGTAAGGGAGGGGAGTCTGGGAAAGGGTGAAGGAACAGGGGCTTACCTAAAAACTCTTTAATACAAAAACAACAGGGGAAGGCTTATTTGGTCTTGATTATTTACCTAACACAAGTTCCCACCGTGAGGTAGGCAGACAGCACTTACCTATACTTCCTCATTCTGCCAGTGAGCTCGACCTTCCTCCCATACTCTCCTAGCCAAGACCTCCTTTCCTTGCAAACCGCTGGTCTTCAAGTTAATATGCCCAAGGTAGGAATAAGTCCCTGAGAAGATGGTAAAAAAAAGCAGCCAGATTCTAGACACTTTTAAAGGCAGAAGTCAAGAGGGTTACATCGCTGCCTTGCCTACAACAGCCCTGGCCTCTCAGATTTCATTTCAGCATGCCCTAGCTTTGTGGTTTATATTCTTCTTCAGTGGGAAGGCTCAGTTTCGTAGAGCCACAAGGCAAGTTGGAGTATGCCTAGTGAAGGTAAATCCATCCCTGACCCTTGAAACACTAGCAAAGGTCATGCCCTCTTATAAAGATCGGTCAGCAACATCAAAGGAAGTTGAGTTCAGCTCAACATTCTACCTTTTCTGGAAAGGCTTACTTTTCAGTAGGATGTCTCCCTCCTATGAATTCAAGGGCAGTCTCTTCTCTAACAATAACATCCTACCTGACATAAAATATTTTACAAATGTTCACACCATTTGGAGAGGTCCTTCCTGACCCCTAGACTAGATTATGCCTCCTTTTCTGTGTTCCCATAGTATCTTGTTCTTCCCCGATTATAGTTCTTTCTATATTTTATTGTACGTATTTGTTTGTCTTTCTTGCCGTATTGAAATGCTTTATGAGGAAAAGACACTGTTATACCCCTGGTACCTAACACAGTGCATCGTTCACAGAAGGCATCTAGTACACCCCTATAGTTGAATGAATGTACGATCAGGAACTCTTAATTTTCAAAACTATTCTTCCAAGGTGGGTGTTATTGTTTCCACTCATTGATGAAGGGAAGGAACTGTTGAGAGACTGTGGTCACAAAGTTAGTTAATGGAAGAATTGGGAATGATACCCAGGTCTCTTTTCTACTATGTTCCTCCCTAGAAGAAACTCTGTTCATTTCATCAGCCAATAGACACTTATTGATTCTTCCCCAAGTATCAGGTTCTACTCTATGCCCACGAGGGACATACAAAAAGGAGTAAGATTTGCCTTCAGAGGCTGGAAACCAAATGCAGGGAAATTGACATACAAATACATTATTGCATTTTGGTGTGTAAGTACCATGGGAACTCCTAGGAGGACTCTGCCTGTATAGGGAAAGTCTTAAATGGGTCCATGTGATCTGGCCTTTGGGGAAAAAAAAAAGGTATTTTGCTAGGAACAGAACAGGGAAAATTATTAAAGGGTAATACTGATGGTTGGCGCCTCCAAAGCCGGGTAATCTTGTTTCCTGCTCTTTGGCTATAAGTCACCCATCTTCCAAGCCCTGGTTTCAAGATATGGAGGAATCAATTTCAGAAACCCAGGCTTGATTCCCTCAAAAGCAGCCAATGTAACAAGAGACCCACAGGGCATAGTCAGGCTGTGGTATAAATTGCCCTAGTGGTCATCGGTCATCTACCTGAGCCACCAGATACAGACTGAAATATCTATCTGAATGGTGTTCAATAGATTCAAATAATGCTCAACCCTCACTACTGCACCCAGTGGCTCCAATACCTCATTTCAATCAATATATAAGTTCTATTTTTGCTACAAATGAAAGAATACTGCAGGTCACCTGATGTGGAATAAAGTGAGATACAACTTGCTGTGAGTGAGAGAGCACCGAAGCAAGGGAAGACCACTGGTTTACTGGTAACTGGGTGAAGTTGGCTCTTAAAAATATTAGGAACTAGCCACAGCACCCAACAATTCTCTCATAGAGGCATGGTGCTGAAAGACAGCTAAGGTTAGTCTATGGGCATCATCATACCATATTAGAAATTGGGGGAGGGGGGCTGTTACCATAAGCAGTTGAAGTGACAGGAAGTTTTTAAGTAGGAAATATGGTGATCATAATTTAACATTTTAGAAAGATAATGGGCAGCAGTATGTATCAGGGGAACAGAGGAATGACAGGGAAATTGTTTAGAAGGTTGATGAAAAAATACCAGTGAGAGATGATGAGGCATCTACCCAGATAATAAGAATGAAGAGGAGGAAATGGATTCAGAAACTTTAGCAGATAGTCATCAAAATCCGGATGAGTAACTGCATGTAGGGGGTGAGAAAGGAGGAAGAGGGAAGGATGACTCCTGAATTTCTGACTTGGGAAAGTGGGTGAATGGTGGTTGGAGAGAGAGAGAGAGAGAGATTCTGAAAAGAGAGTTCAGCTTTGTAACTGTTGAAGTGACAATGGACCATAGGCATAGGATGTGTGGTCTTTGATTCAGGAGAAAATTCCAGACCAGAGATAGTAATTTGAGAGTCATCAGAGTCTAACTAGTAAGTAGAAATGGATGAGGTAACCAAAAAAAGTCATACAGAACAAAGAGAAAGCTGAGAACCAAACTTAGAAGCATTTGAAAAAAGTTGCCCATGAAGAAGGCTGAGGGGCAAAGCCACACAAACTCTTGGTACCACTGGGAGCCTTAGATGTTCTAGCTCCGGGGTCCCCAAACTACAGCCGGCAGGCCCGCATGCAGCCCCCTGAGGCCATTTTCCGGCTCCTGCCGCACTTCTGGAAGGGGCTCCTCTTTCTACTTCCGGTGACCCGGGACGCAGGCTTCACGGCTCCGGAAGAGTGTCATATCACTCGTTACGGCTAGCAGTGACAAATATGGAACCGGACATTGACAACCATCTCATTAGCCAAAAGCAGGCCCATAGTTCCCATCGAAATACTGGTCAGTTTGTTGATTTAAATTTACTTGTTCTTTATTTTAAATATTGTATTTGTTCCCATTTTGTTTTTTTACTTAAAAATAAGATATGTGCAGTGTGCATAGGGATTTGTTCATAGTTTTTTTTATAGTCCAGCCCTCCAAAGGTCTGAGGGACAGTGAACTGGCCCCTTGTGTAAAAAGTTTGGGGACCCCTATTCTAGCTCATTTGGAATTCCATTGGCTGCATATAACAGAAACCTGAACACAGTGGATTAAGCAACTTCTTACCCAGAGGGCAGGCCAGGCAGGGTTTACTGGAGCCACCAAGACTCAGCTGCTTCAGTTCCTTTTCCCTCGTGGATGGAGATGGCTGCTCCACATCAGGAATTAGGCCCTCATTCCAAGGAGGAAATAGGAGAAGGCAAAGGGCAAAGGCATTTGCCAAGTGTCTCCCTTTTTGTCAGAAAAAACAATAGTTTTCTGAGATGCCCCAACCTTTAGATCAGAAATTTTCAAACTTTTTCATCTCACAGCACACATAAACTAATTACTAAAATCCTGCGGCACACCAACAAATATATTTTTTTGCCAAGCTGACAGAAAAACTTAGGTATAATTTTGATTCATTCACACTGGACAGCTACTACTGGGTTGGCTATTGTCTTTTTCCTATGCCCCCCAAGCCATGGGCATAAGAAGTGCTGCTGACATTCTCTACAGTCCTCAGTCCTACTTCCAAACCTTCATTCTTCCACTCTCTTGCAAAACCCCCTCCTACTTTGAACAATAGCTAACACGCACTGAGGGATAGCCTCACAACCACTAAGAGCGAGGTACCCCTATTATCCCATTTTGTAGAGAAGCACAGAGATTAAGGTCACAAAGCTAGTAAATAGCAGAGCCAGGATTCTAATCCAGCAGTCCATGCTTATTACCAGAAGGACATGCTGCCCATTCTCTCTGACCATGGACCGTGTGGATAGCTATCTGCCACCCGAGCCTTACTAGCCATCATCATTTAGGCACCTGGGCAGAAACCGATGCACAGTCAACCTGAGTCATCTGAAGAGTAATTAATAGAGGAACTATTTGTAAAGGTGTAGGGCTATCTTTCTCAACCTTTCTTCGTTATCATCCACCCTCAGGCCAAAAATTAAATCAATTTACTAATTAACTTTACTAATTAAATTAATTTAAATTAATTAGTAGGACAGACTGTGCACCTCAACCCAATCCATTCTTCTCACTTTAAGTGAAAGTTGTCTTTCTCACTGCAAACAGTGAGCCCCTCTGCAACAGGGAACTAGATGGCTATAGGCCAGCAGGAAGACCTCAGCTTTTGAATATTGTACAATGTGCATTGTCACATAATTTTAAAATAAAATGTAACTTTAAAAAATGGACCTAAAATGTAAATATGGTCATTCTTTTCCATGCTCAAAACACTTCAGTAGCCCATCTGCCACCCAGTTAAAATCTAAATTTGTTCAGATGCCACAGAAGGCCCTGCATACTTCTTTAGCCTCATCTTCACCACTTTCTACTTGAAACTCTGTGTCCAGAGATGTGAACTACTGAAAAGTGAATTCATTCCCTAAAAGGACTTCCTTTGTTGCCAGTTTGTTCATAATGCCATTTTGTCCCAGACATCCATTTTGGCATACCTGCAGTTTCTACATCCTAGGATGCACATACAGGCTCTTCTTCCCGTCTTCTTCCTGGAGAAGTCTTCATTCTTCAAAATCCAGTTAAAGAAACCTCTCCAGACTCATGTGAAAATAACTGATGACCTTCTCCTCTGTGCCACCACTGTAGACTGTGGTGATTAAGAGTACATACAGGCTCTGACGCCAGACTCTGTGGGATTTAGATCCTGGATTTGTCACTTAGCAGTTGGTGACCTTGGATATGTTACTTAACTTCTGTGCTTCAGTTTCCTTGTTTGTAAAATCAAGATTAGAATAGTTCCTATTTTAGAAGAAGAGTATTCCATTCATCAAATACTTACTATCGTATATCAAAACATAAAAATACCTGCCCTGGTGAAACTTAGATTACAATTTAGAGCAGGGGTTAGCAAACAACAGCCTCTGGACCAAACTTAGCCACCTGTTTTATAAATAAAGTTTTATTGGAACACAGCCACACTCATTTGTTTATATGTTGTCTATGGCCACTTTCAAGTTACAATGGTAGAGTTGAATGGTTGCAACATAGACCATAGGGTCTACAGGGCCAAAAATATTAACCTTTAAGAAAATGTTGGCCAGCCCCTGCTCTGGTGAAGTTGAATTAATATATATCAAATGATGAAAATTTAAAAATATTGCCTAGTACTTGGTAAGCACTCAATAGATGCTAGCTTTGTAATATTACTGTATACATCCCCTTGTGATAACACTTAACACAGGTACTCAATAAAATGTTGCTGTATAAATGAATAAACAGATAGGTAAAGAGGAACCAAAAATTGGGGTCATGAGAGCCACTGGAGGAAGAATTTCAAGAAGTGGAAGTGGTAAGCAATGTTAAGTGACAAATCAATACTGAAGAAAGACCACCAGATTTGGCAATCAGACAGTGACCTAACCAAGAAGCAACTTGTGTATGGTGGTGAGACAAAAGCTAGGAGGGACTGGAAATGAGGAAGAAGGAAAGGTAGAGATTATACATCTATGTGACAGCAACTATAAAGATAAAAATAAATACAGAATGATATTGAATGTAAACTTCCATTGAAACAAAGATAAAAATGAAAAACTTGGTCTGTTACTTAAATTTTTAAAATCTGCTAACCAAAAATTTCAGGTTTATCAAAGTATTACGATATCTGATGGATATCAATTCCTCAGCCAGGGGACACACAGGAGCCGGTCGATGTTCCTGTCTCACTATCTCTCCCTGCCTCTCTCAAAAATCAATCAATCAATTAATTAAAATATTTTATATATAAAAAAAGAATAGGCATATAGATAAGATTTTCATGCTGAGAAAGAAGGTTAAGCATAATAGGAAGAATTATAAGAATTCTTCCTTTATTCATTAAATTAATTGTGAAGAGTTGGATAGCATGTACAAACCTACTAAATATTAAGCAGTTTTAGTTACTTGGCCATAAATCAGTAACTGTAAAGGTAGAAGTTAATTCTATCAATAGAACTCTTATATCTAAATAGTATACCTATATATAAATATATGATACTTACATAAAAATATATAATACACATATTTATGTACTTATAATATATTCCATAAAAATTGTATTATACATTTGTATACAGAAATATACAATATTTATCAAATATACGTGACCAATATATATTGTTATTATATCCTTCTCTGACTGTGAAATTTGAGTGAGAGACTAAAGTAGATTGTAAAAATGGTCACAAATCCTATTCCTCTCATCTTTGTATGCACATCCCCTGCGATGTGACTTTGCCACTCTTCTCATCAAGAAGGAGAATCTATTTCATTGCTCCTTGACTCTTGACCCTGGGTTGGCCATGTGACTCCTTTGGCTAATGGGATATTAACAAATGTGGTTGAAAGCAGAGGCATGCACTTTGGGTTTTGAATTCTCTTGCTGATCTGGGAACCCTGCCACCACCACCACGTGAACTGATCTAGGCTAGCCTGCTGAAGATAACAGATCATGTGGCACAGATGAGCTAGCACAGTTAGGCCCTGCTAGACAGATTTACCTGCCTATTACCAGATATGTGAGAAACCATCCTAGACCATCCTGCCCCAGCTGAGCTAGCAGAGGCCAGAACCACCAAGTCAACCAGAGACTCATGAGAAATAATGAAATGTTTATTATTTTAAGCCACAACATGTTGTGGCGGTTTGTTATACAGCAAAAGCTAACTGATACAGGAACCATATAATCATGAGTTTTGTTCTTTTTTTATCCATTCCAAAAAGCTTGGGTAAAACGTTTGGTTTATTGGAGCCACAGTTGCCACAAACATATCTCATTTTCTTCAAATTCTGAAAGTTCTGATTGTCTTACATTATTAAGCTTTCTTTCTCAGTTATGGTCTTTATAGAAAAAAGAGGCTGAGGAATAAAGGCAATAAAAATGAGGCATGATGTTAAGAACGAAAAGGGAGCTGAAAATGTGAATTAAGGTGGTGATGGTGGGATGCTGAGGTGGAAAAGAAACATCAGTACAGCTCATAATGAGTTGACTAACCTCCTGGGAGAAGTTCACTATATTAAATCAGAATCTCTATGAAACTCCCTAGCACTGACCCCCGATGCCCCTATGTTAAATTACAAACACACATTTCTAAAATTTTCTGTATGTTCCATTCCTTAGTTCCTCGGATCTTTTTTATGATCCAAAGCATGGCTTTATATTTTGGTCATTAGAATTACTTGGGCTGCAACTGACAGAAGCCCAACTTGATCTTGACAGTTCAGAGCATCCTCAGGCTTTAGGCAAGGTTAAATCCAATTGCTCAACTGATATCCTCAGGACACTGTCTCTCCATCTCTATCTCTAAGTTCTGCTTCCCTCTGTTTTGGCCTTCCTCATCCCTCAACCGCTGACCTATTTTGTGAGTCCCGGCATTGAGTGGTGGCTACTGTCTGTTATGTCTCCATCTTGAGTGACCAAGCCCTTCTTCCTCTTCCCACCGGTTACCCTATTATGTTAAAGGCACTAAGATCCATCCAATTTCCCAAGTCAAAAACTTGGAAGTCATCCAAGACCTTTCCATTAGTCCTCATATCTAATAGATCACAAAGCCAAGTCATTTCTACCTCATCTGTGTCTTTGGAATTGGTTTTCCCTTTCCACAGCCATTGCCACTCGACTTTGTCATGCATTGTTATTCCTGTCATGGAAGAAGAAAATGTTTTTCTGAGCAGTCTTTGCTTTGCTCCCTACAAATCGTCCTCCATACCTATGAAAAAGGTAAATCTGAGTCTAGCATTGCCTGCTTAAAATCTTTGCTTATATCACTTGTATGAGCTGCTTCACAAATTTGGGGTACCAACATGATCCTATTTGGTGATTTTTCCAATCAATCACTTGAACTCCAGCTATCCTGTTGGCAGAAAGCCTAGGTATCTTAGGTTGAGTTCCCTAGAAATAGAGCCTGAGCTGAGGATAAGTGTTAGTTGTTACTCTAGGAGCCTCGTTGTTCCTGCCATTGGGCTGGGGCTGAGCCCACTTTAATCCACCCTGCCTGGGCTGGCTAATTATAATACAGAATCTTGAGGCAGGAGATTGGGGATTGGTGTCTTTCCTCCTAAGAAGCCCAGGGCCTCTCATACAAATTGCTGTACCCAGTGACAAACTCAACCTACCTGGGTCTCAGGGTGGGGTTCTTAATCAGTCACAAAAGATTCTTTTTTTTTTCTTTTTTTTTTTTTTGTATTTTTCTGAAGTTGGAAACAGGGAGGCAGTCAGACAGACTCCTGCATGCACCCGACCGGGATCCACCTGACATGCCCATCAGGGGGCGATGCTCTGCCCATCTGGGGTGTTGCTCTGTTGCGACCAGAGCCATTCTAGCGCCTGAGGCAGAGGCCACAGAGCCATCCTCAGCGCCCGGGCCAACTTTGCTTCCAATGGAGCCTTGGCTGCAGGAGGGGAAGAGAGAGACAGAGAGGAAGGAGAGGGGGAGGGGTGGAGAAGCAGATGGGCGCTTCTCCTGTGTGCCCTGGCTGGGAATCAAACCCGGGACTCCTGTACGTCAGGCCGACACTCTACCACTGAGCCAACCAGCCAGGGCCACAAAAGATTCTTCTTTTGACCTCTATACAAGAGGTCAAAAACTCAAATGCCTATTGGAGCCAGAAGGCTGACAGACATGGCAGTCACCACTCAGCAACAACTATTACCAAGCAGTAGCTTGGCACTCACAGTAGCTGCTTCAGTAGAGTTTTTTCGGGAGGAACCCCAAATCTTAATTTTTTGTGTGAAATATTCTGCTTTAAAACTGTTGTCGAGATTCTTTTAAAAATCAGGTAAAACAAAACTTGTCTGGTGCTTTATCTGTCCTAGGGGCAGTCAGTTTGTGAATTTGGTGTTATGCCCTAATCCCATAACAATGGCTGCCCACTTGCCCTACATTTGCATCACTATGGTGGCCACTGCAATGAACTGGGATTGGGCACAAAGATCAGCTGTGAACCTGCTATAAAGTTTCCATGATTTCCAGATAGTCTAACCTCTTTTAGGGTGGCCTGTGTGGCCTCTCTGACCTGCCTCCTATCCTTTTCCATGGCCTTTCTGTTACCCTCTCCCCCTAAACTGTTTCACACCTCAGGGCCTTTTTGTTCACTGGGCTATCTAAGAGGACCTTCCCCTTCCAGTTATCTATCAGCACTCTTACCCTCCTTCAAGATTTGGCTTAAACACCCCTTCCTCTGGATGTCTATGCTTTCTCTTATGCCTATCCCATGTTTTAGAGCAGCTACTCCATTGCCCTAAACCGGTGTGTTGCAAAAATTTTTAAAACATGCAATACCTGACTGTTTTGTTAAGGGCAATGACGTCTTTTCCCTTAGATTGTCAAACAAAATAATGACAACAGCCAACACACAACAATAGCCATTCTGTGTGAATAAAGAAAAATTATACTTATTTTTTGGTCAAATTATTATAAAATATATATTTTTTTGTTGTTCTTCAGAATTTTAGTAATTAGTTAATGTGTGTCATGAGATGAAAAAGGATGAAAATCACTGCTCTAAAGTTTTCTTTACAGGCCTGTGGCCCTACCTGACCAAACCCCTGTAGGGCAGGAACTACACGCCTCATATAGTTGGTTGCCTTTCACACTCCAGAAACCCATTTGTGAAGAACTGGTAATTTTGTTTTGAGAAATTAAATTGAAATTTGTTGTTTAAGAGAAGAGGGGAAACCCTCTGTATACTTTCTTTCCTAAATAGACCACACATTTGTGAAATACAGTAGGAAAGGATAAGTTTTTAGATTTTCTAGCTTGGACACAGCTGAGGCTTCTCCGAGTGCTAGAACTAGAAAATGACTGGTCGCACTAGCTTTTCTCCCTAACCTTCAACGTCCTTAGGCTCTAAGAGTCGGAGTGTTTGTTGTCCTCAACGGGGAAAGGAAACCAGCTTCTCTGAATGAAACTGCGCTTGCACAGAGGCGGCCCCACGGTGGGAGAGGAGGCAGCCACAGTCGAAAGACCCTTTGCATAACCACTCTTAAATTGAGTGAGGCTTGTAGAGTTGCAAACTGAAACTCCGGAGGCAAACCCTAAGCGGTTACATTTTCTCGCCAAGGTCTCCCAGCCTTGTCAACCATTTCCTGCTTTCTCTCCCTCCCCAGCGCGTGCACATACACAAGCTTGAGTGGACAGCTGCCTTGACATTGAGCCTCTCTCCTACCTGAAGAGGAGCACCTCAGGAAGCCGCAAGGCTGGCGTTTCATTCATAATATATGAACTCAAGGGAAGAGGGAGGCAGGCACAAGAGCCTTTCATCTCTGCTATTTAAAATCCCAGCATTGCAGCTGAAAGGGAAAACGACCTGGGAGAGAACTACATCGGGGCTGAAGTATCGCACGATAACAGTACGAGCGAGCGCGTCAGCGGCCGGCCCGCCGGCTATTAATACCGGGCAGATTATGCAATCTGGCTCCAGCTATTCATGCCCCGACTGGGACGGCAGCGCGCCGGGTGGGGGGAGGGCACCATTCCCGGGCGCCGGCTCAGTTTCTAAGTTTGCATCATCCCCTTCATTACGAGAGAGCTTGGGTTTCCACTCCTGCCGGCGGGTCTTGGGGTAGACAGCTGGGCTACGATCTCACTTGGCACACACTGGCACACACGACTGCTTATTTAAACATAATAATAAAGGCACCAGAGCGCCCGAGGCGCGGCCCAGCAGCGTGCAGGGCAGGGCTCCCGGCAGACCGGAAGGAACTGATAAACTGAGCGCTAATGACACCCTCTCCCTCCCCAGTCGGAAGTGTCCTCCGAGCGCGGGTCATTGAGAAATACCGAAGAGGCAGAAAGGGGGTGAGATGAGGACAGGCCCCGGCGCAGCTGCGCGCTGCTCGCCCGGCCGCGAGCAGGAGTGCCGCGTCAGTGAGGGGCGGGGGGTTTATGCGGACCCCCCGCACACACCTTAGGGTAGAGTCCTCTCCAAGTCACCCCGCCCCCCACGCGCGCCCCTGCTGTGTGTGTGGGGGGGGAGTGATAAGACGGATCCCACTCCCCCACCCCCACCCCAGGGAGATGTACACTCCCCACCCTACCGGACCCCGACGGGCGAGAAGTGGGAGGACGCGGAGGGGACGAAGGACACGAAAGAGAGAGCAGGTTGCCAAGAAGGATAAAATGTCCGCTTCTCCCGGCGCCCGTGCGGGGCGAGAGGGGGTGGGGGCCGCGGCCAGCTTCAGAGTAAAACAAGACCTGCGGGTCTACTGAGCATGCCCGTCCCGCGGCCATCGAGGGTCGTTTCAGCTCCGCGCTCCGGGTTTTTCCAGCGGCCAGCGGGAAGGGCGCCGGTGGGGGTGCTGCCCCGCCCGGGACCCGGGATTCAGAGGCTGATAGGGGGTGGTAGGGAGGGAGGGGGTCTTGCTGGGGGCTCCGTTAGGTTTGATTAAAGTTGTGAGTAGATTGACATACTTTTGAAGCTGTACAATCTCACTCTGAGTCAACAACCTTGATTTGATCGTGGTCTGAGCCCTCCTATTTGCAGGTTGTGGGGGAGAAACAGGGTTAGCCCTTCCAGTAATGTCATTAAATTAAACCCCTGAATCCGTTATACTCCCTGGTCTGGTAACAACCCCATAGACTTTGATAATAGCCTGATATTCAGATCAATAAACATATCTGAGTTCTTGGCCCAATATGCCATTTTTTCTATGGGATGGCAGGAGTACAGTTAGTAATTGACAGGAGAGGGCTAAGAGGTGACCTGCTAGGAACACTTCCATCAAAAGGCCCCAGTTTGGGCAATGAACAAGGCAGAAGAAAACTGGAAGGTTTTCTTTAGAGGAACATGAAGTACAGGGAGTGGAGAGGGTAGCATTTAGTAATTCAGCAGCCTAGAAAAAGGGTTATCATTTATTTCTTATTTGCAGCGTGCTTAACAACAGTACCCTCGCTGTATAGCCATTTAATCTTCCCAGCAACCCTGTCTATGGGTATTATCCTCACACTACAGACACTGAACCTGAGGCTCAGAAAACCTAAAACCTGCTGAAGTCTGGCACCAGAGCATCCAAATGGGGACCTGGTGAATTCTGGATCTTGAATGTTTTTCTTAGCTCCTCTGGCTGTCTGGTCTGCAGGCAGGGCCCATTCACTGCTATTAGCAGGAATGACACCAATTCTGTTTGTCTGCCTACAGCAATTAATAATCACAATGTCCTGGCTGGATAGCTTGGCTGGTTAAGAGCTTCATCCCAAAGCACAGAGGTTGCTGATTCGATCCCTGGTCAGGGCACATACAGGAACAAACTGACATTCCTTTCTCTCTCTCTCTCTCTCTCCCTCCCTGCCTCTCACTAAAATCAATAAAATAATAATAATCACCTCACCTACCACCTTTCCATTTGGGCTCTCTGACACTGGAGGGTGGAGCCAAAGAGGTGCCCATTAGGTGGATAATTTTTTTTTATGGAAAAATGCCCGTGTTCCTGGACTTCCAGGAACGACTGATTGGGATGTCTTTCAGCACCTCTAGAAGAGCAACAATGGCCAAAGGTGAGAACTGGGTAGAGACCTTAGCTTTATGGGGATTTAGAGACCAATGAGATCTTGCTCTGTTCAGTGATTTCTCATAGACTCTTAATGGCCTCAAAAACTGAGAAATACAACCTTGGCCTGTCATCCCTATTTTATAAAGAACTAAAGAATTGCTAAAAGCTTCCATCAGGTTCTCCAGGCTGCTAGAAAATCGGAACCCAGATGTTCCTTCCATCTAATGCCCTTTTCACCACCATCATAGATGGGACAAGACCAATCCATATCCACAAAGTTCATGGTTGTGATCAGCATGAAGCTAGGGAAAATCACTAATTTCTCCTTGACTCAAGGTGAAACTCTTCTTTGGAGTACTTGTGGCTCTCCAAGTGTGCGTGTGCGCGCGCATGTGTGTATACCGTTAGGTGTATTACATTTGAGGTATGTTTAATCTACTTTTAATTTGTTCAATGGTTGCTATTTAGTTGAAATGTGTGCAGACTCAGCACATTCAGGAGAATGGAAAATCTGTTTGGAGAACAGGAAGGAGCAGGGACAGTAGTAGCTCTTGCTCCCTAGCAAGAGTTCAGAAGGAAATACTCAACAGCTATTATAATTTGTGAAACCTACTGCAAAGTAAAAATGTGGAGCCCCTTGTTTGTTCAAATGGTAAAAAAAATTTCAAGACTGTAACAGCAGAGCATCAAAACAAACAAAGATCCCTCTGTAACTGTGCAGTGTGCATGCCTAGGAAGCAAGCCCTGCACATTGCCCAGGAGAGCAACGGCCTACCTAGGCCTTGGTCCCAGGCCAAGGCAGGAAAAATAATTTAAAGACAAAGGATAGGGAGAGGCGGACTCAAGGGGCTCTCCATCTCTTTATTTTACTGTCAAAGCCCACTGGACTGGTAACCTCTGGCCCTGAAAATATGGCCTTCAAGGGCCTGGGACAGGGCCATCCTCCACCAACAGGAGAGGTTTACTGAATAACTTAAAAATATATTTGGGTTTATCTTTTAACCCGAGATAGCCTATCATTTCTACCGAAATGCAAACGTTTCAGGGCATCGTTGGACTTACCTTTTATTCTTCTTATATACCAATCATTCCTTTAAAATGCCCGTTCCCCTACCAAGACAAAAAAGATTCATGTGTAACTGAAAAGCCTCTGCCATTCAGAACCTTGGCAAAAGCACCTGTGCCGCCCTTTCCCACCCACCCCACGGTGGGAGAGTAGTTAGTCCTCAGACCTAAGCACCCTCCGACCCTTCTCTGAGCTCCCAGTCTCAACCCTTCCTCCTCCCTCCACCCCACCACCCCACGATTTTTAATCCAGGGGTTTGGTAGGAGGGAGGAAACAAAACGGGAGCCAGATGTGTGCGAGACCCCGGCTCCCGCCTCCTCCCTCCTCTCGGGCATTTTAAAACCCGGAGCTCTGAAAGTGGAGGATCCGGAGCCACACAGACGCCGCGCAAACAACTCCGTTCCGGAGCTCCCCCGGGAGTGGAAGCCAGGAGGGAGGGGGAAAGGAAGCCGGGCATGCTCAGTAGACGGCACAAAGTTTTTTTTTTCTTCTTCTCTCTCAGTCTCTGTCTCTGTCTCTCTTTTTCGGTCTCAAGTAGGAAGCTTTTTGCACTCCACCACCTCTGGCCGCTGGGAAGACGTCATCGCTTCCGCCCTACTTCCTCCTCCTGTTGGCGGCGGTGAGAATCCAATATGGAGTAAATCGGTAGAGTCGAGAGATGGGGCTCGGACGGGGCGCCCTGCACCGCCTCCCTGGCGCACCTCCCCCGGCCGCCGACCGCTCCCCGGAACTGTGATTGCCCCCGCCCCACGGGAGCGACCCCCACCCGGGACCGAGTCCCCACCCGCGACCGGCCCTCCTCTCCTCCTCTCAGCAGTCCCCGCCGCTCCACGGCGCGCTTGTTTTTCTCCTCCTCTCCCTCACCGCCGTCCCCTGCCCAAACCTCTCCCACTTCGCCCGCTCCTGAAGCCCCGGAGCCCCCACCGGCTCGCCCCTCGGCGCTGCGGCGCTCCCTGCCCCCCGCAGCTTGCCTTTGCACCCCTTCCCCCAAACCACCCCGCACCCTGATCGCCCTGCTTCTCCTTCTGCCTTCTGCGGCGCCCCCTTCATCTCTAGACGTCCCCCTCCTCAACCAAATCAGGCGATCTCCGGAGATGTGAAGAAGGGGGGTGAGCGGACAGGAAGATGAAGGGAGCAAAGCTGCCCGCCGCGGGACAGGCGTCTAGGTGAACAGGAAAATGACCGAAGAAATACACCCGGACGAGTAAGTTTGGCCGCGGGGTTGGACGCGTTTGCCTCGCGGGGGCAGCGTGTGGGGGTCAGCGCTGAGGACGTAGGCGGGACACTGGATTTGGTGAACTTGGCGTGGGGTGCAGCGACTCGCTGGCCTGTGGGGTTTGGGACGCGAAATTCTCCCCCGTCCCCCTTGTTGAAGCGAGGAGGGGGCAAAAACTGCTGTGGGCCGGCGGGGGCGCGCCTGGGGTCGACGGGCTGGTGGCCGCTGCGGGGACAAGGGCGCACTGGTGACCTCGGGGAGGTCCCAGCTCCCTCTTCGGGGAGTTACAAACATCCACCACCACCACTCCCGAAATCCTCGGCAGCCGGAATGGGAGACCTGACACCCCTGCTCCGGTTTTCTGGGGGTCGGTGGGTTTTTACATGGTGACTTTGTGACTCTCCCGCCCCGCTACTTGCCCTGCGGTTCTTTCGGGAACCCTCTGGGGCCCAGGCTCCGCCATTTCGTTTTCTTGAATCGCTCTCATTTGCATACCACATTTTCATTCATAAAAAACACTGCGGAGCAAGGGGAGCACGGGGCGCGGGCTGTGCGGGGTCTGTGTGCGCCCGGGACCCCGCGCTGGCGGACGTACTGGAACCACCCCTGGGGTCCCGCGGCGAGTGCGAGTGTGTGTGTTCGCGCGTGTGGGCTCGGGACGAGCGCCCCGCGGGGTCGGGGTAGCTCGGGGGCGGATCCGAGGCGTGCACAGCGGGGGGGGGGGGGGGCGGGCGGGACCGTGCGGGGCAGAGCGCTGCGGGCCAGTGTTTGTGTGTTTGTGTGTGTGTGTGTGCGCGCGTGCACAGGCGTGCGTGCCTGGCTCCGCAAGCCCGAGGGTAACAATGCTCGGAGCGCTCCGCCCTAGGGGCTCCCGGCCAGACCCGCCGCCCCTCTTGGGACCAGTGCCTTTCTCCAGCCCTGCGCCAAGGTGCAGCTCCCTCCAGCCTTACAGTCGCAGAGTCGGGTTTGGTTTTTTCCCACCCCCTCCAGAGGGCTTTCTAGTCGAGGGTGCAACGGAGGCTAGGCCGCTGGGCCCGACGCCTAAGATCGCCGGCCTCGGGTCCGAGCGGTCACCGCACGGCCGTTGCCGCTACTCAGAGGCAGTGCCTGCCACCAGCCACATTTTTTTTCTTTTTTTCTTTTTTTTTTGTGAATAAGACGCTCTCCTTTATTGTCACATGATAGCCCTCCCCTCCTCCCCTGCACATTCATAAATCCGGAGCCTGCCTTGGCTCTTTTCATTCAGGGCTGCCTGCCTTTAGCCAAGGTAGCGGCAGTGCCGGCTTGGGAGAAAAGACCCTGTCGGCAGCCGCGGGGACTAGCCCTGAAGGGAGGCCCCCGGAGTGTCTACGGGAGTGTGGGGGCTGCCGGTAGACAGCTCCCGAAGCTCCGGGTCTTTTGCCTCCTCGAGCATTGAGACTCGGTGCAGAGAGGGGAAGTGACTCAGGGCTTGGGTGACCAAGAGGGCTTCTCTTGCAGCAGGTTGACAGAATGGTGTTCTCTACTCTATAATCTACTCACTTTTTAAATGACCCTTTATCCTTTGGCGTCTGCTATTGCCCGGCTGGGCGGAAGGGGAGTTTAGGAGGGCTGGTCTTTGGGAAAGGGAATTTCCTTCCTGTGGGTCCCCAGAGAGCTTTGATTGCAGTAACCCCTAGTCTGCCAGACACCATAGATGAAGAGGAGCCGCCTGGTGTGCATGTTGTGGCCATCCCACCACATCTGCTGGCCCTACTTTTTAGATATTTTGCTGGTCTTCATAGACTATCTTGAAATGGGAAAATGAAAAAAGTTGTTTCTAGGGATGAAATATGGAGGGGGCGCGTATACGCTGCTAGGCCTTGCCTCTTTAGGACTTGATTAAAAACAGGTATTTCTATGCATTCTCCTTTGTCTTTCCACACACAAATAGTATCAGGCAGGGACGTATATCCGTGATCTGGGCTTCAGAATCCTGGAAATTGGTTCAACCACCCTACCTTGGGCTCCTTGGCCCCATCCCTTGTGAATACTAGCTTGGTCTCTTTTCAGGGCAGCATGTTATCTGGTATCCAAAGCAAAAGAACTTTGTGTAGGTTCACCAGCAAGAAATAAATACTTCTATTCCAGGCTTTTAGAGCAGTTCAGCATGGAACTGGCTGCCCCCACTGCTGTCAGAAGCCCAGTTGAGACAATGGATATTTGAGGACATTCTGGTTTCATTTAGAGAATCAGAAAGCTGTGGCGCCTTAGCCCACTGCAGAAACAGCCTTCTCAGGATTACTTTTAATGTAATGACCTTGGTATGGGACATGAAATGCCTGGTAAGAAAGTGGGTTGCATGGGCTGTGAACTGGCATTTGTAGACACTGACCATTATATTGTTCAATGTCCTTACGTAATGACCCATCTGAAATTTTTCTTTTAAATGTTAGTATCAGGAAGAAGCTCTCTGGGTTACAGAGCTTGTTGTAGTTGCCTTTTTTTTTTTGTTTTTTTTTTTTCCTACTACTGCCTGGAAGCTCAGAGCCAAAATTATTGCTTGATTAGGGTTGCCATATTAGCCTAGGTTTCTGCTAGATTTATTTACGCTTCTATATGAACTTATATCTGTTTTTCTCTTCTAATGGTTTCATATTTGAGGTCCTTCAGATACCTTTGGAAGTAGACAAGGTATGTTACTTATAAAGGGAAATGGTGACATTAAACTGGAGACCTATATTTGTGCCTTAGGTAAAATAGATTTTTCTGGATAGTCCACATATATGTATGAAATACCTCTTACATTTCACAGCAGATACAATAAATCAGAATCTTACAACTGGTAAAATTATGCTTAATTTAAAGAGATAATAAATGTTTTGACTTCTAATGTTCTTTTCTTTGTCAATTTAAAACTCCTCTCAAATAAATTTTACAGTAATTCAGGAAAGCTGGTCTGCTCTTTGCACTGATGGTCCTAAAATATAGTTTTTATATAGAAAGTACATTGATTCTTCTTTGATCCCACTCCAGTTAGAAATGCATATTAAGATTTACAAATTCTACAACTTTTTTTATAATGTAAAAAGTAAAGAGCATCAACAAATTATCAAAAGTAAGCGGTCTTTTGTACATAGGAGTAGAACTTTTTTTTTAAATCATACTCTATAAAGCATTTGATCATGGCTATGAATGGTTGGGAAATTCATAGACAAAAATGAAGACATTCTTAAGTGAGCTATCACCCTGGAGAAATCAGGTCATCCTTCAGCTTTTTATTTTGTTTCTCTTTCTCTCTGCAACACACCTCTTGCTGAGAGAATAGATTTGCAGCTTCTTCTGCAGTCATATACATAATGTTGGAAAATTTCCTTAAAAAATTGAATAAATAAAAAGTTTAAATATTTTTGTGGAACCATTTCAAAATTAGACATCAGAACTCTTATTTCTAAGTACTTGAGCTTATTTCCCAAAAGGTGAGAATACTCTTTGGTGAAACCACAATACCATCATCACACTTAACAAAATTAAGAAAAATTCCCTGATGTCTTTAACACTCGGTCTCAAAAAAAAAATGTCTTTTATAACTGATTATTTTAGCCAGGAGCCAAAGATCCTGCGTTAAATGCCACTTATAAAATATACTCAAGGCTCAAGGCTTAGCCATTTGCTCATTTTCTGAGCTAAGGCAAGTTACTTATGTATCCTGCCTAGGTTTAATCTGAGTGTGAATAAAATAGGAATAAATATTAGTAATTTTATGGAGTTGCCATGAGAATTAAATGAGATAGTTGATGTAAAGATTACAGGCCAGCGCCAAGCAGGAAATAATTTCATGTGGCTCTTTAGGGAACACTGAGGTAGGTTTTTTAAAGGCTCAGCTTGTTAATTTTCAAATAACCCTAGGAAGGAGGTATAAAGTTACTTGCCTAAGACAGCAATCATTTTTTTGTAGCACTTTACTTCATTTAGTCTTCTCAGCAATCCTGTGAGGTAGGTGATCTTATTACTTCCACTTGTAGATTGGGAAACGGAGGCACAGACAGGTTAAATAATCTTCCCAAGGTCATATCATTAATAACTGAAGGTCATATCATTAATAACCCCAGCTGCTTGGCTCGGAAAGTACTGTGTTTTTAACCACTGGGAGTACAGTCTCAGAAGAGGAAAGGGTGCCCAACCTCATTCTTACTTCAGAGCTTACACTGTTTCTGCCGGTCATAGGTCCCTAATTCTGTATTAGTGACAATCTGTCACTGCCATAATTTATTCAACTTCCCTTATCTTTCCTGAAAATGCAATAAGGCACATACTGAATTAAATTGAACCTAAGTAAACTTTGGCTTGAGAATTCTGTGTAATACACCTTAAGATATAATAGGAAGAGTGTGAATTCAGATTTGGTTATTACTCTACATTCATTAAAAGAACAGTTGTGAGAATTAGACCTTATACAAGAAGTATTGATTTATTTTGTTTGCCTTAGCCTTAAAAGGGGTGTGTGTTTCGGCTCTATGTGAGTAAAATCCTTAAATGTTAAAAACATGGAGTTGACTTTGCAGAATTGGAATCTTGATCCATTTATCAGAAAATCTTGAAAGCAAGACCAAAAAAAAAAAAAATATTGGAAAGACCTTAGCAAGCTTGTAAGCCAGGACATTGTCAGTGTAGTCATTGTCATTGCATAAAGTCGTATCAAGTTAAGTGCCTGCTACAAAAGCCTTACATCTTGTTAGGTGGTAGGCCTAGACTAACCTCTGTCTGCCGGGTTTGTTTCCATAGGAATATTAGCAAATGCCACCTCCTTTCTAACTACAGTTGATCCACTCTGCTTTCCACTTCCTTTAACCAATACAATATATAAAAAGTGAGTACAAATACCAAAACTCTTCTGCTTCAACCTGCTTGCTCATGCTCTTTATTCTGGAATTATCTTCCTTCCCTTCTCCAACAAGTGAAATTTCATCCGTTCCCCCCAGCCACCTTGGGAGCAGGTCCCTTTTATGAGGTCCTAGGCTTTCCCACCCTCATTTTCCAAGTCAAAATTGAGAACTTGGTAGCAGTTACCACCATTGAGATTTGGGCTTATACCCAGCTAGAGTCTGTCCCAGAATATGAGCTTTTTGAATTCAGGGTTACCTCTCAACTGCCTAGTTTTCTAGTTGTTGACCCAGTAACATTGGGCACACTGATTGCTGAATAGAAGTCTATTGGTTAGAAATGGATTTTATTATTATTATTTTAAGTGAGAGGAGGGGAGATAGTGAGACAGATTCCCACAAGTGTCCTGATTGGCAACCCACTTCTGGGGCTGATGCTCTAATCAGCTGAGCTATTATCCTCAGTGCCCGGGGCCACTCACTGTGGGAGGGGAAGAGAGAGAAAGGGGAGAGGGAGGAGAGAGAAACCTATGGTCCCTGCTCAAGTGGAACCCAGGATGTCCACTGAGCCAACTGACCAGGGCTGAATTTAATTATTTGAAAACAATGTTTTGTTTCTGTTGACTGATGTAATAACTACAGTTGTATTTGGTTAACTAAGGGTGTTTAGAACTAGCCTCCTTCTGAGAAACACCATGTTCACTGAAGCCCTTGGAATGGTTCATGGAAACAGGGTGAAGAACTATCTGGTGGTGGTGATATGTGATTGATAATTCAAAACTATTTCGATCCTAGTCACTGATGTACAGACTGGGAAGTAGAGTGCAGTTGGCCAGGGCCTGTGTTTGTGCCTCTGCAGGAGAATCTCTGTAGAAATCACAATATTAACAATTTGCAGTAGCTGCAGGGTTCTGATGGAGTCTTAACACTTGAAGTTGGAGACAGCTGTGCTGATGAACTCCAATATTGGCATAGTTCCTATGTTACTGGGCCGAACACAAATACACATTCTAACAGCAGAATCCTCCCAACTGAACAAGATGATAACAGAGGCAGAGCAGGAAGTTTTGGTGTGTGTGGTGGTTGTTTTGGCTTATTTTCTCTTAGGTAAATTGGGCTGGCCTTTTTATTTTTTCTTTATAAAGACCCAGTCATATTGATAAACTTGGTGACATTGATAAATGCATAAAACTTAATTATCGAGTTAAGTTGTTTTTTTTCTTTAATGTTTCTTTTACTGATTTTAGGGAGAGAAAGAGAGAGAGATGGGAACATCTGTTCCTGTATGTGTCTTGACAAAGGATTGAACTAGCAACCTCCATGCTTTGGGACAGTGCTTTAACCAACTGAGCTGTCCAGCCAGGGCTGGGTTAAGTTTTTTAATTGTCTTTCCAAGTTCATCTAGTAATGACATCTTTGCTCATTTTCATTGTTTAGTTCTCCTATTTCATTTTCTGCGCGCAGGGTTTTGGCTCTGGCCTCCAGCATTGATTTATCAGATGTTCCTTTGTGTTTGCAGCCCACCCCAACCAGGAACTACAGAAAAGCTTGATCCATTTGCCCTTCCAGCCATGGGAATAATAGCTCATTAATCCTTTTCGACTTGCTGAGCCCACAGTAGGCTTTCTGCAAATGTTTGTTGACTGGTTAAATTGCCATTAACTTAAAAATCACTTTACCTTATATAAAAATGTAAACAGTTATTCATATGTACTTACATCCAAAGAGACTTTGAGGTTGTTTTTTCAAAATTACCCTGAAGGGCCGGCTGCCATGATGGTAGTGGAAGAAGCATGGGCTTGGGGTGACACCTGCTTCTGCTCTACTGACTTGGGGGCGGTAGAAAGCGTCCTAAGCTGTGTGTCCTGGGTTAACATAATTGAAATTCATTCTGCCCCTTACTGCATAAGCTGTTAAAAGGTGGAAATGTAAAGCATTTAGCACAGTGCCAGATGAACTGGGAAGTCAGTGGCACTGACCCACCTCTGGCAGGTCTCTGGCGTCATGTAGCAAGGTATCATTTATTTTCAGAATCTACAAGGCAGAAGAGATATCCATGAACTATGTTAACCTCATAGCAACCTTTTTAGGCAGGAAACAGGCTTTCACTTTAGGCCTAAAAGAATTGAAGTGACTTACTCAGGGGGGTTTAATGAGAAAATTAGAGCTTAGAACTCAGTTTTGCTTTTCATTTGGCTTTCCAATGCTGTCCTGGTGGGTCCCCCTAGAATAGAAAGCAGCTTAGTTTTCATACTATAATATCAGCAATGCCCAGCTGTTGGCCCCTTTACTCAGTCATCCTACTTGGCTATGTTTTTTGAGATTTTATGCCTTTTAAGTAGTTTGTCTCCTCTCTTACTGTCAGTGTTCTTACCTATAGTAGCACGTTGGCTCTCTTGCCATCCGTAGCTGTGAAATAATCATATTGTCAATGGCATTCAAATTGTTTCTAAAGCAAGAGTCAGTAGTCTTGGTGGGAATGGGTGGGACCAAGGGTTCTCTTAGGAGCAAGGTGGCTTATGACTAGTTTTGTCTACTTGCATGCTATCTTGGTATTTGCGTTTTATATTTCCAGCCAAGGAATAAAGTGGATGCTAGACCAGATGTTTAATTTAATCACCAGTATCCCAATAATTTCACTCATTTTTACAGACCTTTTAAAGCCACGTAAGTATGAATATAGTCTTTTTTTTTTTTTTTTTTCATTTTTTTTCTGAAGCTGGAAACGGGGAGAGACAGTCAGACAGACTCCCGCATGCGCCCAACCGGGATCCACCCGGCACGCCCACCATGGGGCGACACTCTGCCCACCAGGGGGCGATGCTCTGCCCCTCCTGGGCGTCGCCATATTGCGACCAGAGCCACTCCAGCGCCTGAGGCAGAGGCCACAGAGCCATCCCCAGCGCCCGGGCCCGGGCCATCTTTGCTCCAATGGAGCCTTGGCTGCGGGAGGGGAAGAGAGAGACAGAGAGGAAAGCGCGGCGGAGGGGTGGAGAAGCAGATGGGCGCTTCTCCTGTGTGCCCTGGCCGGGAATCGAACCCGTGTCCTCCGCACGCTAGGCCGACGCTCTACCGCTGAGCCAATCGGCCAGGGCCTGAATATAGTCTTAATATATTAATTACATTTCTCTCCTTTCTTAATAGGTTAAATCAAATCGGTGACTTTTCTCAGGCTCAAAATTTCAAAACAAGTCTGCTCTGCCAGGATGGTGTGCATCAGCTCCATGTTGCTTCTGGCCCTGAAGGCCTAATGGTTGCCTTTCATTAATCTGTGTGTGCACAGGTTTTAGATCAGGTGTCTGCTGTTCGTAAGCCAGCTTTGCATCTTGTACCCTCCGTTCTTAGATGTCTTTTACCCTGCCGAAAACTAGCAGATTAACTAGATTATAGGTGTCCATTTGGAGGACAGCAGACTTTCAGTCTAAAGAAGTTGACTTTAGAACTTACTTTGACTCTTAATTGCCAAGCCATATATAAATCATTTTATTGGATAAATAAATGACAGTATGGAAGAGGCTTGAGGAAAGGGAGCCACTAGCTGTTGAGTGCCCTTCACTCACTGGAACAAATGTCCCAAGACACTGATCTGCCAGACAGGAAAGGGCTGTGACTCCGAGGCCTTCTCTCTATCCTTAGAGAACCTCTGAGCTAGGGTCCCAGGCACTCTCACATGCCTTAAGGGTAGGAAGATAGCATCATCTTGATGGCTGATTGGCTTCCAGAACTATTTTCCCTTTCCTTCCTGTCTTTCTGCAGGGTTCTTCCTAGTGCTGCAGGCGTGGGAATTCCCAGATTTGGGTGGGGGGCTAGATCCCCTAACAAGTGCTACAGTTATATTTAAGGTGTGTGTTATATGGACAGGTACTTGCACACTCACACATGGATGGGATATGTCTGACAGCCAAGTGTCCACGAACTACAAGCAAGGAAAAAATTCAGAGAGGTTAAATATCTTGTCAGAGGCCACAAAGCAGGATTTGTTATTTTTAGCCCAGGTCCTTGACTTCACATCTCATGTCTGTAGAACTACATTATGTATTATAACTTTCACAGAGCCTCAGTTTTCTCATATAAAAAATTGCTTGGTTTATATTACTGTTGAGTGAATGAAATTAGAACTCACTTAGAATCCTATAAACGCCTCCAAACTGTGAGATTTTATTTCTTCCTCGCATTCCCATTTAGCTCTAGGGAGCAGGGAACCAGTGCCCACTGAGCGGCCTCTTCTGTACTGAAAGAAAGAGCAGCTCTGTGGATACCTCTTTTGGAAAGAGAACTAACCACCTTACCCTTGGTGGGAAAAGTGTGTGTGTGAGCAGAAGGCTAACAAAGCATAGTATTCCCCCTGTCCTGTGTTTTAGCCCAGCTGTTTTAAGGGGAAGATCAGACTTGAACATGCATTGGGAATTTTGTAAGATGAGGATGGTGTTGGGGAAAGGCCTGAGAATCTGCATTTTTAACAAGCTTGCAGGTGCTGCCGCTCCACGGACTGCACCATGCTCCATGGCAAGGGCCGGTCTGCGGTGGTGATGATAGCGAGCTCACAGCTGCCAGGTCTGTGTTCTCCAAGGCAACTTCACATAACTGGCATTTGCAATCTGTTGAAGCTCATTGGACAGTACACACTGAAGAGATATTATCAAGCTCCTGTCCTTCCCTATCTCTGGCAGGACTTCCAGCTTTGAGGTATAGCTTGCTTTTAGATGGGAATGTACCAGAAGAATTTTTTCTGTTCTTATGGCTTAAAAAATGTTCTTGGTGAATTCTAGGAGACCCAAGAGTTCCATCACTTAAAAAGAAATAAGGAGCCTGAGCAGGCAGTGGTGCAGTGGACAGAGTCAGACTGGGGTGCAGAGGACCCAGGTTTGAAACCTCGAGGTTGCCAGCTTGATTGCGGGCCCATCGGCTTGAGTGTGGGATCATAGACATGGCCCTATGTTGCTGGCTTGAGCCCAAAGGTCGCTGGCTTGAGCAAGGCATCACTTGCTCAACTGGAGCCCCCCCCCCCCCCTCCAGTCAAGGAACTTATGAGAAAGCAATCAGTGAACAACTAAGATGCCCAAATGAAGAATTGATGCTTCTCATCTCTGTCCTTTCCTCTCTGTCTGTCTCTGTCACACACACACACACACACACACACACACACACACACACGAAAATGAAATACATACGGAGTCCCAGTGCTTTGTAATGTCTGATAGTCAGCTGGCACTCTGTGCCCTCCAGACAAATCAGTCTTGTGTGGAGAGCCTGCTGCCCTGGGAAGCAGGCACACTCAGCCCTAGAAGAAATCACAGGAAGTAATTAAACAGAGAAGGTCAGAGAAAGAGGAAGTGGTTGTGTTGTTTCTGATGCGAATTGCATTGTTGTTCCTGGGGATCAAGATCATGATGTTTAAATCTTCTGGAATGTGGCTGCTTGGGGATTTGATTGTATTTAAATGGCAGCACTTTTAGTTTATTCTTTTAGACAGCAATCTAGTTAGGAAATGAATTGCTTTTAGGTCTTATCAGGAATCCCCACGTGCCTAAGCAGAAGTCTTAAGCAGGGAGTTGCTTATAGCTTGGCAAATTGCACTTAACTGAAATGAATGTCAAGACTATCAGAGGTTAATTTTAGGTGTCTGGAGTTCTCCCTAATTCTCCTGATTAAATACTTTAACATAATAGTTGCCTTAATTGGAATAATGATAGAATATTAGCATGCATATTAAACCATTTACCCAAATTTGAATAGGGTTAAAATGCAAATTATCCATCACTTGTCAATGCTTCTTCTTGGGAGACAATTCCTGGTGAGAGATGGGAAAGAGACTGGAATTTGACTGTAGTGGGGCTTTCTTCAGGCAGCATTGTAGACCAGAGGACTGAAGTGAGAGATCCTTTGTTTCCCCAAAAAAGAGGTTCTAAAAATACCAATGGCTAGTAATATCTCCAACATGGAGGTAGATGCAACAGGAAATCCAAAGTAAGCTAACTGGACATTCTCTCTGGTCGTCTTTATTAGCCTATTATTATTTTCCCCAGGTAGGTGATAAGAGACTTAAGGCCCTTCGACAGCATTTAGATACCTACCCCCCAGTCTTGAACTGATGCCACAACCCAGCAGTTCCCAAACAAGTGGCTGGGAACCCTTACACACTTCAAGTATTGTTTGTGAACCAAATATAGTACATAAAGTCACCCATATATATGTGTTCTCTCTTTCAATGTAATTGTGGAATATTAAAATACAACCTTATTAAAATGTAGTTTTACTGAATTCACTGTGGATGTTTGTCATATTTTTCTCAACTCACAGTTATTTAAAAAGCACATCTGTAATGCTGGGGGTGGGGGATAGTCCCTGAATTTTCTCCCTCTATGTACCTATACTTAGGAACTTGGGACTCATTGTTATGACCGTCATTCTGGATGGAAGAAAAGAATTGTCCTTCTGTAGGGGAGGCATGTGCAGAGGGTGCATTCCTACTGCAGGGTAGATTGGGTGGAAGGTCTAAAGGAAAGCAGAGGAATAGTTTAGTTGGAGGTGGGTAGGGGGAGTTGAAAATGAGTCAGGACATCTCCCCCAGAGACTTGCAATCAAGTTGGGGCTTCTCATAAAAGGAGGGAGAGCTGGAGGAGTAAGTCTCCTCCAGATCTCGCCCCTCTTGACTCTTGCAATCAGCATTTATCAAACAGTATGCTATGCAGCACACTACTCTTAGTTATTGTGCGAAAGATGAAACACCCAACACTAGAAGCTCTTAGTGGATACCAAGTAGCAAACACCATGAGTACCCAGTTGCCATGTGTAGTAAGATCTAGGGAGTCAGTAAGCTTAGATTCTCATTACCCTGCTGTGGTACCTTAGGCAAAGTGTCAAGCTTCTTCTCTGGAGCCAGTTTTCTCATCTCTAAATAGGTTGAAGAACTCTTCTAGTTCTAAATAAGCAAGGACAGTTCATATTTAAGAAAAACTTTTATTCTTAGTATAATATTTTTTTAAATCGAGACAAACACAAAGAATTCAAATACCTCTTGCTACACTAGCCTGAAGATGTTCACTTTCAACAAGATGGGACTTGAGTTTGAAAGGACTCATCTAAAGGTGGTGATGGTGTCTTGGGGGAGAAGGGCAGGTCAGGCAAGTTGGGGAGGAGGTATCTTGTAGCCAGAGGTTTCCTCCACAGACCTGGAAACGCCACCTCTGGTTATGTTGGGGGAGCTCAGAGAAAGAGCTGGTCTAATCAGCTGAGGCTAAATTTGGGAGGCTATTATGTGCCAGACTAACAAAGTAAGTGATTAGACTTTTGTTCTTTAGGTAGAATGGAGCTGTTTAAGGTTTCAAGCAAAGAAATGAAGGGATATATTGGTAAATTGGACCTAGTTAGAGGGTAGGGTGAGGTGAGGCTGGAGTCAGGAAGGCCACTAATAGCAGTGGCTCTGCCATACCTGGGCAGGACTTTTCCCTCTGGTTTTAGTGAAATGCAGTGGGCAATGCTGTAGAAACCTTTGTTCCAAAGAGGTTGTCATTATGTTTATTGGAAGATGGCCAAGGGATGTGAAATTCAGAACAAAATTAACCAACTTCCTTTGTAGATAAAACTTAGAGCTTGGTAGTAATCCAAGTGAGGTTTTTTTTGTTTGTTTTTAATATTGTCACTGGTTGCAACTTGACCATCAAATTGTAGAACTATAGAGGATCTCAGGAATAAATTGCAATCCAGAGAGGTTGAGCGATGAACCCAGGTTCACACAGCTAATTGGTGGTTTGGGATATATCAGCGAGCAGATGTCATCTGACCTGAGTTCCAGCCCTGTTTGGGGTGCTGTGTTAAACATTCACGAGCTACTCTCAAGTTGTTGAACCCTCAGGAGACAGGAAAAAGATGGTGGTAACTTACTCAATTCAGGTAAATGTTGCCCATGTTGACGGTGAATCATCAACACTGAACAGATTGTCAGCCTTGGTTAGCCCCTGTACAAGGCTGAGATAGACGAGCTTGCCAGACGCTGTCCCTGTGTGGCTCATCTGTGGATGGCAGGTGGGTACGGTTTCTACATGTTGTGTTTCAGGGGTAGGAAGATAGGGAGTGGAGGCAGAGGAGGGCCTCCTTCAGCTCATCATCTTTGGAGAGAGAAGATGAGCCCTTAGATGAAAAGTTGAAATACATGTGATGTTCCTAGGTTTTTGCACCTGGGCACCAGCGGGGGAGAAAAAAAAAGTTGATGAAACATTACCTATGCTTGTTCTTCCTCCTCAGCCCCAGTGCTGTCTGTTCTTCCCATGTGTCTGTTTTTGATGTTAACTGCCAAGGTGGTGTGGTCATAGACAGCAGGAAGTAATATTTGATATGCTGTTCTCCTGGGGTGGGGGTTGGGGGATGTCAGGATGGGAAGGGTGGCGGTTTTGGCACGTTCATGTGAGAACTCTGAGCACTTCTAAGCAAACAGGTGCTTTTACAACAAAGAGAGGAAGGTAAGAGTTGATCGGATGGTCATAAAATGAATTTTTTTTTTTTTTTTTTTTTTTTTTTGCGGTAGCTTTTTGCCTTAAGTTTTTATAAGGCTGCCGTCCTATAGGTTAACTCCAGATAAAGTCGCGATTATCTTCTGTACTGAATCATACAGCTTAGTGAGTTTTGTGGTCAAGGACAAGTGGAAATCTATGCTTGAGGGAGAATGAAAACAGCCCCCAAAGCAAGACACAGTATCCCTGAGAGCCAGCAGACAGGCTGTGCGAGACTGGATCGCTTCCCAGTCCTTTGAAACTAGTTCTCAGTCAGGACTCCTTGGGATAACCAGGTTTAAACTGCTTGTTTAGGATAGGAAACTCATCTTTTAAAAACATTTCCTTTTCTTGGGGTTCAACCCCCTTGCCTTTTGTTTCCCCTTGTTAATCCCCACCAGCGGGGCAAGCTTCTTTCTGATAGAGTAAAAGGGTCCTTTTGTGAGCTTCAAGATTCCATTGTGGAGTTTCAGGCCCCTGGTCCCAGTGCTTCTGGATCCCCCAAATGGTCAGGGTAGTTGGTTATAAATGGTTTACCTGCAGACCCCTCTTCCCCATTCCCCTTGCTCTGCATTCCTCTTGTTCCAAATTAAGCAGTACAAGAGTAACCAGGAGAATTAGACAGGTTTGATCAACTCCGACCCCGAGCATTGCAGACTGAAATGGAGCCCCCTTCCTCCAACTGTCCCAACAAAGACACTTTTTCTATAACAAGAGGCCCAGAGGGGGAGAATATTGGGGTTGCTTTGGGATGCTGTCTAGGAGACCGTGTCCTTTCATCTTTGCATTCTTACCTTCCTCCTCCCCAGACCAATTGAATTAGAATTTCATCCCATCCACTGTAGTAGCATTTTAAAAATCCAGGAGATTCTAACGAACCTTACACAAATTGGGGTTTGGAAGAGGTTTGGAACCAGGACAGCACTGACTCCTTTTAAAGATCTTGATGGGTGACCGGTGTTAACTAGACTTACTGTGGTGGTCATTTTACAATATATACAAATAGTGCGTCATGTTCTACACCTGAAACTAATATAATGTTATATATCAATGCTGATTAGCCCGCCATGTCAGAGGGTATTCAGAAGGCCACGCACATTCACACCAGTGAACTGGAATGATCTAGGAATGTTAGTCCTTCCCTTCCTACCCTTTTGTTTATGTTCCATCTTATTCCAGCTAGATAGCAAATACTCTCTTAGGGAGGAGGATACCAAATTGATGTTAATGTGAACTGAGATCATAAGAGACAGCAAAAAATAAATTTTAATTATTGATTCAAGAGGTCTTTTATATTGAATTTAAAAAATTCTAAAGCTCACCAAAAAAATCACCTGCAGTTGTCCAAATTTATGACTTTTTTATCGTTTTTTTTAAAGGTTTGGCTGAAAACTTGAAAGGCCTCTTAATTTTTTTCAGACGTTTTCCTTGGTGATGTAATAAATGCCTTTAGGATACTAATGTAGCTACTCTAATAGCTGATGCAGTAAATATCAGTGTAACGGGACAGGATTACTTCTTGCAGTCGATTTTTGACACTTTTGTTAGTGAGAGACAAATCTTTGCTCTCATCAATTTGTAGGAAAACAGTTATAGAATTATGTGCTTTTACCTAGAAAGAAAATATATCGACTTAAAACAGGTGTCTCTAACAAAAACAGATGCCAGGTTTTAAGATTGTTTCTTGTCACCTAGAAGTGTGACACTGCATGCAAATGTGCGAAGGGCTGAAAAATTGTTTTACTCTCATAGAAACTGTGAAGGACACACTTTAAAATAGGACAGCCTTACACAAGTGTGACTGTCCTAATCTCACTGAACTATACACTTTAAAGTGGTTTAAATGGTAAATTTTATATTATGTTTATTTTGCCATAAGTCAAAGCAAAACATCAAACCAAAGAAATGGGACCAAAGTCAACTAATGACTTATAAGAATTCAAAGACCTCTTTCCAGAAATATCGCACCCTGAACACTGGACCTGTGTGCCTCAGATGCCAGATCGACTATTTCACGTCCTCACCTGTAGATTTCTGGCTTCCTGTCAATTCCTGCTTAGTCCTCTTTGCTCCCTTATTCTGTGCCCGCCAATAAAGCTCCCTTCACAGATGTTTGAGGTAGATAGATTTTGAGAGTAGGCCGGTAGTGCCCAGAGTCATGTATCTCCTAAAGTTTTCTGCAGTTGAACAAGCGTGTATGTTTTTTTATATACTAATATGTCTTGACCAAGTGTTGGAACCTCTGAGGAAAGTTCTAGAGGTCTGAACAGATTCTCAGTAGAGCTAACAGCAGACCTGGTCTTGGTTGTGGGTAGGGTACGTGATGGACCCTCCCAGACAGACCAGGGTCAAGGGCAGGCTCACTCAGTGGTGACACGGCCTTGGGCTCGCTTTCACATTCACAGAGCCTCAGTGGTTCTCAGGGAAAGCAAAAATGTGGGCTTCAGGTTCTGACAACCATCTGTGCTTTGCGCTCATACACATGTAAAAAAGTGTAACAAGCAAGTCGGCACTTCCTTCCATGCGGAGAATCCCATAATCTGACAGGTGAATTTAAGAATCACTTAATTCAAACAAACGTGTAGGAATGAATATGGCTGTAGTGCGTGCCTGTGAGAAAACAACTTGTTCTTTGAGCATCTCCTATTACACATCCCTGTTCTTGTTTTTATGACTTGATGTTTCTTAAAGTAGTTTTAGTAGTAGCATGTTGGTATAAATTGGATTATTAGCAGGTCTGAGTGTCATACCCCTAGAGTGGGAATATTAGCAAGTTCTTATTTAGCTTCCGTGAACTTTTTAATAAAACTGCATACTGTTTGTTACCAACAAGTAGTCATTTTTTATTGTAGAAAATCTATACTCGTTCATAAATTGTTTATGAATTTGATGCTTTCTGGCCTTGGAAATACTATACTTAAGTCACTACATTTGCTACTTAATTTGGCAACATCTGCATCCAGTAGAGCAGGGGTCGGGAACCTTTTTGGCTGAGAGAGCCATAAATGGCCACATATTTTAAAATGTAATTCCATGAGAGCCATACAATGACCCGTGTACGTTATGACGCATTATCCAATAAAAATTTGGTGTTGTCCCGGAGGACAGCTATGATTGGCTCCAGCCATCTGCAACCATGAGCATGAGTGGTAGGAAATGAATGAATGGATTGTAATACATGAGAATGTTTTATATTTTTAACGTTATTTTTTTATTAAAGATTTGTCTGTGAGCCAGATGCAGTCACATCAAAAGAGCCACATCTGGCTCACGAGCCATAGGTTCCTGACCCCTGCAGTAGAGAGAAAAAGTCAGGTGCTGTGGATAGAGTGTCGACTTGGGATTCTGAAGTCCTAGCTTCGAAACCCTGGGGTTGCTGGCTTGAGCCCAAGGTCACTGGCTCAGCTTGAGACTCCTCCCCCCATCAAGGCGTGGATTAGAAGCAATCAGCAACTAAGCCAGTGGTTCGCAAACTTTTTGAAGTCAGGGCGCATTTAAAATCCTACAAATAATTGTAGGCGCACTATATACAAATTTCTGAGAAATATGTTATAATAATTAAGTCAAATATTAAAGAAAAATAATATAAAGTCTAAGCGTGCTTTTATGGTAATTAAATGAAATAAATACAACAAAATTAAATTTATTCTGACATTAAAAAACATTTTTATGTTACATTTTTTGAGTTATGCTTTTTAGAATTAGTAAAAAAGAGGGGTTAAAAAATAAAAAATGACAAAAAAGTCATTTTTTTATATAGTATATAGATACATTCTTAGTAAGATTTAGTAAATTCAGCAGGTCCTGGCACGAATGTGTTAAGTTTTTTCATTTTTGTGTTTATGAGAAACATGAGCCTGATGTGTCCTAGTGATTTTTTCAATGTTTGGGCATATATTTGAAAGGCAAACTCTCATTTCCTTGTCAATACATTGAAAAATTCCTCTTTTTACTCTTAATTGTGTTGAGTGCAGAAAACCCCCACCGTACATATCATCTTAACTTTACACCAAACAAAGGATAGAAGAAACTTGCCTCCAGTCTTTCTGGGGAACATGGGTGGTAGTGTAAACAATCCAGCACCACAGCTTAACAGCCTTTTGCAACCTAATCAGGCAAGTGAGGTGGGGGGTTGGGCAGACTGTCAGCTTACAGCCAATTCCCCACACCTATGTCCCCCCCAAATCTAAACTCCAAAACCCCTGTTGGATTTTTGGTCCCCAACAGCACATATTTCTCTGGAATACCATAAGGGCACACCTGGAAATCTAGGGTACACTGGTGCACCCTGGCACACACTTTGAGAACCACTGAACTAAGCTGACACTACAAGTTGATGCTTTTCATCTCTCAAAAAAAAGAAAAATGTTGTAATGAACTTCTCAGAAGAGTTTTGGGGACAGAATTATTCATGGCCGAGGGCATCTTTGTCCTTGTAAAAGCACACGGGTACCCGTCCCAAGCCCACTGAAACCCAGGATCTGAAACTCTTACCAACACAGGGAGCTGAGAAGGATGCCCTGTTCCACCACACCGGATGGCCCTTCACTTTCTGCTTGGACACTTCTGCGATAAGAAGCCCACGTGCTATGCAGCTCTGTCAGCAAGTTCTTCTGTGGAACCACTGTCCTCTGCAGCAGCGACATCTGGTTCCCTGTTCTGATTGCCCTGCTGATGCAAGAAGACAGTGCTCCCTCTCTTCTTCAGGCCAGAGATCATCCTGGTTAACACGTTCAACCATGTCTTTCGTGAAATGGGGGCCCAGAACTGAGCTTTCCCAGATGCCAGACGCTTAGATACTGTGGATATTTGCCTCTCTTAGTACAGTCAGTCTGGGGTGGGTTTGGAGCTGTGGTCAGTGTTAAAGGCACCAGGTTGTCTGCATGGATAATTCATGCTACTTGTACTGAGCCTGCACCTTTGAGTTTCCTTTTAATGGATATGTCAGTTACCCTTAGCTTCTATGTCTCTTCCTTGGAGAGCACATCCTATTGGCCTTGGTATGCTGGGCAGGAGTGAGGAAGGGTGTTCCTTCTCCATAGGAGCTTGTAGGTGAAGGATTTCAGTCTTCGGTATTCCTTGGGTGATGTTTTTCAGTAGGGATCCAGGCGAGAAGGTGAGAGAGCTACTTATGACACTGAAATTGTTTCTTGGAGCTGGTTCTGGGCTCAGTAGTCTGGAGAGCTTGTTAAAACAGACATGGCCCTGGCTGGTTGCTCAGCGGTAGAACATCAGCCTGGCATGTGGAAGTTCTGGGTTCGATTCCCAGTTAGGGCACACAGAAGAAGTGACTATGGGGCAGCTATGTTAGGCTTGCTTGCGGGGTTACCGGCTACAAGCACTTTGCTTGATTGGTGCGAGAGTGTGTGGCTGTGCCACGTGTGTATGCCTACTATATAAGGCTATGGGTGCATGTGCTCAAGAGAGATTGGGGATTGTGGATGCGCGGATTGCCTGCCCGCCACTGTGAGGGGCCATTTTGCTGTTTGTTTCACCTGCCTGTGTGCTTGTCCACCGTTGTGAGACTTTATTACACAGAATGGCCCAACCCTTTCTGGCTCCGCAGTTTTCTACCATCTGCCCGAATCCAATGTAGACCTGCCTGGCCTTGGCCATCGGCATTACAGCAACCATCTGCTTCTTTACCCCTCCCCCTTCTCTCTCTCTCCTCTCTCTCTCTTTCTCCTTCTCCCTCTTACACAGCTATGGCTCAAATGGTTCGAGCAAGTTGGCCCCAGTCTCTGAGGATTAACTCCATGGCCTTGCCTCAGGTACTAAAATAGCTCGGTTGCCGAGAAACAGAGCAGCAGCCCCAGATGGGCAGAGCATTGCCTAGTAGGGGGCTTGCCCGGTGGATCCCAATAGGGGTGCATGTGGGAGCCTGTTTGCCTGCCTCCCCACCTCTCACTTAATAAACACACACACACACTGTTTGCCTGCCTCCCCACCTCTCACTTAATAAACAGCACGCATGCGTGCCCAGGTGCATCTGTGGCCCACCCAGACCTCCTAGATCAGGCTCTGGCTGTGCAGCCCAGGGAAGCTGCATTTTGAAAAGCTCCCCAAGTGATTCCTCTGCCTACAAGCCAGAGTTTGAGAGCTGCTTCCTGTGTTGTAATTACCTCTTTGATGTTCATTTTCTTAAATGTCCAAGTACCAAGTACTTGGGAATCTTAAAGGCCACCTTTGTGCCTTGCTCCAGCCACCCAGTGCTTTTAATAGTTCCTGAGTATGTGTTTACACAATCTGCATTTTATGAAGTCCATAAAGACATATTTACCCAACAAGTCACCAGCCCTCCAAAGGTCAGCTTTCCTCTATTTGTATGAAAGGCACTTAGCTCAAAGTCAATTAACACCAAGATAGAAGCTAATTAAGGCATGGAAGTGAGCTGTTCATGCCCACATTCCAGCTGTAACTTTTGTCCCCGTTGTAGCTTAGTTTTACAAGTCCCTACAAGCTAGTTACTTCACATAACCTATGCATGTGTGGCCTGTTACAGCGTACAGGTAAAAGTGCCATTTGTCATGTCATCATGTAAGAGTGCTGTTTAAAAGCATGTAACTTAAGTAACTATTAAATGATGCCATGTTAGCACTTTTGCAACCAGCCAAGTCCCCCTCCCCACGCAAGCATCAGGGATGTGTCAGGAATATGTGAGAAGGGGCAAGGAGACCTGATCTCCCTCAGTGGTGCCTTCAGAGCCTGCTGTGACATGGCCTCTCCTGGGTCCAGAGCTGTGTTTCCTCATTTGCAGAAGGTCATTCCTCAAAGGACTGCTGGAGGATTAAATGAAGGAACGTGGGTCACGTGCTCCTGCACAGCACCTAGTGCATGGAAAACAACCAGTTTTGAAGAGGGTATCTATCTTCTGCAGCTGAAGAGGATCATTATAACAAAATTGAAAACCCTGGGAGAGAACTACCTTAGGTTTACAGCTTATGTAGGTCAAGAGCCTCGGCAGGTAGGTTTTCCAGGGCGAAGAGTCTCGGGTCCTCCTACACTGGTGGGGATACCAGCTGGATGCCCTTAGCTGAAAGCCACTTGGTAGAGTATGGGTATGATGGTGCCACTGGCGCTTTGCCATCGGCACTTTCTGGTTTCACTGTAGACCTTGTGCATGACATCTCTAAGCCCAGCTTCTTACCTTGAGGCATTCTTAAGAGAAAGAAGTGAGGTTTCCTTTTTCTTTTTCTTTTATTAAGTAACAGGCGGGGATGCAGAAAGACAGACTCCTGCATGCGCCAGGACCAGGATCCACCCAGCAAGCCCCTTACCCGCCAATGCTCTGCCCATCTGGGGCTGCTGTTCTGTTTCTCAGCAACCAAGCTACTCTAGCTCCTGAGGCGAGGCCATGGAGCCATCCTTAGCAGACCAACTTGCTTTGACCCATTTGAGCCTTGGCTGCAGGAGGGAGGGAGGGAAGGAGAGAGAAAGAGAAAGAAAGGAGGGGAACGGGAGGGGTGGAGAAGCAGATGGTTGCTTCTCCTGTGTGCCCTGAGGAAATCGCACCTGGGACTGCCACAGGCCAGGGGGTCGCTCTACCGCTGAGCCAACCAGCCAGGGCCCAGAGTTCTCTTTTGATCTGGGAACTGTTTATTGTCTAACAAGGGTAAGATGTGGGATGGTTAGAACTGTTAGTGTTTTTTAAGAAAGACACTGCCTGAGAAGGTTTACCAAATGCTGTGAATGAGCTAAATGTCCTGGCTGGGTGGGCAGGGAAGAGGGACAGCCCTGGGTAGGCTACTTGCGGATTCTTTGGTATCAGCACATGAAGTTACACTTTTATTTATACTTGAAATTACTCTTAAAGTCTTCATCGAGAAACTAACTCTATTTTAATAGAAGTGAGTCTGTCAGAGTGGCTTTATTCCTTTTTAGTGTCCGAGGTGTAAATGACTTGAGCTGTGTTACTGTCAGGAGGCAGCAGGGTTCTTGGTGAAGACTAGAGGATTTAGACCAGTGCTGTCCAATAGAAATACAGTGTCAGCTCATACGTAATTTTACATGTTCTGGTAGCAGTGTTTTTGTTTTGTTTTTTTTAAGTAGAAACAGGTAAAATTAATTTTAATACATTTTTATTTAAGTATATTCCAAAATTGTCATTTCAACATGTAATCAGTATCATAAAAATATTAAAGTTTTCGGCATTGTTTTTGTACTCCACCTTTGAAATGTAGTGTGTACTTTACACTTGGACATCTCATTCTGACCAGGTGTATTTCGCATGTTTGGTAGCCACTTGTGGCTAGTTTCTACTGTATTGAACAGCGTACCTCTAGAATAAGACCTGGGTGTGAACTTTACTCTGCTGCTTATTGGTGTGTGACCAGGGGTAAATTACCTGAGCCACGTAAAGCCTCTGGCCTCGGATGTAAAAAAAGGGACCATCATACCCACCTTTCTCAGCTGCTGTATTAAGTCAGATGATATGGGTACATAAATGCATGGGTCCATGAAGAGGTCCTCTATAAATGGCATCTTTGATTTTTGTGATGGCCACTGTTAATTGTGTAGCATATGGATTAAGGGATAAGAATTAGGCCCTGGCCGGTTGGCTCAGCGGTAGAGCGTCGGCCTAGCGTGCGGAGGACCCGGGTTCGATTCCCGGCCAGGGCACACAGGAAAAGCGCACATTTGCTTCTCCACCCCTCCGCCGCGCTTTCCTCTCTGTCTCTCTCTTCCCCTCCCGCAGCCAAGGCTCCATTGGAGCAAAGATGGCCCGGGCGCTGGGGATGGCTCTGTGGCCTCTGCCTCAGGCACTAGAGTGGCTCTGGTCGCAACATGGCGACGCCCAGGATGGGCAGAGCATCGCCCCCTGGTGGGCAGAGCATCGTCCCATGGTGGGCGTGCCGGGTGGATCCCGGTCGGGCGCATGCGGGAGTCTGTCTGACTGTCTCTCCCTGTTTCCAGCTTCAGAAAAGTGAAAAAAAGGAAAAAAAAAAGAAAAAAAAAGAAAGGAATTATGCTGAAAGCCAGTATGAAGGCAATATTCATGGGCTGAAGAAGAATTTTAAAAAAAATATGACAATTCCAGGGACTGGAAGACTGGACTCTTAGACATAGGATTGGAAGAGGATTCTGGTTCTGGTCAGAGAGATTTGCTTGGCACTCTGACCAATTCAGAGAAGGTGTATAGGGGATTCCTATAGGAATAGCGTGGCATTATCAAAACAGCCTGAGCCTCAGATGTGGGGAAGCTGGTTTCATATTCGGACTCTGCCCCTTATATTTTATGTATCCATCCCCAAACTTTGGTTTTCTCACCTGCAATTGGAACTAATAGGCTTGTGAGGATTCAATCAGACACTGCACTTGAAAGTGCTAGCTGCGGATCTGGCACATTTCAGGTGCCTAGTCCATGCCAGGTAGATGTTACTGGCACCTGGAAAGCAGTTTCGACTTGAAGCCTGGTTGAGAGCGCCTGAGGTCTAGACAGAAGGGAAGGATTGTGCCCCTCTGATAAGCAGCTTGAATTGGAACCAGCAAGAAAGGAAAGGAGCCCGAGAGACTGGTTTTGTGAGGAACTATCTTTGGAGCTGAAAACAGACTGATAAACCCTGTCTAAGCCAAGTGAAATGGGTGTGGAGGATCAGGGCCACGTACCCATTTTTCATTGACTATCAAGATTCTGTTGGACGGTCCTAGGGATTTGTGACTGAACTGGGTGCCAGCGGGGACTGTGGAAGAGAAGTGAGAAAGAGGAGGAAAGGGGGCATGGACTGGGTAGGCGGATTATGACCCTCCCCGCAGGCTGTGCCATGAACATCTTGATAACAATTTTTTTCTTGTCCCTTTAGTCCTCTGGCTTCCTTGCCCAGCTTTTAATATTTTTTTATTATTTATCATGGTGTTGGGAAAACAGCTATGTTAGGCTTGCTTGTTTATACCTTGCCTGATTAGTGCATAAGCACATAGCAATGCCAGGTGTGTATAGTCTATGTAAGGCTGCGGGTGCTTGCCCTCTGGGAAGATTGCGGATTGCCTACTTGTGAGGGGCCATTTTGCTGTTTGTTTGCCTGAGAAGCGGTTTCCCCCTGCCTGTTTGCTCATCTGCCCTTGGGAGACACCATTAAATAGGAATAGCCCAACGCTTTCTGGCTCCACAGTTTCTCTACCGTCTGCCCGAATCCAATGTGGACCTGCCTGGCCTTGGCCCCACTAGCATTACACCTGGAAAGCAAAATTATTACCAGAGTGTCACACTCTGTATTCCAAGACTGTGTCAAGAGCCAAGGGAGAACTGTCCTCAGAATGGAGTTCTGAGGTGCTCCCCGGGCTCCCAAGATGAAGCCTCAGTGGATACAGCGTCTTCACAGGTGGAAGGACAACAGTGATCCAGCCAGAGAGAATAAGTACAGGTTGGTCTTTTGACTTAAGCAGACCAGACACCAAAGTCTAGCTTTGCAAAGCCGGTGAATGAGGGTGTGTGTAACAGTCACTGTACACAAAGACTCAGCATAAAATTGCTTCAAATAGGCAGCACCCGCTTCCTGCCCTGTGCAGAGAGAAACTGCATACCACGCACCACCTTTTGATTTACCCGCAAGTCTGCATCTGTGGCCACAGAGCAACTGGTTAGAGCCCCCTCATGCTGAGTCTTTACTTGATGAGGACAATTTAATGTCCCTAAATACTGTCATTAGATGGGTTTTCACTGCATAGAGTGTTTTTCTTGAATTCAGTCCTAGGTATCAATCATCCACCACCACCAACACACACACACTTACAGAGATGTGTAGCCATCTCCAGTTCCTATTAAGAAGTTGTGATTTGGGAGTTTTTTTCACCGTTCAGTCACATTAGCTATGAGGTCATAGACTTTCTGTCTTGGGACTTTCAGCATGAATAAAGGAGCTGAATGCCCCATTTGAGAAAGAGACTAAACTTTCCACTGCCCCAAGCATTGTCCAGTGACTTGGACCAGATGCCCAGGCCAGTGGCTTAGTGGAGAGCCCTGCCTCACTCTGGGTCTCAGCTCTCAGGAAAGGTGGATCTTATCTCTAAGGAAGTGGCGGCTCCCTTTATCAGGCCATCTGGGGGACAGATTTGCTCCCTGCTGAGAACAACTTCTTGTTTACTATTTCTGACCTGTCTCTAACCTGCAGCAAGGAGGTCTGATTTGCCGAATGGAAAGTGAAATAATAACACATTCTGAAGTGTGTGTTTCTACCTGCCCCTAGCATTCCATTCTCCCCTCCCTTAAAACAATCGTCCCCGGAGGGAAAAAGTCAGGACTTCATCCCAGGTGTGGCACACACAGTATAACGACTGACTTGATATCCACAACCATTTAGGCCCCTTGTCACTGCCTCTGTAAAAACTCCTTGCAGTCTTGGAGACAGACTTCTGCACAGACAGACACATGTTGAAATATTGGGTCCCACCTAGCCAAACTGGGCTCTTTGATGTGGGGGAGGGTTGGTGGGAGTGAACCCGGTGTTGCTTTGTTTTCAACTTTCATTATTCTTAACTGCTGTAAAGAGTGAGTTATAAGAAGGGGTTGGAGGATTGGCAAATTTGTGGGTGTAGAAGATTAGAAAATCCTGGTTTCTCATTTTCTCTAGGGGGCACCGGCTGGGGGCTCTTGTGCCGCTGGAGTGGTGTTTGTGGCTCTGACATTCGCCCGGGCTATGGAGGCCTGCTACCTTGGGGTGGTTGATCTTCTGACCCCAGGGCAACAATATCAGCTTCAAGGTGTGTCTATCACCAACGTCTAGGCCAGAAAGAAGCACCATTTCACAGATGAAGACACCAAGGCCTAGGAGTTAAATCCAGGTCATGTGGTTGGGGAGAAGGAGAGTCTGATTTGCCTGGTTGTTTTTTCTTCCCCCAGAGATCATCCAGATGAGGCCAGAAGAAATGGGGGTGGGGGGTAGTGCTGCCAATTGCGGGAGGGTGGGCTTGGAGAATTCATTTGTAACTGTAAAGAGTGCCTGAAGGAAAGATGGATGTTCCCTCAGCCAGGAGGCCCCGGGGCCTTCTCAAACAGGAGGGCTCGGGTAGGAGGAGGAGGGTGAGGAGCCCGAGGACTCGTGGAGGAGCTCAGAGCTGCTTAAATTAGTTCAAAGTGAGAAATGTAATTACTATACTTGCTCAAACCAAATGGCTGAACATTGTTATAAAATGAGGTGTAATCACAGAAAAGAAGATTGCAGCGCAGCATTACTCCCACAAATACAGCCTTTGTGTTCTCAGGAGCCTGCGTGCTGATTAATCTTCTGGGGGTGTTGAAGTCCCATTAAGTTCAGGTGTGTGGATTGGACTTAATTGGGGGAGTTTTCATCTTGCATGTTTGGATAATCATTCACAGTTACTTTGCATTTATAAAAAAACTTGTGATGAAGGAGAAAGAATCACCATTACACATTTTAGCTATGAATATTTAGGGTCAGAATAAAATAAGATCTAATCCAAGAGGGAAAAATGAGGATGATTTATGGTAACTGGCTCCTGTTAACCGCTATTTGAATGATAAAAGTAAAGATGAAAATTATAGTTCCTCAACTCCCTGAAAAATTATTTCCTTTACTATTTTTATGTTGGCTCCATACTTTTCTCCTCAAGCTGAAAATTGATATAAGAAGGCATTTGGAGTCCTGATTCTGCCATTTGTTGTCATGTGATCTAAAGCAGTTTTAACTCTAAGCCTTAGTTTTCTCTTCTGGAAAATGGGCGAAATGTAGATACAGTTAAATAAGAAAACACCAGACTCAGAATAAAGCACATGGTCAACATTAGCAAGGGGCCATTGTCATCATCGTTATTGTTTCTGATGGCGTTTATAAGCATTGTACTGCATCAAAGACAATCTCCAGACAGGAGGGGAAGTGTGGAACAGAAGGTTTGTTAGGGAACAGGTGCCTGGAGCTAAGTGTGAGGTTGTTCCAAGAAAGGTTTCCTAGTCCAGTTGTTGGGGAGGGAGGGATTTGCTTGGCAGAAGAGAAAGGGTGATGTTCAAACTGGGGATGGTGGTGCACAGAAGGGCTGAGCTGTGCCAGCATCTGTAAGAATGGACATGCAGTTTGTAGAGGTACAACCTGTACCTTTGACCCTCTGGCTTCGCCTAGTCTTGTGTGCCAGACTTGGGGTGGTATATGTCAACTCCCTGGCTCCCAGAGAGCCCAAGTCCATCTATCTGTGAACAGTAGGGGTTAGTTACAGAAGAGCAGGGTGTTTGCCTGTTTTGTTTACTGCTGTTTTCAGTGCCTGGCATTAATAGGGGCTCAAGCAGTTATCTACCGAATGAATGAATAGGAGTACTGTAAGAATGAGTATCTCCAAGAAATTATTTGTGCTTCTTGAGAAAACTCATCAAGAAAACTAACATTACTGAGACTGGTAGACCATGCAATAAAGAGAAGAGAGAAACTTAATTTTAAAACAAATTGGTTTGGTCATAGACAAGTTGTTTATACTTGTTTATACCTAGTTACTATGCGTTTCATCAGTATGTGTAATATATTTGATTACAGATTTTATCTTTATTTTACATGTTGTCTGCCTCCACATGCTAGTTAAAACAATTAAAGGTAGATGATTAGCATGAACGTTCCTTTTTCAAGAATTGATTATGCTGCTGCTTCTGCAGTAAAGTGTTTGAGTATTATATTCACCTGACTATCACTCTGACCAGTGCAGTGTTGAGCAAGTGTCCTGAGGCCTTCTCCTCCTAGACCAGGGCTTTGATGTGCATGTGAATCACCCAGGTCTTGCAAAATTGCAGATTCCCATTTGGCCTGGTGGAGGAGCGGAGAGCATGCGTTTCTAATAAATTTTCTGATGCTGCTGCTCTTCAGGCCACACTTTGAGCAGCAAGACGTCATTGTCTTTAATATGCTGATGTTTTTCTTTGTGTTCTAAAGCTGTCTAACATATCTTATTCTAACTGTTGACTTTTCTTAATCCCTTCTAGAAACAGCCGTTGTTTGGTTTGCAGATGGTTAATTCTGTATTGCCAAGTATAACCACTCCTAGAAGCTTGGATGTTTCAGAATTCAGTGTGGCCCTTGAGTGAAGTCTGATGCTGTTTAGTTGGCTTTTGGGAATGTATTTGGGCTTCTGGATGTAAATCAAATGTTACTGGGTTCAGCGTTGGCTAAAAGTATGGATTGTGCCAATAAATTCTTTAGCAGAAGCGTAAAATGCCCCAAGCATGGTAGATTCATTTCTATTACTCAATTGACCATATGTGCTCATCATTGTCTAACCTTTTTTTGGTGAATACTAAAGTAAACCTTCTGTAGTCTTGCAAAATAAAAACCTTCATTTTGATTCTTTGCATGTCTATACAGCGCCTATTCATTTTAGTAATTTCTGAATTGTCAGAATTTCTTCAGATGCAGCTGCTTTACATTACATTAACTAGGTGTAATTTGGGCAGTAACATGGGTGTTTTGTTTTTTGGGTTTTTTTTAATACTTTATTCATTTTAGAGAGGCGAGAGAGAGGAGGAGAGAGAAAGAAGGGGGAGAATAAGGCAGCATCAACTCCCATATGTGCCTTGACCAGGCAAGCCCAGGGTTTCAAACTGGTGACCTCAGTGTTCCAGGTTGACGCTTTATCCACTGTGCCACCACCATGAGGCGGGTGTGAGTTAAACTTCTAGTTGGTATTAAGGTGCCTCCCTCCAACTCAACACCTTCATTCTCAACCACACTAATAATTAATCCAGCCTCCATAAGCAAGCCCACAATAAAAGACCCTAAGACCATCTTATTAGATACCCACACCTCTGGATACTGCTCGGTCGCTATAGCCGTAGTATAGCCAGTGATTGCATAGTGAACTCTGATGGGAATTACTGTTTGTTCACTAAGGCTTCACCTCCTTAGATTCTAGAGCACCCCAGAGGCTCAAACCTGCCCCCTTCTTTTCTCTCTTCCAGCTGTCTGGGTAGAATCTAGTCCTGGGGCTCTACATACCAGCTGTGTATAGATGGCTCATAGATTGATTATTCCAGGCTGGTTATTCCCAGAACTCCAGACTTGGATCAGCATTGCCACCTGAACATCTAACATGCATCTAAACTTAAATGTCCAAAACAGAACTTTCAGGCCTTTAAAGTGAGCAGTCCACTTCCCCAGCTTTCCCTGTCTTGACCCATGACGTTACCGTTCACTCCGTAGTTTGGATCCCACTTTCCTACACTGCTGTCCGCATCTAACCAGCAACAAGGTTGCCTGTTGATCCTCCACAAGGATAGGAAATTGTCCTTTGTTTCTCTTGGCCATTCCCTCTGTTGGTCAGGCTGTCCTAGTCTCTCACCTGAAGCATTGCCACAGCCCTTGGGCACCTGCCCTCACTCTGGTTCCTGTGTAATATATTTTCTGCAGAGTAGCCAAATGATCTTTTCAGAAACCACATTGCTTTATGTCTCTCATTGCTTAAAATCTTCCAGTAGTTTTACATTGGAAACTCCCAACCTGGTTTGTCAATCTCTGGACTCTTGATTTGGCCTCTGTCACACCTTGTACTCATCTGGTGCCATTCTCCTACAATTCAGGATAACTCCTGATAGCTCTTTCCAGTCTCAGGGTCTTTGTAGTGGCCATTCCCTCTGACTAAACTGTTGTTCCCCTGCTCTTCCCATCACTGGCTCCTTCTTGGTATGTGTATCTGAGTCAATGTCAGCTCCTGAGATGCCTTCTCTGACCCTCTTCACTTCCTATTACATCACCTGTCTTTAAATCTCTTTCTATTCTCTGTTGATTTCTTTGTTTTCCTGTATGTGAGCAGGAACCCCATTAGTCTTTTTTCTAATGTATACTAGTGCCTAGAAAGTAGCTGAACATAGTAGAATCTTAAGTATTTGTTGAATAAATGAATGACTTTATCTGAAATGCAAAGAACTTGAATTCTATCAGCATTGGCATTTATTCACTGCTGTATGAGCAAAAAAGTAAAATAATAAAACTACACTGCTCCTAAAGATTTTTTGCTTTGTTTTGTGCTGTCAAGAAGCAATTTTCAGACTTGTTGGCAGGTGAGGTCCTGCAACTACAGGCTTGCATCAAACACCTGAGCTTCCTGGTGATGTTCTCATTCCTGGGAAACTCATGTTCCTTTAGAATTACCTAAGAAAAATTAACTGATGGTTTGTTACGTTATATAATCTGTGAGTGGTCTCCATATTAGCATTAAGTCAGTTAAAATATTGATCCACTGTTATTGGCAAAGACTTCTTGAGCTCTCGATACTTACATGTCTTTGTACTTGTTGGCTTTGTACTTGTCGAAGAAAAAATATAGTACAAGACATGGTGAATGACCTTGTAATTTTGTTTGTAAACATTCAGTCCTTAACTTCTGGTTAAACATAATAAACTGAACAAATGCATACACCTCTCCTTCCTTCAAACTGCTAATAAAATGACTGTGAGGAATAAAAAACAGTTTAAACCCAGAATCACCCAAATTTTGCAAGATGGAGTACCAGTGGGCGAACGCTGATTTGGCGGAGCAGAGAAAGCTGAAACCAAACTGCCTGCCGGGGTGGGTGGTGCAAAGTTGGGGGTGGGACAGATGGGAGTTTCTGCTACAGAATGTTGGGGTTCCAGATGCAGTTCTACACCAAAAACAGGGAGTGGAAGAACATTCTATCAGCAAGGGAGAAAAAAAAAAGAACACCTTGAAACCCAAGAAATAGGGTCCAATACAGAACAGAAATGAAGGGAAGAAGCCCCAGCAATATAGCCACCCATTTATTTAATCTCGACGGGCGATGCAGGATGGATGGTTCCAGAAGGGATGGCACTAAGAGCAAAAGTGCTTTTGATCCTATTGAGAGAAGGGTTTTCGGACTCTGGCCCAGTTTGGAAATGAAAAAAGAAACAAGCAAAATTTTAAAAGGAGGTAATTTTTAAATGCAAGAATAAGACAAAAAGGTACAAGAATGAAAATATGACCATTGAATTTTACAAGGTCAGCTCTAAAGATTTATATTATCATAGATAGCTAGCTGTGTGTCACCAAATCTTGATTTAATCAAAATGTCCTGAGTATATAAGGAGGAGGCGGAAGGAGGTTTGTGGAGGAGTCAGAGTGATAGAAGAGCACTAACCCTGAGAGCCAGGAGATACGGGCCAAGATTGAGGCGTGGGGGTGCACGTCATTGGTCTCACTGGAGAGGAATTCACACCTGGACATCCTCTGCAGGGCTGGTCCTGTCAGGTGCTTTGTAGGAAGTGACATGTCTAAAGAAGTCTAGCCAAGACTCTTCAAGAAGTCAACCTAGTTAGAAAGGCCAGTCTGTGGATTAAATATAATTATATGTTACATTGTTGTGAGAAAAGGGCCAAAAAATAAAAAAGTGCAAAATACATTAGAGCAGTTTGATGGGAGGAGAGGGGAAGTTATCTTGGTTTAGCCAGTGATTTCAACAGGTGTGCCACAGAAAAATTTTAAAACATGCCATTCCTATTTAGGGGCACTGACCCCTTTTCCCTTAGATTGTCAAATAAAATAATGACAACAGCCAATACAACATAGCCATCTAGTGTGAATGAATCAAAATTAGACCTATATTTTTGTCAGATCAGCAAAAAATGTAATACCATATTTGATATGCTGCAGAATGTTAGTGATTAGTTCGTATGTGCCCTGTGATGAAAATCTCTGGGTTAAGCAGTTCATAGTAATTGCACAGAAGAGAAAGAAAATGAGTTTTGCCTTGATAGATTGGTAGGGTTTGGATAAAAGGGAAAAGGGCCCTGGCCACCAGATAGCTCACTTAGTTAGAGCGTCATCATGGTACACCAAGGTTGCTGGTTCAGTTCCTGGTCAGGTGGACAGGGCACATACAAGAGTCAACCAGTGAATGCATAAATAAGTGGAACAACACATTGATATCTCTCTCTCTTTCACTCTTTCCCTCCCTCTCCCTATCTCGTCTCTCTCTTTTTAAATAATAAACAAATTTTAATAAATAGATAAAAAAGAAACGAGAAATATGTCCTAAGCCACAAATTGCTCCAGTTGCCAATGAGAGAAGTTAATGCTGATCATTTGTTCAAGATGGTGATGACAGGTGAGGGCTGGGTTTATTGTTTGATTGATTTCTGGCAGGCCTATGTCATGTTCCAGATAGACACCAGTCTTAGAGTCAGGGTCTCCAAAGCCAGGCCACGTAGATCATATAAGCCTGGCAAATGTGCATACCAAGATGTAGTATGCATCTGTTTCAGTATCAAAATTTTTCTACTTTGGTTTTTCATTCAAAACAAAGAGAAAAGTTGAGTCTGTTTTCTGATGGTCATGACTAAATTTTTCTTGCATGAACCGTTCTTGTGTTCTTATTTAAAAGAAGAATTTGGCATATGGCAGACCTCCTCACGCTATCTTTAGTTGGTTGTGGGGTGTAAGTGATTAAGAATGCAGCTGTACTTGCTACCAACACATGCTTTTAAGGAGTGAACTGCTAAGCAGACAGGCCTGGTTAGAAGTTTAGAATAGCCTCTTGGGAGCACAGATGTAATTTTTCAAGTGTGTGATATAGAAGAGTCCCTTTCCTCAGGAGGGAGCACTGAGGGCTCTTTGCGCCCAGAGGCAGCGTGACTTGTTTGTTTAAAATGGCGGCCACTCTTGGCTCTGGAGAGGCCAGCATGCTTCACTTTGAGTAGACAGGAGAAGGCTGACTTCACTTCACTTTGTATAATTTGGCTCCAGTGCTCCTTTGGAATAAAACAGGCTTTACTTCTCCCGTGTGTCCTAGGACAAATCCATCTCTGTCCTGTTGCTCAGTTCCACTGCAGTGCTGGGTCCTTAGTCTTTAAAGCTTGGAACTCCCTCTTGCCTCCCCTCCAAAAATTTGTTCTTTCACTCAGCAAATATTTACCAACTTTCTGCCATGCGCAGGACTGTACAGAGAACACAGAGGGGAATCAGACATGGGGCCTGTCCATAAATGCTGTCAGCCAAGTAAAGGATGTCTTGCAGTAGGGCAGGCACACAGAGCTTCTACCATCAAGTGCCTCACAGTAGTGCCACATGCTGTCGGTAATTAGAAGGGGAAGGAGATATTAGTTAGATGGGTGCGTTTCAGGTTCACCCTCGTGGAGAAGGTGCCATTGGAGTTGAGCCCTGAAGGATAGGCTTCACTGTACCGAAAGAGAGGTGTGTTAGTCAGGGGTAGATAACACCTGGGCTCTATAATGTAAGAGGACCGTGGAGACTTGGAAGAAAGAGTTCTCACTATACCCCAGGCCTTTGGCTAAGGTGGCACCCTCTTATCCCATTTAATCCTCCTAGCAATGTCTTTCCTGCTAAGAAAACTAAGGCCTGAAGCATTTAAATAACTTGCCCAAGGAAGTTCCTAAATGGTAAGAGTGGGGATTTGAACCTAAGACAAGTCTGATTCTAAATCTCAAACTGTTGACCTCTAAAACAGAGCAGAAGATATTTGAAGGGAAGTGGAGTGGCTTGGGGAAGAGGGAAGAAAGAACCTTGAATGCTGAGCTAATTACTCTGTAAGCAGCAGGGAGTCATTGAAGGCTTTTAATGGGATGTGGTGAGACCACAGCAGTGCTTCCCACTGTAAGGCAAAAGCATTGGGGTTCATTACTATGTGCCAGATACTGTGCCAGGTGCCTGACACTCCTAATGTCATTTAATGCTCATAACAGCCCTAGGGGGTAGGTGCTATTGATGTCCCCTTCTACTGATAAGGAAGCTGAGTAAATGTGTGGAGAGGTGGATTTGCTAGAAGAGGAACTGAGTAAGATGTGGGAGGTGCACTTGAGGTCAGAGGCAAAGAGGTTAGTCAGGCCACTGCAGGAGCCCTGGAAAGACCATGGTGACGCGGGAAGGGGAGGACAGGAAGTAGTGGATATGAGAGGAATCGGGTGCAGGTATGGGGGTGAGAAAGTCCACGTGGCTGAACTTTCTGACTTTCACCTTGTAGGGTGCAGGTTTGAGGGAGATCCCTGGGGAGTGTGAACAGTAGAGGGAGGCAAGTCAAACCTTCCTTTCCAACCCCACAAACAGACTTGAAGGGACAGATTGGGACCTTTTGCTCACACGTGGGGAGAAGGCCTCTAAGGATGGACTTAACAATGGTGTTAAAGTTGTAAGTGAAGAATGTGGAGCCTGTGGTGGTACAGTGGATAGAGCACCGGACTGAGATCCAAAGGACCCAGGTTTGAAACCCGAAGTCGCTAGCTTGAGCACAGGCTCATCCGGCTTGAGCGCAGGGTCACTGGCTTGAGCACGGGCTCATCCGGCTTGAGCGCAGGGTCACTGGCTTGAGCACGTGCTCATCGGGCTTGAGCGCAGGGTCACTGGCTTGAGCACGGGCTCATCCGGCTTGAGCGCAGGGTCACTGGCTTGAGCACAGGCTCATCCGGCTTGAGCGCAGGGTCACTGGCTTGAGCACAGGCTCATCCGGCTTGAGCGCAGGGTCACTGGCTTGAGCACAGGCTCATCCGGCTTGAGCGCAGGGTCACTGGCTTAAGCAAGGGGTCACTCGCTCTTCTGTAGCTCCCTAGTCAAGGCACATATGAGAAAGCAATCAGTGAACAAGTAAGATACTGCAACAAAGAATTGATGCTTCTCATCTCTCTCCCTTCCTGTCTGTCTGTCCCTGTCTGTCCCTCTTTCTGACTCATGCTCTCTCTGTCAAAAAAAAAAAAAAAAAAACAGTGTGGAGACAGGGGCCACAGATGGAGCAACATTGAACACTTACATCTGAGATGTAGATGAAGCCTGGGATGGAATGAGGGAAGTCAGGCTGGGGCGTGGTGGGGACAGCCAGTGGGCTGGACAGCTCAGAAGGAGCTGGTGATGGAAACTGCTACATGTGGTAAATCCTGGTCACTGCATCACTTGGACCCTTTGGGTGTGCTTTGTTCTTCATGTTCAAGTGGGTCAGTTAAATGTTTGATGCATGTCTGTGAAACATACAATGATAAGAAATCAGTCTTCAGGTAGCGTGTATTTCTCAGTCAGATTTGGCCCAGAGGTAATGACTGGCTTTTGGGTTTATTGAGGCTGCTTTGAAATAGAAGGTCCATTAAGCCCTTGTATATGCCCGTTCACAAGGGCTGCTGGTTTCCCTCAGACGGGAGAGCTGCGCAGGGCACCAGCGGCCCCCCACCCGGCGCAGGCCTCTGAAAGCAGCACCCTTTGCCAGATGCCTTGGATTTTAAAAGCAGGGATTCATCTATGGAATCATCTTTCCCAATCTAATGATGTGTAATTGCTTTGTTGTTGAGCTATGATTGATCTATTTCTAGTGGATTAGCTACCTGAGAGGAAATGAGAATTTAAATTGTTTGCTGGACTTTGAAAAATTTACATATGAGGAGAAGTCCCATCCACAGATGCCTATGACACAGGGAAAGGTTTTTTTCCAAGTAGCAGCCACTATTGATGGACATTTCCGTTTTCTTGCCTGGGTACTTTTCACACATTCTCAGTATTTCTCACAACAGCTTTTCATTTGTGTGATTTTGAACCCATTTTAGAAATGAGCCCAGGTTCAGAGGGTAAGTAGCTTCCTCTAGATACCCCAGCTGGTAAGTGCCAGAGCTGGGATTGGAACCTAGATCTCTGACTGCAACGTGGCTTTCTACTCCCATTATGAGTAGCTTGATACTTGGCAATACAAAGGCTGGTTCGGTGGATGGGTGGATGGATGGATGGATGGATGGATGGACGGACGGACGGATGGATGAATTCTCCAAAAAGAATAGTCCATATATTTTCCTAGTATAAGAAAATATTGGAGATGAATTTTTGGATAAGGAGTTTTGTTTTTTTAACCAGGAACTACCAAAAAAATCTTCCTTATTGCCGGTAAATCTCATTATTGTTAATTATTATTGTAAAGGAAAAAAATCTACAATTATTGAACTCATAGATACTGAATAAAATTGCACTCCTCAGCTCTGGATTTGGGAAGGAGGTTAGAGGTGCTTCCAACAATAGCACCAGATCTGTGTGCAGGTGTCTATAGGTGGTTGAATGCTGCATTCGGGATTATTTTGAACATGCTGCCCTCTTTTTATCTCTGTAGCAACAAATAACTTTGTATAGGAAAAATAGCTGGTTTCCACGATCTTTTGCCTTTTGAAAAGGAGGCAGGGGAGAAAGGTGTTTTAAATTCTTGACAGGCTCCTCACAGTTCCTTTCTCCTGGTATTTATTGGCAGGTAGCATCTCTCATTCACTGAGATCTGGGGCTGGAAGGACCTGTCAGACCCCCAGCCCCCCTTCTCAGTTTGCGCTGCCCTCTGCTTCCCTAGCTTCTCTGAAGTAGCCCTCAGGCAGGCCAGGGCCTGGGGAGAGAAGAGGATTGAGTGTCCCTGGCACAGTTCTGATTAATCCTATTCATTGTCAAGTACAGCTTTTTAATGAGCTGATTCATTACTGAGAGTAGGTCTTATGCAAATCCCCAGTTTGTATCCTGCAGATTTAATTTCTAACAATTTCCTCATTTCTACACAACTCCATTGTACCGTGGATTTTATGATTTCCTTCAAGTGTAGAACCTTGCCTCACATTTTATTTCAAAACTATGAGGTAAATATTAACAAAATGAAAACCTTCAAAAAATAAGCTAAAAGAACACATAGGTAGATAAACTCACCTCTAAAGGAAGGATTGTCCACACATAAAAGTAGGGGGAAATTAAAGAGGAAATTCCTGTTAAGTTTTCAAACTTATGTTTGTACGATAATAGCACATACAAATTTAACAAACATGCAAACAGTTTGCCCCAATTATGATATATGGACGTAATATAAAACTGAAGCATTCAAGAAATTACAAAAGAGACACTAAAGCAACAAGTAGAAATGCAGACTACTACTACTTTAAAAATGCCAAACTAACTACTTGAAAGAAAAAAATACAGTTGGCTAAAAACATGAAACAAAATTGTTCACCGACAAATTACTGAAGCATTGCAATGAAAACATAATAGCTGCTCTGTGGCAGTTATTCCTAGATTATTAAAATAATGCAAATGAAGCAGTGGCAGTTCCTCAATTGTTATTATCAAATAAAAAATATTTTTAAATGCTGGTATGACTTTGGCAAGAAGGCAATTTTCTTATATGCCATTGGAAATAGAATTTAGTGCACCCTTTCTAGAAAGTAATTTGCTAATATATATTACTTTTTAAAAGACAAGTTCATCTTTAAAAATTTATCTTCTAGATATTTAAAGATAATAATTAAATAAAAACATTTTATAGGCAGTGGTGTTTAAAGTTATATGAGCTGAAAATGTAGGCAAGAGGGCCTCAGAGAGAGGGTATAGTTAAGCCATATGGAACAGTCGTATGGCCAGATAGTGTTCAGTCTCAGAAAACAGCACTTTGAAAGAATTATTAATACTGTGGAGAACATAGCATTGAGTGAACACAGGAGACAGGGTTCTATACCTACATAAACATGACCCAGATTTGGTCTAAAACATGCATAGCAAAAGGCCAAGTGGGACTCCTCCAGACTGTTAGCACTGGTCATGGTCATTTCCGAGCTGTGGTATTCAAGGCATGACTCTTGTTTTCTTTATTCCTTTATATGTATATTAAGTTGACCAACTCTTCTGGTTTGGGAGCAAAGCAATCAATTTTCTGGTGATAATATTAATATGGCTTATTTTAGAAAACATAGGAAAAACCAAGTATGCAAAAGCTTAAATAGTGCTTACATGGGGCCAGTATTGTTCAAAATGCTTTTGGTGCTTAACACTTTTTAGTCATCCCAACCCTAATAAAGTGAGTACTGTTCTCTCATCCATTTACAGAGGGACTGAGAGATTGAGTATTTTGCCCAGGTTCTTACAGCTCTCAAAAGAGCCTGAATTTGAAGTCGGGCAGTCTGGATACAGATTCTGGGCAGTTAACCACCACCCGTTTCTCTGTAAGTCCCACACTCCAGCCACTCCTGCCTCTCTTGACAATTTTGTCTTTATTGCCCACAGGCAGGGCCACACTCCACTTACTGCTGCTTCATCTCAGGCCCTGTCATGGTCAGGACTGCCTTTCTGTGACCTTGAACAGAAGAATACACCCCCCCCCCCTTCCTACCACCACCCAGTTCAGAGCCTCTGGTGGGGATTTCCATAGCAGAGTTGCTGGCCTCTGGTGATAGAGCTTTCTGTTTTTGCCACATGATCTTGTGGGGCAAAGGGCTGGGTCCAGGTGCAGCCTTGGTTATTTCTGGAAACACTTCTCCTTTTCCTTTATTTTGTCTAATCTGGCTCATCAGCCATCCTGCTCTCTGAAAGTGATTTTGGTTTCTCAGCTCAGAACATCAGACATTTCTGTAGGTGTTGGAATCTTCCGTGAGGGTTCTGGATAGACTCTGTGCAAATTTCAGGATGAGTGGGAATGTGGGGAGGGTATCCGTCCTCAGCTTTGCTCAGGCCCCCCTGCTTGTACATTGCTTTGTTAGCAGTGGTGATATCTGGGTGGTGTTTATCCTTTCTGCTCACTTGTTTTAAACATTTCTTCAAACTTCCTTTACTTCCAGGTTTTAAAAAGGTATTTCCATTTTTACTTATTTATTTATTTATTTTTACTGGTAATGAAATTTTACTCTGGCAGAATCTCCAGCTCCTTCAAAATCTGTGCATTCAAGTTAGAGCAACTCCATTTCTGTACCAAAAAGAAATACCTTCAGCTATTGTCTGAACTTGTACCGATCTGAGAACTCTGCCAGAGTTTCTGGTTAATTGTTTGTTTTGTCACATTAGTTGAACAATGAGAGAGGAGGGCACAGGCATTCCCTTCCCGTGAGGTGGAGGCACAAAACCTACATTTCTTTTAGGTGTGTGTCAGGGAGGGCAGGGAATGTTTTATACTTTTAAATCCTAGAAATTTGTTACTTGAAAAGTAAAGTTTTGCCTGACCTGTGGTGGTGCAGTGGATAAAGCGTCGACCTGGAAATGCTGAGGTCGCCGGTTCGAAACCCTGGGCTTGCCTGGTCAAGGCACATATGGGAGTTGATGCTTCCTGCTCCTCCCCCCTTCTCTCTCTCTCGGTCTTTCTCTCCTCTCTCTCTCTGTCTCTCCCTCTCTCTCTCCTTTCTAAGAAAAAAAAAAAAAAAGTAAAGTTTTAGGTACTTCTTTATGGGGAACTGTGATGTTTAAACCAGAAGAGAATTTAAATTTGGACCGTGTGTGTTATGTTTTCAAAGAGGCTGTGCGTCTCTTCATCTCCCTTCCAAAAAGTTCAAAAATCTGAGTCACCTTCCCTCCCCTTAACACACTTTTTTGGGAGGTAAGAGGGAAGTAATGTAGCAAAGTTATTCTTTCTCAATTGTAAAAGTCGGGTGTCTTCAGAATTTTTAGTGTTCAAAGGAAAGACTGCTTCCGAGGGCAAGATATTCTCTTAAAAAAAAAGAGACTAAGATGTCATTTATGGTGTTTTTTTCTGGAAGGGAGTGTGAGGCACCTGGGGAGAGAACAGGGGAGAAGTCGGTGGTGGATTTCTGAGGCTGGTGAAGGGCCTTTCATCCTGAAGAGCAAAGATGGATGAGGGCTTGAGAAGCTAGAGTGAGGGGCCAAGTCTGGCCAGCCTGCAGCCTGGGTGCACGCAGCTCCCTGGACAGGGCCAGCAGCCCTGAGGGTGGTTAGGAACCCACATCTCCCCCTTTACTCATGAAGCCCAGTCGCTTTCCCCAGGTGACCTGCCTGCACAACCTATAGGTGCAGGCGGCCCAGGAGAGCAATTTATTCTTAAACCAAGGAGAATGCGGAGAGGGTGGGCTAATATATTCAAAGTAGTTAATATTACATTAATATATTTTAAATAATATAATATGTGAATTTATAATAATGGGTCACATGCTCAGGTTTGGGTTTTGCTTTGGGTACCTAGGAAATCATGAAGAATGCAAGAGGAATGTGTGGATGTGTGTTTGGGGAAAGAATTGCTTTCTTACCTCCACTCCCTTTTTTATTGGTCCCTCATCTACACTGGTAGAGTCTTTGGAGGATAGTGAGGGACTTCCAACCCCCATTGATAACAGCCCCTAAGAATACATGGTAAACCCCCCAGAGAGGAGACCAGGCCAGGACCTCTCCTAGTCACCCTAAACAAGGCAAACAGTAGAGCTCTTCTTGAGGGGCCTTGCTGTGGGCCCAAGAAATCACTAAAAATAGAGTCACCAGTCCATGGGCCTTGGCTGTTTTGAGCACTGCCTAGGACAGAGCAGGAGCAGAGACAGCTTGAGAGGCAGGCATGGGCTGGGCGGGGCAGCCTGCCCACATGGTGCCCTGGGCTGGCATTACCTCATCTACCCATCCAGCCATTTGTTGGGCACTGATAATGTCTTTGGCTCTGCCCCTAATGAGAGGCATGCGATCCCTACCTTGAGGGCTCAGATTCAGAGTTTCATAAGCTCTGGATTCACTCAGGTTGAACTTGTCCTCCAGACGTGTTATATTAAAATAAGGGACTAAACACAGCTCGTGGGTGAAACACTGGCCTGGTTCTTTAAGGCCGTGTAATGCATTGAGACCTGTGTTGTCCTTAAGACAAGAGCCGCATTGCTAACTCACAGTGGCTTTTAGATATTTGCTCTCCCTTGTTCTTCAGTGTTTATAAATTCCCCTTTTTTTCCACATAAACTTATAGATGTTTAGGTTAAAATTTCCATTTCTAGTTAATAGTCTAAACTGTTAGATCCAAATTGGAAACAAGTACGCATTCTGTGTTGCATAGAGTTGATTACTTCAATATTTCTGATTTTGTTTAACCAAATGCCCTAGTGTCTCCACTCTGGAGTTCACCTGATACATTATCGAACCTTTCCAACATATTTACTTTAAACATAGTTTTGAAGCATTTACCAATGTATTTTGAATTTCTTTTTCTTTCTTTCTTTCTTTTTTTTTTTTTTACTTATTGGTATCAGAATTGAATATATTTAGTTGTAACTTTGTTGAGTAAACTGAAACCTGGCTGTGCTTACCATTATTTTGTGCAAAAATGAATCAATCAAGGTTACAAATTATTAGATGTGAGAATCTGAAGCTTCTATTGGACAGAACTCATACTACTTTTGCAGTGGTCAGAGCTGGAGAACAGTGACTGTATTTCTTTTGGGGGGGGAGGACAGAGACAAAGAGGAACAGATAGGGATAGACAGACAGGAAGAGAGAGAGATGAGAAGCATCAATTCTTCGTTGCGGTACCTTAGTTGTTCATTTATTGCTTTCTCATATGTGCCTTGACAGTGGGGCTACAGCAGACTGAGTGATCCCTTGCTCGAACCAGCGACCTTAGGCTCAAGCTGGTGAGCCTTGCTCAAACCAGATGAGCCTGCGCTCAAGCTGGCAACTATGGGTTTTGAACCCGGGCCCTCCACGTCCCAGTCCGAAGCTCTATCTACTATGCCACCGCCTAGTCAGGCAGTGACTATATTTCTTAAAAAGAAAGCGTACCAGGGTTTCAAATACAGTCTAAGGAGGAGATTGTGCTGGTAGCCATTTGTGGAATTCCTGTCGTCAGTGTTTTGTGACTAAAACTGAGGGACCCACCATGGACTGAATACCTACCACATACCCCATACCACACAAGGTATTTAGGGTACTCCCCACAAAATCACCCTGTCGCCTGACCCCCTCCCCTTGAGGTTTTAGATGTTTATGATATTTGCTGACTACTTCACAATCAAAATATTCTTCTGTAACATTAAAACTAGCTTTGACTGAAAAAAAAATTTCTTAAGAGCCATATATGGGAAATGTTTGCTGAGTGACAGGTGGAAGGGAAAGCAGGTCTCTAGAGTAGACATCTTAAACGATACTTTTATGCCCAGGACTTCTGAAACAACAGAGTGCCCTAAATGTGCAGAATGATAACCGAAGGGCCAAAACCTGAAAATGTCCTTCCTTAGATAGCCAGAGACTGATACTTGATTTCTTGTCCTCTCTAAATGAGGACCATGCTGTATGGATGGAGATCATCTATTTTTGACAAGTTCATGATTACATTAAGACCTTCCTAGGTTGGCAGCACTGTTCTGGGTTTTGTGTGATCATAGTTGACCTTACATTCTTAAGAGGGAGCTACACAATAATCAGGGATAGCAGTAAACAAGACAAGTACAGACTGTCCCCAGCACCAGGAGAGACGTGATAGAGAATAGCTGATCAGCCCTTACCTAGTGAGGCCTGGCTCGGGAAATGTTAGCTGCTGCTTTTGCTGCCGTTAACTGTTATTGAATGGTCTGTTGCAAGAAGAAGGTTCCTTGACTAAGTTTAGCGAAGATTTTCTACTATCAGAGGGCACACAAAAGTTAATGCCTGTGCTTTCTGGTACAATATCATACCCCTCTCTCTGCCTCACCGTCTCCCATGAGCACAATCAGTAGACAATTGCTGGAAAAATCAACTGTGCCTGGACGTTTAGGAAGCTATTTGGGATTTCCAATGTTTTTCTTCCTCTCAATAATAAGGCACCCCCCCCCCCTTAGAGGGGAGTGGTGATCATTGCTCCTCTTGTCTGCTTCCTGCCTCATTCTGCTTCTTTGCTCAAAAGGAACTCCAAGGGAAACGAGCTCTCATTTTAAAGTTTCTAGGTAAGAAAACTCAAGGTCCTTGTCTTCACCCTACATCCCCATGGCAGTAGTGGGGAAGGAAACATTGCTCACCAGCTTCCTGTCGAGGTTCTGCCCTCCCCTGTGCAAAGGGAGTAAGGTAAAGGAAGGTAGAGCTGGCGCTCTTGTTTCCTAGCCCTCTACCATTCCCCTCATGGTGCTGGCAGCAGCCAGGAAGGTAAGATTGCTGCCACTGTGCCAGCTGGGCCACCTGTGAAGTCACTGCCAAAGTCAACATGCACAGCCTTTGTGTCTGGCCAGTAGGTTTCATAATGACAGTTAATGGAAGTTCCTGTTTAGATGCCCTCAAGCTTGTATCTTCAGTCTCCACTGGACTCGGGCTTCTCTCCTCTTATGCAAGATCTTCAGGGAATTTTCAATGTTGCCTTTAGCCAGTCACTTGGCAAGTTCACAGGAGTCTTTGTAAGTGGCCATTAGAGGAGAAGAGCAATCTTCCTAGCGGCCATTCAGCAGAAATTTATAGCAGACCTAATGGGTACCAGCTTTTGTTGGTGAAAGGTGGGAGGGGAGGGCACAGAATGACTAAGCAATGGACCCAAGGCCTTGGGACTCTTGGCCTGATTAAGGTGTGGAGGTGAGATAGGTAAATAAATAACCACATGCTAAATCAAGGCCAGAGAGCTCAGCGGAAGTGGTATCTGAACGGGTCATGTGAGAAGTTGGAAGCGACTTTCTTGTCTTGACATCCTCTGTGAGGAGCAGAGTGAGTTTCAGTGAGGGGGAGGACAGGTGAGAAGGGTTCTTCCCAGTAGTGGTAGCATCCGTTGCCTTCTGAGGTCAGTCTGAGGGAGGCGTATGGAAAGGGCCTGCCTCAGTGTGTGCAGCCTTTGCGGTCACACAGGGCCCCATGCTTAGAAAGGCCCATGCTTGGTTTATGCTGCTGCCACCTTGACATTTTTATTTTTGAACAAAGGGCCCCATAGTTTATTTTCATTTTGTATTGGGTCCTTGAAATCATGTAGCCAGTCCTGCATATGGAGATGGGGCCTCTGAAGATGGGTTGTTGGGCCGGACTATGAAGAGCTCTGTCTGTCAAACTGGGGAACATCTGATTTTATCTAGAAGCAGTGAGGAGCTGTGGAAGGTGTGTATGGTGGCAGGAGTGGTGAGAGGCTAGGGAGACCAGGGAGGCTGATCAAATCATGCTGGAACAAAACGTGACACCCTGGTGGAGATGGGCAGCTTTGGGGGCTGGGGACGGAGGAGGAGAGGGTGGCTGAAGATGGCCGAGGTTTCTAGCGGGGCTGGAGATTCTCGTCAGCAGGAATGGAGGAGAAAGGAGTCCCCAAGCCAGTGGAGCGAGGCAGATGTTTTGCAGGAGTGGGGCGAGGCCCTTTCCAGAGAGACCCGGAAATCTGTGGTGGGACGGCTTGTGGAAACACGCACTGCAGCTGCTCAGCGGCAACAAATGACCTGCAGATCAAGGTTTTTGTCAGTATCGAGAGCTTCACTAGAACAAATATCCATCCAAAAATAAACTTCCCGTTCTTCCTGTTTTTATAACTTGCCTATTTCCTCCGAGTCTGAGGCTGGTCTCCAGTTCCGTGGGTTATTAATCTTCAGAGGATCAAGACCTCTATAGAAGTATTTCCTGTACATGTTTATCTACCCAGCCCTAAATTATTTTCTCCATGTGATAAGATAACTTTTCCATACTGGTCAGACTCTTCCCTTGAGAGATTTCAGTTAGGCACCCCAGCAAGTAAGGCTAAACCAGAAGGCTTCTTCTCCCAGAACCTGGGAGCCCCAGGTCATGATGGGGAGTGTCCTGCAGTGCATTTTGATGGCCACTCTCAGCCACCTCCTCCAGGTTAAAGGTGGCTTCTTTCTGGCCAGAGTCCAAGGGAGATAAAGTGACAGCTGCAAAGGGCCCTATTTGAGGACATTTTAACCGCCCTACTGAATATCCACAGGGGAATAATAGTTCCAGAAATGTCTCTGCCCCTCGGAAGAGTTCAGAATGCCCCTCATTGGACTATAATTTGTTCTTACATCTTTCAACTATAAACAGGGCCCCTACCTTCCTTCCTTCAGGCACACATGAAGGAGTTAGAGTGTATTTGGTGCTCATGACTGCACAAAGAGAAAGGGGAAAGCTGTGTTGAGGCTTGGGCCAAGTTCAGACCAGAAGGACAGACAGACTAGCTTGGTAACTAGGCCAGGGCATTCTACTCATCCACCCGTGAGTCCACCTGCCCTTCTTGGGTCTCCTTCTTAAGCTGGCAAGCTGGTGGGTTATTTTTTAAATGTGAGCCTTCTGGCATGACTCTTGCAGAGAGGCCGTGGGGACCGGCTGCGTGGGTGGTGGCTTGTGCCACAGCGGAACTTGACGGGAAGCCAGCTGCCTTTTACTGAGGCCTTCTGAGGTAGGGCGGAGATGTCGTATTCTGCTCAAGGCACCGTCCCTCCCTCTCTGGCCACTCAGGTGACTGGATTGGAAATTACTGTGCCAGACCCTGGGCTGCTGCTCTAAGACCCGCACTGTCCAGTACCTCGGCCACCAGCCAGGGACTACTGTGTCCTTGAAATGAGGCTGGTGTGAGCCAAGATGTGCTGTTGGCATAAAATACATGTCGCGTTTTGAAGCCTTGGTACCAGGAAAAAGAATATAAAATATCTCGTTTAGTAATTCTTTCATTTTGATGACTTGTTGACATGAAAATATTGTAGATATATTGGATTATGTCAGCTATATTATTCTAATTAGTGTCGCCTGGATTTTATTACTTCTTTAATGTGACTACTAAAAAAATTAGGGCACATGCATATGGGGCTCATGTTACATTTCTGTAGGCCAGAGCTGCTGGTCTACACTGTGAGGTCAGCTACCAGTCCTGGCTTTGAAGCAGATACCCTCCCAGAGGTGGGAGGGCATGCCCAGTGGCCTGGTTGGAGGGGGGTGACCAGCCCTCACTGAAGTCTGGTAGGGCAGTGGGGGGGACAGCCTACTTCTAGGCAAGTTAGTAACTTAATAAGCAGCTGCAGGAATTTTTAAAAGATCCTTTCAAAAGCACCTCTCTTGGCTTAGATTTTTTTAAATTTTATTTAGGAAATTAAATTTAACCCTTTGAGTAGTGGGTTTTTTTCATGTTCACTGACCTTTAGTAGTGAGGGTTTTTTGTTTGTTTTTTTTCAAAAAATGAAATTAGTTCCAGTTACAGTTTTAATAACTTAAAATCATGTTTGTTTGATAACCAGTTTATGGAAACAAGAAGAATATACATTTGCCTTTTTTGAATGTTGCCTTACACATTTTTAAAATAAATTGATCGTACTCTGGTCAGGAGGCACGAGGACGTACATGGACGTTCGTACTACTCAAAGGGTTAATGAGGTAACACTGACCAATAAGAGTACATAGGTTTCAGGTAAACATTTCTTTCTATAGCATTTGAATTGTTAGTTCTTTTTTTTTTTTTTTTCATAGCCTGCTTTGTGGACCAGCCTCCTTCCTGGAAACCTCCCCCCCCCCCCAAACTCAGAAGTCTCCTCTGTCAGCTTGGGACCTGCAGGCATGGTGTTGTCCAGAGGGGCTTGTTTTGTTTTATTCTCCTGGTAAGGTTGTTGTTCTACCCCCAGGTTAGGCTCCACTAGTTGTCAGTCAGCCCAGATAGGCCTGGAAGGCCACCGTTTCAGACATGTCCTGTGTCCTGTGTACCCCCCCTTGGAGTGGGTTACTCAGGCATAAATATATCTTGGGAAAACACAGGTGGATGTGAAGCTTTGAGAAGTACAGAAGTGCGGAACCACAACCCGCCTCCTGGTGTGTGTGTGGGGTGTTTCAGGAAAAAGGGGGGAATTCCACTGGGGTTTGAAAGCCCCAAACAATTCCCTGTTGCAAGGAGGAGTTTCAGAGGTCCAGGAAGAACCTGTTGGATTGTTTAGTTATCATTTGCCAAGGGCTATTACATGGTGAAATTTCTCTGCTTGGGCTCCCGGGCGCGGGTGGGGGTTATCATCAGTGGCAGAGCTGCCCTGTGCTGGGGCACTTGGTACTTTTGACACATTATGTTCAAACTGCTGCCCATGGTGTCCCAAACCTTTGCTGGAATAATCCACATGAGAACCAGGACTTATTAAGTGCTTATTCTGTGCCATGTGCTTTATTACATATACAGTTAGTAATTGGCATCACAAACTCCAAGATACACCAGAGCAGATACCATTGTTTTGTTTTGCAGATGGAGAAACTGCAGTTTAAAAAGATGAACTCATAGCCAGAAATCAGTGGGGCACAGAGTGCAACTCGGGGTGCAACTCTAGAGCCCAGTGTTTAACATCAGGTGTCGCTCTGCACTGTCCAGACCAGTCCACATGTGCATGGTCCCATTCTGCACAAGCACCTGTTTATAATCGACATGTCCACTAGTGCAGGCTAGGGCACGACACCACGGGAAGGTTCAGTTGCTGAATCAGCTGAGCTGAGTTGAGAACTGTGAGCACCTGTGAGCTTTGCTGGAAAGACACCCTCTCCTATGGATTCTGGAGTGCTCTGTGCTCAGAACCTTGTCCCCACGTGGCTGTCGTGTCCAGGGCTGTCTCAAAAGATGTCCCATTTGCCTCTCCAGGGTGCTCTGCTGTCATGTTGATGCAGAAAGCACAACTCCTGTGGTGGCAGGCTAACCTGGTGAGGTCTGGGAGTGAGCAGAAGAGTTAAGAGCTCTGTGCTCTGGAGTCAGAATCCCTTCCAGTCCTACCCCTCAATGGCTTCAAGGGGTCAGGGCGTTCTTCGTGCTCTGGACTGTAAAATGGGCACACTTATAATTCCTGTCTCAGAACTGCTGTGAGAATTAAAACAGACACATGAAGGCAAAGTGTACTTGGCACAGCAGATAAATGTCAGCTGACATTTCATTATGATTATCATTAATGACATTTAATGCTGCATGATGGATTATAGTCTTACACAAAAATGTACTGGGAGATCTGATCATGTGGCCAGAGTTTCCTGTTGTTTAAAGGCAAACATCAGAACATATCCCTTTGTATCTGAGCATGTTTCTCTGTACTTGAGTGTTGTATCTTTCAAAGCCATAACCTCACTTCTAGAGGTGCCTGCACACTTGGGTCTCCCAACTATTTGCTTGAAACATTTTCAGAAACCTTTCTGGAACTCTTCAGAAGAAAAAAGAAGGAAAGATAAAAGATGATGATACTAAGTATTTAAATCATGAGGCCCTGGCCATTTGGCTCAGCAGTAGAACATTGACCCGGCATGCAGAAGTCCTGGGCTTGATTCCCAGCCAGGGTACACAGGAGAAATGATCATCTGCTTCTCCACCCCCCCTTTTTATTCTCCTCCCGCAGCCATGGTTCAAATGAGCGAGTTGGCCCCAGGCACTGAGGATGGCTCCGTGGCCTTGCCAGAGGCACTAAAATAGTTAGGTTGCAGAGTAATGGATCAGCAGCACCAGATGGGCAGATCATCAGCCACAACGGGGTGTTGCCAGGTCAATCCCAGTCGGGGCGCATGCAGGAGTCTGTCTCTGCCTCCCTGCCTCTCACTTGATTAAAATAAAAAAATAAATAAATTATGAAAGGAGATTTCAAGTTTGAAAATGGCCTTCAAGTCATTAGAGCTAAATTTAATGAATAAGTCGAAAATAAGCTTTGGTGGTAGGTCCATTGTAAATTAAAAATGAGTGCTTAACTAAAAAGTAGGGATTGATTTCTGTTTTTTATTTTTAATGTCTGGCTCTCTGATTGTAAGACTAACCCTGAGGCATTCCAGAAGAAGGGCTCCAGGTAGCTCTTGACTTGGGACAGCACCTTTGGAGCACTGGTAAATTCTTCCAAGGCAAGAACATTAAAGGCAGGGGTTTGGGAGTGAGTGGGCAACATTCCCTAAGACACAGAGTTCTGTTTTTGAAATAATAATTAGTATAACTTGCACCTACTATTAGGTATCAGGTATGCAGGTATTAGGTAACACCTGCATCCAAGTTGAGTCTGTGTAGCTGCTGATGGGGCTGGTAGCAGCAGAGGTTTCGTGCATCCAAGGAGTAGCTGTCAAAACCTGGCTTTGGACCTAGGCTGACCTGTATTCCATCCAGATCTGTGATACCCAGAATTCAAGTTGAAAAGTGTGAGCGTGTCAAAGGAGGGGCCCTCAGGTCTGGATCTTCAACCAAGATTTTAAAGCTGGATGTGTGAGAAGCACTGCCCCTTCTGTGTGTACTGCTGAGTGGCTGGGAAGCAGCAGCCAGCGTACTGCGGATGGAGGGAAAATGCATGCCCCGTGGCAAGTGATGGGAGACAGTTCAAGGGCTGTCTAGCCCTTGATGACTAGCAAGTTAATCCAGGAAGGCTGGGCACCATGTTCAATATGTCCTAATGTTTATTCTGGAGGACAGGACTGTGAAAAGAGCATGGGGTTTTGGAGTTTGGTCAAACTCCAGTTCTGCTCTTTATTGCCTGGTTGACTATGGTGTCATGACTAGGATGGCCTGGGCCTCATTTCTCTCATCTGTAAAATGGGGACACAATTACACTTCAGGGTTGTTATGAGGGAAGGTCAGAAGAGTTATTGTACATAGAGGCAGGGCCTAACAGATGTAAATCTGCCCCTCTCCCAAGGCCCTGTGAATGACATCAAAATTAACCCCAAAGCCACAAGAAAGTAGACAGAGTCCCACGGTCATACATCAGAATATGCCACCTGCTGCAGGAAAATTTCCCTTGTCCCTTTGTGAGGTAAGGCTTGTGCTCTTAAGAGGATGATTGCCAGTTGCTCTCTGCTTTGAATTAGCCCAGCTGTTAGGGCTCCAAGGCTCGGCAACTATAACAAATTAAGCTGTCCAAGACCCTCCACCCTCTCAAAACAGGAACTTTTCTGTTATTCATAGGCTGATTTCAGCGAGCTGCACGTTGGCATCTAAGGCCCAGGTGGGTGAGAGGGAACCCCCAATGAAATGCTGGTGGTGAACTGCGATCCTGATGTTGGTAACAAGTTCCCTCCCATGTGGATTTAAAGTAGGCCACTCTGTTTTTAATCTGTTGGCCAAATTCCTAGTTTTTACTATAGTTCTAGTGTCATCCTTTTTTGCACCAGTAATTGAGAGAAGCTTGGCCTGGACCCCAGACTTGGGGGCCCTGGAGAGACAGAGCATTGGGCCAAAGGGGTTACAGGCAGGAGCAGAGAGCGTCCAGTTGCCACTGTCCTCTCACACTTACCCCCAGCTTCTTCTTGAACTACTCTATTAGGGTCCTGGAGCACTGATTCTCAGACTTTGCTATACATTAGAATTACCAGAAAACTTTGAAAAAAATCTAGAAATTTGAACTGTGCACCAATTTAAACACACACACACACACACACACACGTGCACACATACAGGCACGCGCGCGCACACCATACATACACGCATGCACCATACATGCATGCATGCATGCGCGACGCACCATACATACACGCATACACACCATACATACACGCGTGCGCCCGCGCGCACACGCGCAGAAACTTCCCAGGTGATTTCAGTGTGCAGCCAAGTTTGAGAACCAGGATGAGGCTCTCCTGGTGCAGTTACTTCCTAGTTGACTTGCTTTGGTGTGGTCATCTGGAGCCCAGGCGTCACGCTTAGGGCTGAACTGTCCATTACGGTCAGTAGTGAGGGCTCATTGGCACATGGCTATTATAACAGCCTGTTTCCTTATTATGAAACATTTTAAACTTCACAGAGGTAAGGAGAGGAGCATACTGGACCCAAGGTACTCATCACCTAGCAGTCACTCATGTTTTCTCCACCCCACCACACAGGCACATGGCACACTTTTTTTTTGGTGGGGGAAGAAAAGGATGGAGTGTTTTAAAGCAAATCCCAGACATCATTTCATCCCTAAATATTTCAGTATGTACCTGTAAGAGTTAAGGACTCTACCTAAGAAAATTAAAAGTAATTCTTTAATCTCATCTAATACCAAATTCCTGTTCAGTTTTCTCCAATTAGTCTCAATAATGCTTTGATATATTTGTTTTGTTCCAATTAGGGTCCCAACAAGAGTAATTCATTTTTAATACTTTGACTTTAGCCCCAGGGTAATTAAGCCAGTCATTGTGCGCAGGCACACACAGGTAATTCTGCACATGCGTGGCTGAAGAGAGGTGTCAGTGGCATTCACCCATTCACCTCAGCTAGTGTGTACGGCATGGTCTCTCTCTTCCTTGCCTTCCTTAGCCCATCTGGTGGGACCTTGACCTGTCACGGAGGAAGTACTCATTGAGGCCCCAGCCACAGCACTTCTGTGCTACTCTGCTTAACTATCAGGAGCTGTGGAAAGAGTGTGAGTCAGCTCCTGGGGCAGCTTTGAATTTCCTGCTCCTTTGAGGATGTAGTGGCTGGAAAGGGCTGGAACAGCCTATAAGCTGCTCCCTGGGCTCTGCTGAGGGGTCCTGCTTTGTTGGTTACCTCTAGGGATTCACCTAGGACTTGTGCTTTGACAGAGGGACCAGCCAACAGCAGCTCAGCCGGGCTTCCCCAGGCCTGGCTTCACCTCCAGCTGGACTGCTGGGTCAAGTCCAGATAATGACCCACGCTCAAGCCAGTGACCTGCGCTCAAACTGGTGAGCCCATGCTCAAGCCGGTGACCTTGGGATTTCAAATCTGGGTCCTCTGCATCTTAGGTCATCACTCTATCCACTGGGCCACCGCCTGGTCAGGCTACGCACAAAAATTTTAAAAGGTGGTTACAACTGGCTTGTTGGTTGGGAGAAGAAGAAACAGGGCAGATGGGTGTTAGTGGGAGTATACCTTTTTATATTTTGATTATGAATCATGAGTGTATTACCTAGGCAGAACAACTAACTAAATTAAAAAGAATAAATGTACCTATACCTACACTGTGCAGATAAATCAGTGATCTATTATGCTCAGTTAGTCGGTTTTATAAGCTTCTGACCACTGCCTATCTGGACTTAACAACCTAGAGCAGGGGTCCCCAAACTATGGCCGCAGACCGCATGTGGCCCCCTGAGGCCATTTATCCGGCCCCCGCCGCACTTCGGAAAGGGCACCTCTTTCATTGGTGGTCAGTGAGAGGAGCATAGTTCCCATTGAAATACTAGTCAGTTTGTTGATTTAAATTTACTTGTTCTTTATTTTAAATATTGTATTTGTTCCCGTTTTGTTTTTTTACTTTAAGATATGTGCAGTGTGTATAGGGATTTGTTCATAGTTTTTTTTATAGTCCGGCCCTCCAATGGTCTGAGGGACAGTGAACTGGCCCCCTGTGTAAAAAGTTGGGGACCCCTGTTCTAGAGTCTGTTCCGAGATGGACCAGTAAGGCTCTGAGCAGTCCGTGGAATGTATGCTATATTCTTCCCATGATGCCTCACTCAGCAGCAGATTATAAATACGTGGTTCTGTTTTAAAGCCCATGGGCTTTTCTCCTTCCTCACCCTGAAATATAAGCTGAGTTGACAATATCTAAAGTTGAACATAGAGGACAGAGAGGGCAGGCTGCCTCCAACAGTTAGCTGCTGTCTTCCGTGGGGGTGTCACATGGGAGGGGCTATGGCGGGGCGCACAGCCTCCCTTCCCAATCTCGTCTTTCTGTGCAGTCTTTTGCTTATCTGTTGGCATCCGCCAGGGGTCTCAAACTCGGGCCCGAGGGCCACATGCAGCCCGCCCACCAATTTTGTGCGGCCCGCAGACTGGCCCGCAGACTAATCCACGAAGTTTGATTAGTCTGCGGGCCGCGAGTTTGAGATCCCTGCATGTTGTCTGTCCAGCTTCTACTGAGTGGTAGTAAAATCCCTTTGAGCTGAACTGGTCCCACCCTGGGAGCTTGGAATGTTCTAATGTTAAGACTTGCTCTTCACATTTGGCACATTCTCAGTGTCAGGGATAATTCCTCTGGGGCTCACAGGAAGCAGACAAGTGAAATCCATGGAATAATTTTCTCCCTCTTGAGTGGAGAAAGAGGGGCAGAGAGATTCTTTGGAGAAAGAGGCTTTAAACAGCATGTGGGAGTGAACCTTGTTTAAAAGTATTCTGAAAGATGAATTTTCAAGGGCACTCAGCACCTATTCTTGGCTCTGCCACAAATATACCCTTTATATTTTGTTTGTGCATTGGGAGCTTACTCTTTGGTTTTTAAGTCTGTAAAATAGGTAGGATTCACATTCATTATCTGTTCCCCCCACTGTTCCCTCTTAGCCTGTTGATAATTATTTTAATGAAACTTGAAGGCTGCCCTTTTAAAAGGCAGCTAAGTGAAGGGAGTGGTTAAGCCCAAGCCTTCCCTGGTCCCTTGCCTTTCTTGAATGAGTACTACAGTGAGTTCTGCGCTCAAGGCAAGTGCTGATCAGGTTGAGGTTTCAGGGATTGTTATCTCTCCCACAGGCCTCTTCCTCTTTTACTAGAGCTGCACACAGTGAAAATTGCATTGGTTAGAATTACCCTTGTCAGTTCTGCTGGAGGCCAGCATTCAGTCTTTCACCTCTTCCTCTGGTCTTGGGAAAGATCACTGTTTTCAGGATGGAGCACCAAATGAGGTAGTTGGCTGGCTAGCACTCTGAGTCCACATAGACAGATGAGTTGAGTATGTACTACATCTTTAAATACAAGAGTCACATCAAGGGCGGCAGTGGACCAGGAGAGACACGTGGATAGTGGGTCCCCAAATGTCAGCCAACTCCAGCAGATGTGTTCATTGAGAGGAAAAACCTCTTGGCTCTTTAAATGGACTCAGACTCTTGCTTTTGTTCTCTTGCTAGGAGGCTGGTGTTGAATTTGGAAGGTTAACTGTGCATCTGTGAGACTCCCCTGTAAGGCATTCATCCTAACTACCACACAGAGCAGGGTTCTTTTTCTAGGGAGGTACTTTGGGTTCTCCCCTTTCCTCCCCACCCCTCCCCTCTCCTATTCATGCAGGTTTTACTGTGACCTCTCTTGGGGGTTCCAGAGACGGGGAGGTACTTGAAGCCAGTTGGCTGCTCACCAGCTGTGCCTTCAGGTGAACCAGGGGGAGGAAGTTGGTGCCTAAGTCAATGATCTGTAAACCTTATCTGATAGTGACCTTATCTGTTGACAGTGAACCCAAACTCAGGTTTACTGACCCATTTTTAAATTTTCTGATAGAACAAAAATGTTTATAGCAAAGTCACAAACAATTTTCAGAGTAACAAGTGGCTGGCTACCCTTCTTATGATTTATTTCACCTGGCATCTGTGAATTGTCATGCAGGTAAAGATCCTGGACACTGTCATTTATGTTTCTTGTTCTGGAATCATCTCTGGTTGCTTTTCAGAAACCAGAATTATATTTTAGCTAGGTAGTTGTTAGTAAGGAACAAAGGACATAGAGTCAGAAGTTCTGGACTCAGTTCTGGCTCCTACTGCTCTTGAACAAGAAACTTGACTGCTTAGTTATCTGTCAAGTGTGGTTTGTCTGGAACTAGATATATCTCTCAGGTTTGTTTTAGAATTCTAGCCTGCTCCCTAGTTTTTTAAGTTAATATCTAAGGTCCATAATGTGTGAAACCCATAAATAAATTATTTTTTCCTCTGGGTGCTGAACTAAAGCAATAAAAAATCTTGCTAAGCCCTGCATATATAACCTTTTGTTTTTATCAGAATTTTATTCATTGAGAGGATGGGATATAGAGAGATAGACTCCTACCTGTACCTCGACTGGGATCCACCCAGCAACCCCCATCTGGGTCCAATGCTCAATCAACTAAGCTATTTTTAGCACCTGGGGCTGACATTTGAACCAATCAAACCACTGGCTGAGGGAAAGAGAGAGAGAGAAGGGGTGGGGGGAGAAGCAGATGGTTGTTTCTCATGTGTTCCCTGACTGGGGATCTAACCCAGGAGTTCCACACACTGAGCCAACTGACCAGGGCCTTTATCAGAAATTTTTAAAAAAAGGAAGATATTACTTTCCATTCATTTTTTAACGAGGATTCAGACAATAACTGGCCTGAATACAATAACTGGCCTGACCTGTGGTGGCGCAGTGGATAAAATGTCGACCTGGAAATGCTGAGGTTGCCGGTTCAAAACCCTGGGCTTGCCTGGTCAAGGCACATATAGGAGTTGATGCTTCCAGCTCCTCCCCCCTGTCTTTCTCTCCTCTCTGTCTCTCTCTCTCCCTCTCTCTCCCCTCTCTAAAATGAATAAATAAATAAATAAAATTTAAAAAAGAATACAATAACTTAGCAAGTATGCATCACATAACTATAGACATCTGTAATGCTTTTAAATCTACCACCTCGATATCATTTCAGGTGAATATTTTTCTTTATATTTCCTAAGTATTCTACAGTAAGTTTACCACTTTTTGTAACGAATCAAAAGTGCACATTACAAAAGTTTGCTACTACCTTTCTTTGATTTCCTTCTTTCATCTAATCTCCATCTCCACTCACTATTGAAGCCGCTAAAGGTTCATCAGTATTTGTTGGAATGAAAGAAATTTAGTCTGCCAAGGGTTTACCATTTGCTGGACACTAAACTACAAAAGTAAACAAGAAAAAGGAAGAAAACCTTTTCTTGAGCATCTCAATGGCAAAGGTGACATGCAGGTCATAACAGAATGCTGTAATCATCATACTAATTGCCATGAGGAGAGAGAAGAGGTCTGGGACTCCATTTTCCTGTCTCCTGTCTTTAGGATAACAGTCCTATGAGATTATAAGGCATAGTGCTTGCACATGATACAACCATAGCTACTGTTGACATCAGCTGATACTGCTCACTAATGTCATTTGTAAGGAAAAGTCAGTTCTGGCTTTGAGGTGAGATCCGCTTCTTCTCAGACTGCTGTGTTAAGTGGCACTGGCCTCTTAGATCCATGCATGGTCAGAAGCATAGCTTTTTCCCAGTCCCTTGGTCTTCATCCACCCACATTGCCCAGCTTGCTTTCTATTCCTCTCTCTTCTCTCTGTCTACTTGTATTAGTAGGTGGTTCTTCTCATTTAGCTGTTACTAGTCCATTCCTTGTAGAATTTTGGAGCTTCAGAAACTGAACTGCTTCAGCCCTACATTTTCTAGGCAAGGAAATTGAGGCACCAAGAAGATGAATGATTCTGCCTAATGTCATATAACTAGCAGTGAAGCCACAGCCAACCTCCTGCCTCCCAATAGAATGAATTTGCAGGATTTTTAACTCCAATAATGTGTGTTGTTTACATAGGTGAATGATTCAAGAGTGTTGTTGAGAGTTCTCAAGGAGCTTTCTATGTCCACAGCTGAATGTCTGTACAGCCTCCTGACAAACAGAGGTGGCTTCCACATGCAAGGTTTGCTTAGATAGAAAGCTACCGTTATCTTGGATGTTTTTTGTGACCAACATCAAGGTGAGTTGTAGGTGTTTTTTTCTCTGAAGACTGTTCCTGGAATTATACAGTCTTTGAGCAACTTCAGGTCTAACTGCCGCCTGAAGTTAGAAAAGCAGCAGATTGGGCTGAGCCGGCTGTCAGATTGGGTTCAGCATGCTCAGTGTGTGCGGTGAAACTTGTGGTATGAGTGCACCTTGAGGAATAAACCGCCCAACCTCGAGCAGATTTCAAACACAGACTTCAGCATTGAGCCTAGCAGATATTAAATGCTCTAAATGGTTACCCCTCCCTGTATTCTCCCTCCAAGTCTTGAGACAATCTCATCCCTTGAACTTAAAATTTCACCCATAGCTCTCCTCCTCCTTCTCCTCTTCCTTTCTTCTTCTTTCTTCTTTCTCTCTTCTTCTCCTTCTTCTCCTTCTTCTTCTCCTCCTCCTCCTCCTCCTTCTTCTTCTTCTCCTCCTCCTCCTCCTCCTCCCCATCTTCCTCCTCCTCCTCCCCCTTCTCCTCCTCCTCCTCCTCCTCTTCCTTTCTTCTTCTTTCTTCTCTCTTCTTCTTCTTCTTCTTCTTCTTCTTCTTCTTCTTCTTCTTCTCCTCCTCCTCCTCCTCCTCCTCCTCCTCCTCCTCCTCTTCCTCCTCCTCTTCCTTCTTCCCCTTCTCCTCCTCCTCCTCCTCCTCCTCCTTCTCCTCCTCCTCTTCTTCCTCCTCCTCCTCCTTCTTCTTTTTAGATTTTTTTCTTTATTAATTGATTGATTTTACAGAGAGGAGAGAGAGAGAGAAAGGCAGGAAGCATCAACTCATAGTACTTTTCGCATGTGCTTGACCAGGCAAGCCCTAGGTTTTGAACTGGCGACCTCAGCGTTCCAGGTCGAAGCTTTATCCACTGCGCCACCACAGGTCAGGCACCTTTGATTTCTTTGAGGGGAGAAAAGTGACACCTATAAAGCACAGTTAAGGAAAGCACAATTAAAGGAGGTATGTCTGGCCCTAGCCAGATAGCTCAGTTGGTTAGAGCATAGTCCCCAAGCACAAGAGGTTGCCAGTTCAGTTCCTAGTCAGGGCACATACAGGAATAGATCGATGTTCCTTTCTCTATCTCTCTCCTTCCTCTCTCTATTATTTATTTACTAATATCAATCAGTAAATAAATAATAATAAAAAGGAGGTATGTCTGTACCTAGAACTCTGAATCCTCTTACCTTTCCCTTTTTATCAAGCCCTCAGCTCCTGTAATTTCTGAGTTACTTTCCCATATTCTTGATATATTTCAGATTCATTCTTCCTCTTTTGTCAGTCCTGCCCTGTTGTGTATCATGCCATGTGCAAGAGATTCAGACTAAATCAACCTGGTTATTTAGCCCCCCCCCCCCCCCCGTTTCCTCCACACAGGCCTGGATCGTTGCCTGTGGTACATTGGTATAACCATACAGAACACCCCACACCTTGTGGTTACTTGGTGAATGTGAGTTCCCTTCACCTTTGTCTGAAGACACCTGCTGAGTCTACAAGCCTAGCTCTGAAAGGTTTTCTTCATATCATAGGGTCTCTTATTATTATTATTTAATCTGCTTAACATAATAGCCCCTGTGCATTTAATTAGCAAAGTTCTTCTGACTGGCTAAGCTGAACATCCCCAAATCAACCATGAGCTTTGGAGGGAGCCTTATCTTACCCCTGTGCCAGCAGTTACACTTTAGGGCAGTGGTCCCCAACCCCCGGGCCACAGACTGGTAGCGGTCCGTGGGCCATTTGGTACCAGTCCGCAGAGAAGAATAAATAACCTACATTATTTCCGTTTTATTTATATTTAAGTCTGAACAATGTTTTATTTTTTTTAAATGACCAGATTACCTCTCTTACATCCGTCTAAGACTCACTCTTGTCGCTTGTCTCGGTCACATGATACATTTATTCATCCCACCCTAAAGGCCGGTCCATGAAAATATTTTCTGACATTTAACCGGTCCGTGGCCCAAAAAAGGTTGGGGACACAGCTGAAAATTAACTTGGCTTCACTTGAGATTTTTGTACCATCTCTCTGAAATCCTGCTGTCACAGGTAACATTGAAATCATCTGCCTGCCCCCTCTTCCTTGACCAGCCCCAGCCATCATCATCCACTTTAGAATTTAACATACACAATTTTCTATTGAACTGACCTTGCAAAGAGGTAGATATCTGCCAGTAAGGCAACTAGTGACTGCCACCAAGGCAGTGTTTGTCTAAGAACATCCCAGATATAATCTCTGTCCGAACAGCTGGCTAAGACTTTTTTTTTTTTGTCAGAGAACTAACTGGAACAATTAGAATGGTTTCTTTTGTTCAAATTTCCTCTCCCAGAGACATGTCCCAGGAGTCCCTTCACCTGCATTATCCATTAATGCTGTGGGCTCATTTTCCCCAAATAAACAAGTTTTCCTGCAAAGGAAATAGGCAGCGTGATGGGATGCAGGGATGTGTCTTGGGACCTGCATTTGAGGCGTGTTCTTCATTTTTCTGGGTTGGTCCCCAGTCTTCTTACTGGGCTCTTGTTGGCAGTTGTGGTGCTATAGCAACCCTTGTTTCTGAAGGCCCCTTGTGCAGTATTAATCCTGCCCTGGCTGTCCAGCCCTCTTGAAAGCATCCTTCATTTCTGTTTATTCAGTTTCCTGAATGCCTCTTCCAGATCATCTTTCACCTCTTGCTTCGAGCTCGGGGGACACGTGGTTTCGACATAATGCACAGATGTGACTTGGGGGAGGGGAGGCTGGCTGTGGATTTACACACATCAGCTGGGGTCACTGGACCCTGCAGTAGGGGCGGCGGAAAGACCAACAAGACTACCTCAGGCTCTGTAGATTTCCCCAACCACCATGAGGCAGAACGCTGTGGCGTGTCTCGTGTTATAAGGGAAGCATGATAGCTCACATGGACCACATCATCATAGATAACGCATGTGTATCTGATTCTAAATTGAGAATGAAGGAGCAATGACCAAAACCTCTATAGGGAAAAGAACTGGTTTTATAGCTACTCAAATACTAATCACCAGTGATCTATACTTTTTTCTGTAAAGGTCTAGATCAGTGGTTCTCAACCTGTGGGTCGTGACCCCGGTGGGGGTCGAACGACCAAAACCCTGTTTTGGTCGTTCAACCCCCGCCGGGGTCGCGACCCACAGGTTGAAAACCGCTGTAGACAGTAAATATTTTCAGCTTTGGGGACCATGTGGTGTTTTTTTTGTTTGTTTTTGTTTTTTTGGCAGAGACAGAGAGAGGGACAGATAGGGACAGACAGGAAGGGAGAGAGATGAGAAACATCAATTCTTTGTTGTGGCTCCTTAGTTGTTCAGTGATTGCTTTCTCATACGTGCTTTGATGGGGGGGAGGGGGGCTACAGCAGACCCAGTAACCCCTTGCTCGAGCCAGCAACCTTGGGCTCAAGCTGGTGAGCTTTGCTCAAACCAGATGAGCCCACGCTCAAGCTGGCGACCTCAGGGTCTCGAACCTGGGTCCTCCACATCCCAGTCCAACACTCTATCCACTGCGCCACCACCTGGTCAGGCAAGGGACCATGTGGTTTTTGTCACAGCGGCTCAACTCTGTAGTACTAAAGCAGCCATAGATGATATGTAAACAGACAAGTGTGGTGGTTGGCCATAACTCACCCACTTCTAACAGTCTAAATTCTTAAAACTTATAAACATCCTTATCATTGTTTGCATAAATTAACGAGTGCTCTGTATGTGGTCAGGCCCTATACCATGTACTTGCGAATGATCACATTTATCCCATACAGAATAATTATGCGAGGTCAGTAATAGTAATATGCCTATTTTTACAGGTAAAGAAACAGAGGCTTAGAGAAGTTAAATAATGTAAGTAAGCTCCAGGTTGGATTTTGAACTAAAACAGTTTGATACTAGGCTCATGCTCTTTACTATTACACAGTACAACCAGTACTAACATCATTGATACCTACGTTTGCTTTTATTGGCCAGTATTTGGACTTTAGCCCCTCAAAAAAAAAAAATACAGACAGATGATTGCTTTAAAAAAATCCCATGTACAAATTAATACATGGCAAGAATTTTTTTTTTTTGTATTTTTCTGAAGTGAGAAGCAGGAAGGCAGAGACAGACTACTGCATGTGCCCAACCGGGATCCACCCAGCATGCCTACTAGGGGGCTATGCTCGGCCCATCTGGGGCGTTGCTCTGTATTAACAGAGCCGTACTGGCACCTGAGGCAGAGGCCATGGAGCCATCCTCAGCGCCCAGGCCAACTTTGCTCCAGTGGAGCCTTGGCTGTGGGAGAGGAAGAGAGAGACAGAGAGAAAGGAGAGGGGGAGGGGTGGAGAAGCAGATGGGTGCTTCTCCTGTGAGCCTTGGCTAGGAATCAAATCCAGGACTTCCACACACTGGGCAACACTCTACCACTGAGCCAACCAGCCAGGGCCCATGGCAAGAATTTTAAAAATGAGAGTCCATTAGCAAGTAAAAAGAAATTGGAAGCCATTTCTGCTGTGTTTTCCTGGCTTGTGCTGCTGCTTAACACCCAAGTATCAGTTCTAGGAGACAGGCCTGGGAAGCTTAGAAGCCAAAGATACCCATGCTAGTTTCCAGGTTCCAGGACCCAGTGCTATGAAAATGGTGAAGTGGAGCTGGATCTGGAGCAAGCTATGCTCCTAGGATGGCCTTAGCCAGGGCCACCTGCCTCTTACCAGAAACACCAACACCAGCATGAGCTGTCAACTCCATTGTACACACAGGTGCAGGCTCCTTGGCTGCCACTGATGGTGGCTTAGGCATAGGCCACTTTGCTGTGGTCAGGGGAGACTACAAGTTGTTTGCTGACCTACTGGTGCTCATTAGATTGCAGATCTACCAAATAGAAATGTCTGTTAACATAGATAAAAGTGAAATGGTGGTTACCGGAGGGAGGGGGTTTGGGGGAGAAGTGTAAAGAGGGACAAGTATGCAGTGATGGAAAATGGTTTGACTTTGGGTGATGGGCACACAATACAATCAGTAGTTCAAATGCTATAGAAATATTTACCTGAAACCTATGTACTGTTAATGATCAGATCACTCCATTAAATTTTATAAATAAAATTAAAAGAAAGAAGAACCCTTAGAGCAAAAGACCAGGAAAAAGTATGCCATATTTCATCACCTACATTTCCCAAGGTGCTTTCTTACCAGTAATGTAAGTGGGGGTTCCTGTGGTCAGATAAGTTTGTGAAATACAAGGCTAAACAAACTTAATATTTTTTAGGATATAATATGTTGTCTTCCCTAAATGTTTATTCCGGCTTTCTGTTTTGGTTTTGGAGCCTCTTATAAAATTGTCTGCAAGGAACACCCTCTGAGAAACCCCAACCCAAAAGCATTTCTCATGTTTACATTTTGGTAAATTTCCTTATGGTCAAGATTTTTTTAAATGAGTGAGGGTGGCAGCAACAACTATGGTGGTCACTAAACCATAAAAATCTTTTTTTTTGGTAGCAGGAGTTATGTATTTGTGATTAACTTTATTTTATAATATTTCGTACTTATAGAAAATTTGCAAAAATAGTATAAAGCCCTCCTTTGTACCCATTTCACTGTTTGTGAACATTTTACCTCATTGGTCTTCTTATTTCGTGTATGCATACATTATTATTGTTGCTGTTACTTTTGTTTTTTTTTAGAGAGAGGGACAGGCAGGAAGGGAGAGAGATGAGAAACATCAATTCTTTGTTGTGGCACTTTAGTTGTTCATTGATTTCTTTCTCATATATGCTTTGACCAGGGGGCTCCAGCTGAGCCAGTGACCTCTTGCTCAAGCCAGCAACCTTGGGCTTCGAGCCAGTGACCTTAGGGCTTAAACCAGCGACCTGGGGTCATGTCTATGATCCCACGCTCAAGCCAGCAACCCCATGCTCAACCGACAACCTCAGGGTTTCAAACCTGGGTCCTCAGCATCCCACATCAACATTCTATCCATTGGTCAGGCTACTTTTGTATTTTTTTAATGAGTAAAATCTGAATTAAATTTTTTTTTCAGTGAACTATGGGTTTATTTTTTTTTTAAATATTCAATACTTAGAAACTCAAATTTCGCTAAAAGTTTATTAATTCCTCTCTTTCTACCTGTTGCATTAGATAAATCATGCTTTGCAAGTATGTGAAAGATTGTTAAATTGGTAGGGAACATTTTGATAAGCCTGTATGTAACTTGCTGTCTTTACAGAGGGAAGAATTTGTCAGAAGCAAGGAAGGCTTCAGTTCAGGCCCACACACAGCCTTAATCAGACTGTATTCCTGAGGTTGTCATTCAGTGTTGTAGAGACTGTCACAACCATTTTCATCCAATTTGCAGTTATTTTGGGCCGTGTCCTTTGAGAATTGGGCTTGGCTGTTGGCTGAGGTAGGAGCCTTGGCCCAACATACCCTCCTGTCCTTTAGTTTCAGAACTAAGGGGGCAGACAAGAAGTCCTAGGCTTTAGTGAGACCTCTGTATTTCAGGTGTCCTGTGCTGACGTGTCATGCTCTCAGAACATAACACAGATATTTTTTTCTTTTTTTTTTTTTACTGACATCTAGTTTCAACAGTGGTTTCATTTAACATACCTTGGAGCTTCCATATCTGGGTTTTTCTGACCATGAAATCAAAGCTTTCTTCCTCCTTCAGATGGTTCAAGTATCCCAATTTGGGCATAAAGTGAGTCGCGCAAACACTGTGCCATCTTACAAACAGATTTGTTGGTGTAAGAGGACTGTGGATATGACTTACATAACCTCTTATGGAGGGTTTCCAAAACCATATAAGGAAGCTGGAAATAGTCACCTCTCCGTCGGTTTGTCAACATTCAGCTCACAAATGAGGCTGAAGCCTGTGTCCTCAAAGAAAGCATAAGGAACAACAACAACCCAAACAGTCTTGGGAGAGAGGGCAGCAAGCCTTTGTGGGGAGGGTTGGGGAGAGCAGCCTTCACAGCGGCCTCAGGACACGCACACCGTATCTGCAAGCTGGCCTCTCCCTCACCCCCCAGAGCCACTCGATGGCGCTGTGTAAATGGTCACCCACTCACAGGTAGGTCAGGCTCATAACTAACTTGAAAAGTCCCTTTAGGTACAAATTAAACTATAGGAACTGAAAAAAAGTTTTTTGATTTTTAAAAACATTTTGTTATGAGACTTTTCAGAGATACTCAAAGGAAGAGACAATGATAAGCCAATCTTGATAGAATCACCAAACAGATGAGCAACAGTTATCAAGATTTTGCCACATTTCCTTGTCCCTATCAACCCCGCCTTATTTGGCTAAAATATTTTGTGACAAATCCCAGATATATTATTTCACTCCTGAGGTACTTTTTAAAAAGTAGCCATTTTATAAACACAATGCCACTATCCCACCTAAGAAAATTAATCCAGGGACCAAAATGTTGATTTGTAGTTTTTACAGAGCTCCTGCAACTAGGTAGCCTTGCAGCATAAGAATCAATGAGGGTCAGGCCTGTACTAATAATCACTGATCACTTAAAAGCAAGAAAAGGGCTCTGGCTCTCAACTTGATGATTTGGATCGGGAGTGAAAGCAGGTGAACAGTTTGCACTTGTGGTTCTACGGACTGTAATCTTGGATGTTGAGCTGTGCCATTTGTTTCCAGGACATTTCATAGTATCATCAATGACTGATCATTGTAACTTACAGGAATTTTTTTAAACAATATTTTAATTGGAAAAAGCATCTGTCAGCTGTCAGGCTTCCAGCTTCCACTTTTGAGAAGCAGGATGTTGAATGTGAGTAATGACACAACAGGCCTATAAAATGCGGACTAACCCTCGATGACTCATCCAGTACGATGCAGTATATTTGTCAAGGAGACTGAATCATATATGGGGGAAACCACTTCTCAAGCAGCCAGCTGGTTCTCAGGTCCGCAGGAGACGATCCATTTTTATCGGAAGCTTTGTAGTAGCTATAATAATGCTAATGCCCTGCACTTGGACTCTACAATGTAGAGGAAATGGCACCGCCTGGCAGGTATGTGCTATGGATTTATTTTCTTATTCTCTTCTGCCTAACCTTTCCAGTGTTTGCTTTCAACAGTTTTTAAGAGAGGTACAAAATTACTCAATTTATAGTGTGTGTGTTTGTGTGTGGTATGCCCATGTGCAAAGACACATAGGTAGGTAACCATGGTCTTTTGACGGACACAGAGTCCTTGTCCACTCATCTCCTTTTCTGAAAACAAACGTCTCCCTAGGTGTTCGGATAGAATTGGTCTTAACTCATCCCCTTTATTAAGCCCTTCGCTTAAAAACTGCTGCCTAGAAAACAGCTTGCAGAGGTGGTATACTTTGGGGGGGGCTACCTTAAAACTTAACCAAAAAAAAAATGAATAAGCAGAGGTGAGCTAGAGGAAGTGGTTCAATTATAACTATTATATTTGTGATGTTGCAGTTTTTCAATATTGTGCTTTTCCCTGCCTTTCAAGATGCATGTCTTAATGCAAGAAAGCTTTATTTCCTTACTGAGTGCCTACATCTGTTTTTATAAATCATAATTTGTTCATACTAAATCCATGCATTAACTTTTTCTAGGTGGGAGAGAGGGGACTGGGGGTTTGGTATCACATTTAATTATAGCTTTCATGTGATTTGAAGGATTGCTCTGCCTAATTGGGAGGCTGTGTCGCCTGTCTGACCCTCTCTCTCTTCAGTCACTAAATTTAAACAATGCCTGACGAGTTAAGGCACATCTCTTGTTTATTTGAGTACATTAAACATTCCTCTGTGTGTTTGACAGTCCATTCAGTGTCTCCTTGTATTTTTAAAAAAAAATACTTTTTGCATCTTGTTAGGGACAAAAGCAGCACTGTTTATGCTTTTGTGGTCTGTCTGTCCAGAATGACTGGGTCAGGACCTGTAACACAACTGCCCCCAATTGGCCTAAGATTAGCATTTTGGAGCAGCTCCATCTATGATGGTAAATTCTGTTATCACTTGGACAGCATTAAACAGGTCTGGGGCTACCATGCTGGAAAAATAGGCGGCCTTTGTTTCTCTTACCCTTTCTTACAAACCTCAGAATAATGCCTTGTTTTCCTGGAGCTATATGTATTTTAAAATTGTCAGTAAATATATTAAATTTACCTATTTAAATACATTTAGAAATTCAGATAACACAAAAAGCCAGCATGAAGGGAGTTTCTTTGGTTGTTTCTGTTTGTTTTGTAGTTTAAGGGGTACACATTTTAGAGAATGGCCGATTTGTTTTTGGAGACAAAACTATCTCCAAATTTCATTAATTTTGTATTCTATAAATGAAAGCCACCTGTTATGCTGTAGCATGCTAATTATGGTAGATGGCAATAATGAGGAAGAACAGTATTTGAAATATGTGGGGGTTTTGCTAAGAATTTTCCTGCCCACATCAGTAGTGCTTATTTGTGTGTGTGTGTGTGTGTGTGTGTGTGTATACATACATACATAGTGCATATTTAATAATGGCATTTGGTGGTATTAAAAATACTTCAGATTCAAAGTGAGGGTCCTTTTTATTCCTTCTCATTAACTTTTTTTCTTTTAAGTTGTAAAAGAAAAAGCTACTTTAAAAAAATGTTAGCTTAAACTGAAGCCTACATTTTGTGACCTTATAGTAAATGGGGTCTTTTCTCTAAGCTCTGGTGAATGCCACACTCAGCTCAGGGTTTACTTTGTCAGAAGTTATCAGTAAAATAACAGGACTTAATATGGACTAAAGGCAGAATAGCTAATTTACTCTAATTTTGCTGACATTTTAGGTTCCATTGTATCTTTTTTTTTTACCTTGAGGCCTACAGAAAATGATTACAGGCAGGTATGTGAGAACATGTCTTTTACAGTTTCTTGATTTATTGACATTTTCTGTGAAAATGTTTTGCTTTCCTGTGATTCGTGTAGTTGAGACTAACTCAGGTTCCGTCCAGATTATTGCAGGGCAGCATAGATTTAGTTCAGCTTTAGTTGACACACATATTCAGGGCATACTGATCATTGCGATTCAGTGATGACAATCCACCCCCCACCCCGGGTGGGGCCACCACTTCTCAGAGGCCCCTTTGCTGTTAAGCGCCATGAGCCAACCATGAGTTGTCAGTCCAGAGTGACCACATGATTTTTAGATTACTTTTTTACTTTTGAGGGCAAAGGAATACAGAGCCACCGCCAGTACCAAGGGTCTCATACCATTCAACTTGGAAGCAATCAGTAGATACTGAGTGAGATGCTGCCTATGTTCAGAGCTATGTGCTGGATAGTGTTAAATTTAAAAAATGCTTATCATCCGGGACTAGCCCTGCCCTTGCGTTCATTCCCTCTTCGGTGGGGATTTATCATTTGGCAGTAGAGTTCTCCTGGGTTTTCCTGTATTCATAGATTTCCAAGAGTCTCTAATCTGGAGCCACTAATAGTAACTTTTAGCTATACTGTTCTTGGATGGATAAAAAGAAAGAACTGTCCTATTCAGTTCTTTGATAGTTTTGGTGGCTACATTTTCTGAGCTGAGTAGAGTGATACCACCTTGGACAAAGGGTTTTGTTTTTCTCTTCTACCTTGAGGGGAGTGGCAGTTAGAGAGCTCTTAAATTCTCAAAGCTTAGAATCCAGAATATGTTACTGAAACAGAATAGTAAACTATCAAGGATAGTTTTCCCACCTGACCAGGCAGTGGTGGAGTGGATAGAGCCTCAGACTGGGATGCAGAGGACCCAGGTTCGAAACCTCAGGGTCACCAGCCTGAGCACGGGCTCATCTGGTTCGAACAAGGCTCACCAGCTTGAGCTCAAGGTCGCTGGCTTGAGCAAGGGGTCACTCGGTCTGCTGTAGCCCCCTGGTCACGGCACATGGGAGAAAGCAGTCAATGAACAACTAAGGTACCACAATGAAGAATTGATGCTTCTCATCTCTCTCCCTTCCTGTCTATCCCTATCTGTCCCTCTCTCTGTCTCTCTCTGTCCCTGTCACACACACAAAAAAAGGATACTTTTTCCAATCTTTGAGCTTTGAAGACCCCACCCCTTTTTAGCATCCATTAAAAGTATATTGTGGCCCTGGCCAATTTGCTCAGTGGTAGAGCATTGGCCTGGCGTGTAGATGTACCCTGTTCAATTCCCAGTCAGGGCACACAGAAGAAGTACCATCTGCTTCTCCACCCCTCCCCCTTCCTCTTTTCTCCTCCTGCAGCCATGGCTTGATTGGTTTGAGTACATCAGCACCAGGTGCTGAGAATGGCTCTGGGGAGCCTGTGCCTCAGGTGCTAAAAATAGCTCAGTTGCCAGCATGGCCTCAGATGGGCAGAGCATCAGCCCCAGACGGGGTTGCCAAGTGGATCCCAGTAAGGGTGCATGTGGGAGTCTGTCTCTCTAGCTTCCCTCCTCTGACTTGGAAAAGGAGAATGAATTAATTAATTTTTAAAAATATATATTCTGCCTGACCTGCAGTGGCTCAGTGGATAGAGTGTCAACCTGGAATGCTAAAGTCCCATATTCAAAACCCCAGACTTGCCCTGTCAAGGCACAGAGGAAAAGCAACCACTATGAGTTGATGCTTCCTGCTCCCCCCCGCCTCCTTTTTCTCTCTTTCCTCTCTCTAAAATCAATAAATAAAATCTTAAAAAAAAAAAAAAAGGTACAATCTGCCTGACCAGGCGGTGGTGCAGTGAATAGAGCATTAGTCTGGGATGCGGAGGACCCAGATTCAAAACCCTGAGGTTGCCAGCTTGAGCCCAAGGTCACTGGCTTGAGCAAGGGATCACTCTGTCTGCTGTAGGCCCCCCCTCCCCCAGTCAAGGCACATATGAGAAAGCAATCAATGAACAACTAAAGTGCCACAAAGAAGAATTGATAGGCCCTGGCCGGTTGGCTCAGTGGTAGAGCGTCGGCCTAGCGTGCAGGAGTCCCGGGTTCGATTCCCAGCCAGGGCACACAGGAGAAGCGCCCATCTACTTCTCCACCCCCCCCCCTTCCTCTCTGCAGCTGAGGCTCTCTCTCTTCCCCTCCTGCAGCCGAGGCTCCAATGGAGCAAAAAGATGGCCCGGGGTGCTGGGGATGGCTCCTTGGCCTCTGCCCCAGGTGCTAGAGTGGCTCTGGTCGAGACAGAGCAATGCCCCGGATGGGCAGAGCATCGCCCCCTGGTGGGCGTGCTGGGTGGATCCCTGTCGGGCGCATGCGCGAGTCTGTCTGACTGCCTCCCTGTTTCCAGCTTCAGAAAAAAAAAAAAAAAGAATTGATGCTTCTCGTCTCTCTTCCTGTTTGTCCCTATTTGTCCCTCTCTCTGTCTCTCTCTGTCTCTGTCACACAAAAATAAAAATTAAATTTAAAAAGTATATTCTAATAATTCAAAGCTATAATGAATTAAGTAACCATTTAATAAAAACAGGTTTATTTAAAATCACAATAGCCCTTGCTAGATAGCTCTGTTTTACCTAAGTACGCAAAGGTTGTGGGTTTGAACCCCAGTCAGGGCACATACAGGAACAGATTGATGTTTCTTTCCTTCTTCTTCTCCTCTCTTAAAAAAAATCAATGAAATTTAAAATAAAAATGAAATCACTATAGATTATCTATCAACATTTTAAAATGCTTACTTGCATTAAGAGAGCTCTGTTTAATGAGTTCTCCGTGTGTTCCTGCTGCACAGGTGGAGAATTTATGGATGAGTGGTGCTAGCCCCCAGGGTGGGTGGACCTAGTCATTGCTTGTTGTCCATTCCCCACTCTTCTGCTATTACACTGCCACCCACTTCCGAGGTTGATGGTCACTCTGCCTACACAATGGGTGGGATTAATAGCACTTATAGATAAATCTTCTAGCATTATCTAGAAGTAATCGACTTTCATGTGTGGCTCAGAAAAGCCGGAAACAAGTTCAGAACAGCCTTTTTGGGGCATAAACCCCACTCTTAACGGCATGTAAATGGGGCAAATGACCACTCTTACCAAACCAGCATGGACTTTTATTTTATTAGTCCTGAGCATTCTTCCAGGTGTAAATTTCCTGGCCACCTGTTTGCATTGACATTTGTGCCCAGACTGCCTTAGAATGCATATGGGACGGCTATAGCCGTCATCCCCATTCCCAGGTGGATTCTTAATCACCAGTCTTTCTTCATGACTTAACGATCACCACAGGGAAGTCACATGCTCCAAAAGCAGGCTGGCACCTCGGCCCTCTTAGAAAGAGCTTTTGGCTGGCACGATAGTCTACCTTCCGTGCTGCACACTGAGAGCAGTGCGGGGAGTCAGCTGCCTCATCATAGAGCTCAGTGTGCAAGGAACCGCAACAAGATACTATCTCTTTCCAGATTTCAACCCAAGAGATGACTTTTAGTTTTTAGTGTTAATTCATACAGTTGTAAAGATTTTCAGATTGGAGGTGTCCAAGCTGGGTTGGGCTTTTTTGTCGTTTTCTTTTAAACTCATGTTCCTTGTCCCCATCCAGTGGAAGAGATGAGATGGGTTGCTCTGGCCCCGTGGGGCCTGCTGTTTGGGCCTCTTGAATTCCATTAAATGGAGCACAGACAGCATGTGTCATAAAGGCTGCTTGGGAAGGGTGAAGAGCAAAATTAGTGTCTGTGGGTGGGCATGTGTTCTCATCACATCACCAGAGAGCTGCAATGTGCAAAATCTGGCAGGAACTTATTCCAAAGAAAAATAAAACGGCCCCTTTTCTGCTTTGAGAAATGTTAAAAACATCACCAACTCCATGTTGAAGAAATGGAACTCAGAAAATCCTTGTGATTGTGTGTGTGTGTGTGTGTGTGTGTGTGTGTGTGTGTAAAATAATCTTAAAACTGAGGTTAGAGTAAAAAAATATTTTTAGGGATTCTGTTACTATACTGTAAATACAGTAAGCACGCTATTAGAATATAATAGAATGGCTAAGGGTTAAAGAGATTTTTAGAGCTAACAACTAAGGGTAAGTCTTTATGCTTAACTTCTTTCTGCTCTTTGAGATGATTTTGTAAGAAAAGCCATTTTTATCTCAGTAAAACCCGTCACAAAGGAAATGTTTCTGTTTTTCATATGCAATTTGTCTTGCAACAGGGAGGGCATGGGCCTCATTTATATTAATGCATCAAGTACCAGACCTCCTTTGTATAGGTACCTAGAGATCTTGCAAATTTATTGTTTCTCATTGTATAAAAGAATATATATATATATATATCTTAGATTAGGGGAGAGTTTTATGGGAGTGGGGAGTTTTGTTTAGGGGAGGGGGTTTCCCCCAGTGGAAAGGTTTACTTCTTCAGGACTACAGAAATACTCTTTCGCCAGAGCCCAAAATTTGTGAATTTGGGGTCCTTCTTGAGTAGACTCATTTCAGGTGGACCCCTTTTGTTCCTCACATTGTCTTTTTTGTGTATGGGAAAGAAACCCTGTAACGAAATTTGCCATCTCAACCATTTCTAAGTGTGCAGTCCGTCATTAGTGTTCACTGTGTGCACGTTGTTGTGCAGCAGACCTGTACCTTTTCATCTTGCAACACTGAAACTCTGCACCCCTTAAACAACTCCCCACATCCTCCTCACCCCAGCCCTTCACAACCACCATTCTACTTTCAGTTTCTATGAGTTTGATCACTTTAGATAGCAGAATTTGAAAGTGGAATCCTCCAATATTCGCCTTTTTCTGTAACTGGCTTATTTCATTTAGTATAATATTCTGAAGGTTTACCCACATTGTAGCATACAACAGGATTTCTTTTTTTTTTTAAGCTGAAAAATATTCTATTGTGTGTATTTTCTTTTCCTTTGACGGACATTTAGGTTGTTTCCACCTCTTGACTATTGTGAATAATGCTGTAGTGAACATGGGTGTGAAATTAATTGCCTTTTGAGTAAGAGTTGACTTTGATTAAATGTGAGGGTTAATTTTCTATATATAAACACCTAAAAAGTGCCTTAATGGCATAACATCTTGTGTTTATGTTTTTGGTTTATACCAGCGTGTCCATATACCAAGTTGCTCACTGTAGGAAATGACTGGGCATGTAGCAGTTTTCATTCCAGGATGGTGTATTTACAGTGCTTTGAGGGATCATGACTTTCCTACAGGTGAATTTAGGCCTGGGAGGTGACTGAAGCACACTGCTGAGTAAAGTGAGCGGTGGGTAGTTCCTCTTGACCAAACATTTAGACCAAACATTTATTCTTCCTTCTGATACTAAAAGGCAGCCTACAGTGACAGCAAGGCTTCTGGGTAGTGTAATTGCATCTATTTGGCCACACAGACTGCCACCTGGTCAGTAAAGCTCCCTGGTGGGAGAAGTTGGCTATGGCCACTTGATTGTCCTGCCTCGGGCAGTGGGCAGTGGTCATTAGCCACCACTGAATGCATGACCTAAAGCTTGGTTGGACTTCCTGGTGTAAGCATATTGGTAATGGACAGGAAAACCCAAATTCAGCAGCTTAGCCTCCAAGGGTCTCAGTTACCTGTGGAGACCAAGAGTCTTGAAATCAGATGGTGTCTGTCTAGTCCTTCCACCAACTGGTAGACTTAGTTATGTGGGGATAGCTCTAGTGTTCCCAGGAAGCGCTCTTTTAAATCAAGATAGAATCCTCTCCTAGAAATGCAACTATTTTAAGAATATTATGTTGAACTGTGAGCAAGCTTAATAGCTGATTGGTCTACACATTGTCCTTACTGCCCAGCTCTTTTATGGCAGGGAAGTCACTTAATAGAAGCATGTGAACCAAGTGGATGGCTCTGTTTTGTAGTAACTCAGAAGGAAATGGCCCTTGTAGGTCAAATTCTGTTTCTCTCTGTAGTCAAGGACTAGTCAAGAAGCCACTGTTGTCTGATTATCCTTTGAGCCTTGAAGCTTGCCTTGTTCCTGCCCTTCTAATTGCACGCCAGCAGTCATTGCCACCGAAAAAAAAGAACAGTTGCTCCAGTGACACGTATTTGGAATTCCTAACCAGTAATGTTGATACTGATACCATTGCTATAACTTAGCGCTTTCCTTTTGGTTTGACTGCTTGCTTAGGTGTAAAGATTTCTCGTTCTTAGTAGTAGGTGATCATCAGGTTGGCTCTTTCTTGAGCTATTCAAGATCCAGTGGTATTTAATTTCAGGGTCCCCAAAATGAAGCCTAAATCAGGAGTTTCAAGAATTCCTTCTTGCTTGTCATTTCTCCCCCACCCCACACCCAGGTGGGGAAGCCCTTGGCCAAGGCTGATTAGAACAGGCCATTCCCACTGGAGGGGAAGAGACTTCTGTTAAGGAAACTGTCAGTAGGCAGTAAAAACCATTTGGGGATAGAGCTGTGATTCAAGTATTTTAGGAATTGATTAGGCTTTCCTGCTGCTTACCTTTGATGTCTTTCCTGTGGGGAAAATACATTCCAGTCTCAAACAACTGATTTACAAGAAAGGACCCGAACTCACTTGTGTCATTGAAACATCCTGGACCCAGCGTGAAACTTGAATGCACAGAGTTGCTTTATCAAAGGTCTACAAATAAAATGTCTCTCCCATTTTAAAATTAACTAATTACTTCATTGCCTTTTGCTCCTGGAGCAGCTGTCTTCAGTCGATTGATGAAGCATATAGAAGGAACTACTTGGGAGAAAAGAGGCAGATCCCTCTTCTCCATTTCTTTGCCTGCATTTGTGCCATGACTGTATCTTGGAGTTTCACTAGAGAGAATCTCATATGTGGAGGTATAACTCAGTCAGGTAGCAACACTGTATCTATTTTATTCAGAGAATCTTATTAAACTTTATTAAACCTTTATTAACTTATTAAACTTTATTAAAACTCAACTTTTTACATTTTCTTGCCTTTTCCCAAAACACTTTGATAGACCAGCTCCACCCCTGGGAACTTTATGATTGCATAATAACACTTGCACTAAGAAAACATATCTGTTAGTTTGTCATGGTTTCAGGTCTTTGTGGTTTCAGGGTTCTTTCCGATTCAAAAGATATTTTCGGTTGCCATTTTACTGATCAGAAAGTTTTCTGATCTGCTTTTGTAGAATATTTATGTGGCTTAAGTTTTCTAAGCCCTCTGGCACTTGAAGGGCATGGTGTGTGTGTGTGTGTATTTTACACAAAGTTTAAAGAGGAACCTCAAAGGTCATTGGGCCCCTATCCCTCATTTTACATATGAGACAACTGAAGGTGCCTATCAGAGTCTGTGGCCTCGACCAGGAGCGAGAAGCTGTGCTATGTGTAAGCCTGCTGGCTTATGGCACAACTCAACACTGATGGATCCAAAATTGAAGATTGCCTCTGTCCATGGGAAACTTTGCCAAGCTGAAAAGGACTCCCCAGCCCCGGTCTATTTTTTCTTTTTCAAGTGGCTGTGTTATTAGTGATACCTCTTTGTTTCTCCTTTTGATTTATTTGATGATTGCCTATCAGTAGATTTTAAGGGACTAATGAGCATAACTTCTCTTATATCCTCTAGATCACCTGGCTTGGATATGAGTACCTTTGCCACAACACAAGGCCCCTTTAAAACAAGATGCCAGGGGCGGGGGCAGTTTACAGAGAGTGGAGCTTAGTCTTTTATTTGTTCCAGTGACAGTGACCTTGAACAAGTTCCTCCTCCAGTGTGGATTTTAATTTTTTCATCTAAGTGAGGGTTATAGGGTAGATGGTTTCTACGACTCTTTCTAGCTTAAAGAGTATGTATCTAATTTGTTTGGGTGGCTCCTCACTTGTCCTCATTGAAGACCTAAAGTCCACCTGTCGGCCCACCTCTATTTTGGGCCTTGTGAATGAAGAGATCCAGAATTCTTCAGGGAGAACAAATGTCTCGCCTGTGCTTTATCCATTCCTTTGTGTGTTAAGCTTTTCATCTCTGATGAGAGAGGTGGCAGAATCCTAGAAGAACAGGAGCTAAATGAATTGGTAATTCTTGCCAGTTGAAAGGCCATTCATGTCCCTGGAATATAGGCAGGGAGGCTCTTAAAATGCAGTCTGCCTGTTGCTAGTACAACATGCGGACTTCCGTCCCTGTGGGCTGAATTATCACCTCCTTTTGTTTGAGAACAGGTCTTATTAAGGACTGGCTTATAAAGGATTTTGTAGGTTTATAATTTGGTATTAAGTAGTTTGGTAAAGTAATTTTCTGCCCTTTTGACCGTGGTTTGCTTTCAGGATTGAGAGGGATGGCAGGTGGCAGGTAAAAAATGGGCAATGTGTCCTGGACCGCATGAGGGGAAATAATAGGACTTTCCAGTAAGTACTGTTCTTAGCATCTCCTAGGTTTAGTGTTGATCTTCATTTAGAACGTTGCATTTTCTCCTTTTGAAAGGCTTTGGTTCTTTTTCAACAAAAAGTTTGCTGAAAGAGATGTATGCTCGACACAGCTCCTGTCTGCTACCAGCATTTTGCTGCTATTGCTTTATCATACAGGTACCTATCCCTCTATCTGTCCCTCTCTCCCTCTCTCTCCCATGTAAGATGCCCGTTACATTTTTTTAAAATTATTAAGTGAGAGGCAGGGAGGCAGAGAGAAAAACTCTCGTATGTGCCCTGACCTGGTTCCACCTCCATGGGCAAGCCTCCATGGGGTGATGCTCTGCCCATCTAGAGCTCCGTTGCTTGGCAAGCAAGCTATTTTAGCATCTGAGGTGAGGCCATGTTGCCATCCTCAGTGCCTGAGCCAACTTGCTTGGATGAGCCATGGTTGCAGGAGGGGGAAAGAGGGAAAAGGGGGGGGGGAGAATAGGGAGAAATGGAGAAGCAGATGGTCGCTTCTTCTGTGTGCCCTGACTGGGAATTGAACCCGGGACTTCCGCACAACAGGCCTATGCTCTATGCTCTACCACTCAGCCAACCGGCCAGGGCCCCCTGTTACTTTTTTATGCATTTCAGAGGTACAGATATTAATTAGTGTGCTTCTCCTTCAGCATTTCAGCATGTGAATCATTAAGTGCTTCCCTTTTTCCCCCCTCCAATTCTTTGAGAGAAGGGGGAAAAAAAGTGTTCTAAGTAAGTCAGGCACAGAAGTTTAAGGGCAGCAATTTAGAGACCCAAATTAGAGATTACTAACTTTAAACAAACCCCCTTGCTATTAGTATGTTGAAGTACCAATTTTTCTATTACACTTATACTTTAATGTGGTGAGTATTAATTTTGTTTAGTAATCTAGCATTTCCATTAGCTGACCTTTGGGGGTTCAAATGCAGGAGTGTAAATGCCACTTTTGGAAGGACAAAAAAAACAAACAGAGAAAACTGCTTTCAGAATAAAAAGTAGAAGACAGGGTTCTTCGGAAATGGGTTATTTTGTACAAGTCGCTAATCCTTTGATCTTGATTAATTATGAACTCCACTGAACTCTGGGCTCAGCAGAGCCGCAAACAGTAAAAGCAAAATCATAAACCTGGGTTTCAGACTTTGGCCTCTGCCCTCCCAGGCCTCCTTCATCCCCACTTCACACTGTCTAATCACCCTTCAGGACAGAACCATTTCCCTCAATGAGGAAGAGATTCATTCTGTTTTGGTTTGAATAAACTTTTCATTTTTTAAAAGTAGTTTACTCATGTCACAGTTGTTTGTGTTTGGGTGTTTGACAAAACTTGGAGGATTTGTCAAACCTTATAGAAGCCTTGAATGTTAATGAACTGTTCATGAAAATCTTACCATTATTTCCCCAAATTTTTAGCTGATCTTAAAATACCCACATTAACATTTAGAGAATTTGTGTCTTAACACTATGATAGAGGTCACATTTTAATGCAGAGAATCGTTTGATGCTGAATTTTTAATAAGCAATCTTTTCCTTTTTTTTTAATAAATAAATTTTTTTTTAATTTTAATGGGGTGACATCAATAAATCAGGGTACATATATTCAAAGATTGTCCTCCGTCACCTTCTATCTAGTTTTCTTTGTGCCCCTCCCCCTTTCCCTCCTTCCCTCCCCCTGCCCCCTTCCCATAACCACCACACTCTTGTCCATGTCTCTTAGTTTTGTTTTTATGTCCCACCAATGTGTGGAATCCTGCAGTTCTTGTTTTTTCTGATTTACTTATTTCACGCCGTATAATGTTATCAAGATCCCACCGTTTTGTTGTAAGTGATCCGATGTCACCATTTCTTATGGCTGAATAGTATACCATGGTGTATATGTGCCACATCTTCTTTATCCAGTCTTCTATTTTTTTTTTTTTTACAGTGATTAAGGCCTTTAAGCAAACTCTTGGCCAATACAGCAAGAATCCATAAAAGAGTAGTGTCCTTAACAAGTTCACCAAGTCCAAGTTGGCCCCAACACCATGCCAAGTCCCTGATAAATGCAACTCAACCCCAGTTCAGTCTGTTAGGAGCTGTCCCAAGGAGCGGGAGTCCAGGAAAAGTCCACATCCAGGAAAAGTCAGCAGTCTTGCGTCGGCCTAGCGTGCGGAGGACCCGGGTTCGATTCCCGGCCAGGGCACACAGGAGAAGCGCCCATTTGCTTCTCCACCCCTCCGCCGCGCGTTCCTCTCTGTCTCTCTCTTCCCCTCCCGCAGCCAAGGCTCCATTGGAGCAAAGATGGCCCGGGCGCTGGGCATGGCTCTGTGGCCTCTGCCTCAGGCGCTAGAGTGGCTCTGGTCGCAACATGGCGACGCCCAGGATGGGCAGAGCATCGCCCCCTGGTGGGCAGAGCATCGCCCCTGGTGGGTGTGCTGGGTGGATCCCGGTCGGGCGCATGCGGGAGTCTGACTGTCTCTCCCTGTTTCCAGCTTCAGAAAAATGAAAAAAAAAAAAAAAAAAAAAAAAAAAAAAAAAAAAAAGTCAGCAGTCTTTTTCAAAAATGTATTTTACATTTTTTCAATTCAGTGAAATTGTCCATTTTTTTTATTTTAAAATTGTATTATGTTTACTTTTTTCATTGTTGTTGTTGGAGAGTAGTATGTATGAGCTACTTTAATATCCTGGAGCCAGTGTTTTAAAACTCAAAAATAATTTAAAACCTACACCAGAGGCCCTAGCCAGTGGCTCAGTGGATAGGGCGTCTGCCCAGCACATAGACATCCTGGGTTGAAAATCCGGTCAGGGCACACAGGAGAAATGACCATCTGCTTCTCCCCTCCCCACTTCTCTCCCTCTTCCCTTCCTACAGCCAGTGACTTGATTGTTCAAGTGTGTCCCCAGGCGCTGAGGATAGCTCCACTGGAGCTCATCAGCCTCAGGCACTTAAAATAGCACGGTACTGGAGCATTGGCCCAGGATGGGGTTGCTGGGTGGATCCCATTTGGGGCACATGAGGGAGTCTGCCTCACTATCTCCACTCCTCTGACCTAAAAACAACTACTATTAAATAACTTACCCACTGTATAGGTACTTGCTAGATAAGGAAACAGAGGTCCCAAGGGGTTAACCAGGAAATCTACCTCGGATTTAAAGGACATGTGACCAGGAACTGCTAGGTCCCTGGACCCCCAGGACAGGGAAATTAGGATTTCTGCTATTAACAGGAATGAAAACAAATGGTTTTCAAATTTCAAGGATAAACAGATTACGTTCTTTACCGATTGTGCATCCCCTGCAGTAAACCCACCAAGCCTGTCCCCATCTCTCCACACTTGCCCTCAGCTGGACCTTCTTCTCCTAGCTGGGCACAGTACTCACCTCAAGAGGTACTTGCTCAGGAAAGTTATATTGACATAGGGAGAGTTGCCAAATAGCCATTTAAAAAAAAGTCTGTTCTAGACACAACTTCTAAAATTGCCTTTTCAGGTACTGAAGCTAAGATTTGCTTCAGAGAACGGTTCATTGTCCTGGTCTAATACTATGCTTTTGGGTTGTACATTAGCAGTACAACCCTAATGTCTTTATCTTTATTGTGCCCATAAGTAATCTCTCATCCATGGCTATTATATATTTAGCATTTTTGTGGTTTCTGAATTTAAGTGCCAAATTTAAATGTTGGTAGAAAAAAGTTTTGTTGAAAACTATTGCTTCATCCTTAAGATACTTGATATGGCAAATAAATAAAATCAAAAAATTTTTATATAAAGATTTTTACAAAAGAGAAAAAAAAAGAGAGCAATGTAAGTAGAAGCCAGTTGATCCACTCTTTTCCTGTAGAAAATTTATGCTTGTTCACATGGGCAATAAAAGCGTAGAGGTTAAGTTAAAATTTTCATTTTAAACACAGTACTATAGAGTGGCACATGTCTCATATAACGCTGTGAACCTTGTTGAGAAGGACACCAAAAAACCAGTGTTCTGTCAGGCGATTTCCAGCATGTCCGGGCACTGCCTGGGCATCACCACCTTTCATTCGCAATCTAGGAAACTTTGCCCCTAGAATTGGGGCTCTCGCTAAGATGGGACCACCAGGGCCACCAGAAGCTCTCACTCACCGAGACTGCTGTGGATTTCCGAACTGTAGGTTATCACTCCCAGGCTGCAGAGAGGAGAGGTTGAGGGATCAGTGATTGCCTCTGGTATTTCCTCAAAGGCCTGTTAAGGTCTGTAAGTTCACAAGTTTAACTTCCACTCTCAATCTTTGTTACTTGGAGTCTTTGCTTCATTTCCTTTCTTTGGCCCTTAAGGGTTGCAGGACTCAGCAGCTAAGAAAGAGGGACCAGAGTGGTAAACAGCACACTGCCCAGTACCCTCCACTTGAGACAGCCCCAAAGAGCATCTGTTCCCAAAGATGTCTGCAGGGTGGGCACTTGGCCCAGGTGGGAGAGAATGTGCCGGAATATTCAGTGCACGCGCATTCTGATTCTTAAGGCCTGAAAATGTAAGGTAGCATATGGAAGATTAAAAAATGTGTCTGTTTCCAGTGCCCTGTAACTTAAAGGAAAATATTAGAGGTACATGGCATGCTAAATCAGCACTGTGTGTTAAACAAGATCTGGATATTTATTTCGGACCAGAATTACTAGCTTATAAAAATAGGAGTTTGCAGTAGTTATTTTAATGGAGTATTTTTGTGTTAAACTTTCACTTGCTAAGATTGGTTCTAAAGAATGATTTATCAATTATTATATTCAGTAGTCATGCCATTTCAAGCATCAGTCATGTCAGCAGTGTCCTTCGCAATAATAGAGAAAGCAGCCATTTCTCATATGCACACTAGAAAGTGCTGTGTGGGTGAGTAGGTCTATTTATATTCTTCAGTGTAGCTAGGTAGCATCAACAGCAAAGCTGCTGGCATTAAATGTGGCATGCGAGGGTAACAATGGGTGTGCCCCGTACTGCCCACTATGGGTGAGGTAGAATTTGGATATGGAGGGCTCTAGTAGAACTACAGAATCTACTGCTTTGTGGTGCAAGACTAAAGTGGGGTTTCCAAAACCATTTTCACAGATTCTGAGCCCAGCATACAATAAAGGAGAAAAACCTAGTCACATCCCCTCTGGGGCTCCTACGAGATAAGCAAGACCCCTGACTTTTGACCCAGTTGATTCCTGGGTGAAGGTTACATCTGTAGTCATTGCAAGCAAGCAGTTACAACCACTCCTAGAAACCTGTTACTGTTTTTTAAATACCTAAATTATGAAGATAAAACATAAAAGCTCTGTTGTAATCCGCTGGGAAAATTACCCTGCATGGGCAAGATGAACTGTGGCATCTCACAAGCAGGGTCACCATGAAGGTCGGGAGGCAGCTCCTGCTTTCCTCTCGGTAAGTCTAGTCACTACCAGAGTGCCTTGGCACCATAAGGTTGAAATCATGGTGTTAGGGCCTGTTTGAATACATAGATTTTTTTCTTCCCAATATATTTTTTTCCTCCCAGATGCTGGGGTAGAGCAGTTTCCAAGAAGACTTTCCATCCAGTATACTTCATGGCTGATTTCATGGATATTTAGTTACTGTGGGGAACCCTTTTTCTTACATGACCTTAGCCTACTTTTGAGCTTCTCCAACTGATATTATGCGAAACCAATTGTCTTTATGAAGCAAATGTTTAACATTCGGAAAATTCCTTTTCTGCTTCGTATTGCCTGCTGATCAGCATTTGAGAGGAGAGCTAGCCCTCTGCAGAATTGGCTTCTGCCAGGTCTAGCACCTTCAGTGGCTTTTCCTACACCCATTTTCTGTACTGTCCTGACTAGAAGCAATGCACACATTTTGGTAGACATTAAGCAGGTAGAACAAATAGTCTATCTTCAGTGGCTCGTACAGAGCTGCAAATCACATTTCCACCTTGCATGAAACAACATTATATATAATTTTCTTTGCCTACAAAGTTCAGAATATAAATTTCTAAAACCACAGTAGTCGACTTTTAAAAAAATTCATAAGTAGTTGATACTTAATTATAGCCACTCACAGAACCACCACCCACCACCCACTGAAATAGAGTGTGACCGGTATCTTTGGCTTCTTGACATATGTGACTCTGCTGAAATACTTTGTTGATTCTTTTTTTTTTTAAATATGGCTAGACAGATATTTCATATACACATATAATATTTTACATATACACATATAATTTGATGAAATCAAAGAGCCTTTAGTAATCTGCTTCTCTACCACTCCCTCTCTCGCTTTTCTCTTTCTCTCTCTCTCTCCTTTCTCTTTCTTTTATCCTCCTGCAGCTGACTCAATTGGAGTGAGTTGACCCTGGGAGCTGAGGATGGCTCCATGGCCTCCACCTCAGGTGCTAAGAAGAGCTCAGTTGCTGAGCAATGGAGCAATGCCCCATATGGGCCAAGCATCACCCTCTAGTGGGCTTGCTGGGTGGATCCCAGTTGGGACTCATGCGGGAGTCTGTCTCTGCCTCCCCTCCTTTCACTGAATAAAAAAGAAAGAAATCTGTAGGCACCAAACCACTGGGGGTGAGCAGGGGTATGATTATAGTAAAACAGTGTGTCTGGCTCCCCTGGAGGACTTGGGGTTCCGAGGGTTCCATGGGTTCTGGGGGCTGTACTGGGTGGAAGCAGGATCCTGAGCAGCTGGATCTTAGGCAGTTCTTCTCGAGGTCTGGTGAAGTGGGGAAGGATAGAAGAGAGCGCTGGAGGAAGTAATGGTGATGTTTAGCATAATGTAGAGAGATAAAGGGGCCCTGTAATCAGATAGGGGCTGGCTGAGGAGGGGGCCGGGAACTATTTATGGGGGATGTAAAAGTTCCAGTTTCCATCCCTGAAAGGGAGGGGGAGGAGCCGAAGGCTCGTTCACAGATGACAGATGGAATTCTTTTCCTCTACAGGTGTGCCTGAAATGCAGGCTCCAGCCTGGTCTTCATAAATCTCACTTGCATTGGTAATTGGCCCAGGTCCGTTTTGGATTTTCTCCTGTTGTCACGGGCTTGACAGAGCCTCCTTGCCACCCTGCTCTTTGGCAGCTGGAAAAGGCAGTCATTGGCCAGAGAGGCTGGTCTTTTAAAGGACCTGTTTTTGTAATCAAAGTCTGCTGTTCAGCAGAAATAATCATGATGGCTACTTCTCTGTATCAGACACACTTTGACCTCTATCACTGCTTTTAACCCTCCAGACTTCCCAGTAGGGTACGGCCTATCTATCTATCTATCTATCTAATCTCTGTATCTCTCTATTTTTATCTGCAAATAAGGAAACTTAAGCTCAAAAAGAGGATTCTTCAGCTACTGAGAAGGTCAAGGTACTGCTGACCTGTCTGGCCTGAACATTATTTGTAGACACAGTGTGGCCTCAGCACCATTTCCTACGATTCCTTTGTTTACTCTGTAACGGGGCCCACACAGGGCCCACTTTGAATCCAGAGAGAACTTACAGCATTAAAGCCCGGGATCCAAGCCTTGCTGTGCCACTGTAGATTCAGCACCCCCATAAAAATCTGGTTTTGAAATTCTCTTTCTATGCCTCCCCATTCTGCTTTGGGATTCCACCTACCTCTTCTGTAAGTTGAGTGATCGATCACTAGACAGCGAGGCCTGTTTTTACAAATAAGGCCACATGTTGAGAATGTAGAACTTTTTTCCTTAAAGAAACCACATTTAAATTAAATTAAACCCAGCCCAAAATGTATTAGTCAGTTCTACTCAAAATTCACCTAAAGAATATGGTATTGTTTGGATGGTGATAGTCAAACACCATTTGTAATGACATTGATTCTTTGGGGCAGTTTAGCTCAGATTTAGACTCTAGGGCTCCATTCAGTGGGCGTTTGGACCCACTTGCTGAACTTCACCAGGTCCTTCATCAGTTACGCTGGTTTAGCAGTTGAAACTTTCAGAAGCATTTTTTGGTTATTTTTTACAATAATAATTTTTTGAAAAATCTCTAAGGCATACTAGCAGTATTTTCCTTGTGCACATTAGAAAACTAATCTACCTTTGCCCTTCCTGCTCCAGCTGCTCCCACCCTCAGCCCCCTAAACCAGCCCCACATCTGGTTTCAACATGTTGTTTAATTCTTCCCAGAAAGAGAAGGAAGGAGGGAGGGAAGGTGGGAAGGGAGTTTTCCTCCCTTACACCTTTTGGTAGTAGAGTTCATTGTCGGTTCTGTTCTGGGTGGGGTGGAATGCCTGAGTAACGTGAATACACCAGATAGGAAGCAGTTGGCACACAGCCATGCAGCTGGATTCTCCAGACATCCTTCGCAGCTTTTAGTACACCCTCTGTCCCCTGCCTTGTTTTCAGTAGCCAGATGCCTCAGTTAATGCTGGCTGTGGGGGATGTTGCCAGATGAAATGGTGGGGGAGGGGTGAGAAGGGGGAATTCTGCCCCCCTGTCCCCTGCACACAGACCCCATCGCAGAGAAGTCTGCCCTCGGGAAGGGGCATAGAAGGAATCCAGGCAGGAAGAGGATGCCGCAGACCAAAAGCGAAGGCCAAAATGAGCAGCCCCTGACATCTGGAAGCCAAGGGGAGGGATATTTTTTTCTTTAATCTCTAATAAATTAATACTTTTTGGAAATAAGTTTATGGCACCAACATAAGTAATACAAACTTTCTTTTTCATCCTTAATCCCCTCAAAGAAAGAGGAGACCAGCACACAGCTGCAACAAAGAAAAAAGTAAAAGCATGTTTTGACAAGAGGTGTGTAGAGTTTCAGTTATTCACCATGGCCGTTTCCTGTCAGGATGAACCCACAGTGCGCTTACAGAAGATTTGAAAAAGCTGTGTTTCATACGAGAGAATTACATATCCTGGGGGCCCTTCGTTTTTCTAAAATAAATGGAGTATGGGGGAAAAAAGAATATCCTGAAGTTGTTTGTATGCAACTCATCTCAACAAATGTTATAAAATGTTCTTAATCTCTGTGACGTAAAGCAGCGATTTTCAACCAGTGTGTTGTAAGAATTTTTAAAACATGCAATACTTGACTGTTTAGTCAGGGACGGGGACCTCTTTTCTTAGATTGTCAAATTAAAAAACAGTAGCCAATACAACAATTGCCATCAGGTATGAATGAATCAAAATTAATACCTTTTTTTTTGTCAGATTGGCAAAAATATTTTTTGGTGTTGTGCAGAATTTTAGTGATTAGTTTATGTATGCAGTGAGATGGAAAAGATAGAAAATCACTGATTTAAAAGAATATGCAAATTGAACCCTGAGATAAACGGAGGCCAGTTAAGAGGCTGTGGCAGGAGTCTGGGAGGCTCGGCAGCCGGGCTCAGGGCAGCGACGGTGGAGGTAGTAAAAAGTAGGTGTGCTGGATAGGCTTTCGAGGGAGAAACCAGTAGTATAGGTGGGCACTGGGAACTGAGAGTTCAACCTGAAACATGTTGATTGAGGTGCCTACTGGACATCCAAGCAGAGAAATTACATAGGCTTTACTGGTCTGAAGCTTAGCAAAGAGGTCTGAATAGAAACATGAATTTGGCCTTGGCTGGTTGGCTCAGCGGTAGAGCGTCGGCCTGGTGTGCGGGGGACCCGGGTTCGATTCCCGGCCAGGGCACATAGGAGAAGCGCCCATTTGCTTCTCCACCCCCACCCCCTCCTTCCTCTCTGTCTCTCTCTTCCCCTCCCGCAGCCAAGGCTCCATTGGAGCAAAGATGGCCCGGGCGCTGGGGATGGCTCCTTGGCCTCTGCCCCAGGCGCTAGAGTGGCTCTGGTCGCGGCAGAACGACGCCCCGGAGGGGCAGAGCATCACCCCCTGGTGGGCAGAGCGTCGCCCCTGGTGGGCGTGCCCGGTGGATCCAGGTCGGGCGCATGCGGGAGTCTGTCTGACTGTCTCTCCCCGTTTCCAGCTTCAGAAAAATACAAAAAAAAAAAAAAAAGAAAGAAAGAAACATGAATTTGGGCACTGTTAGCACATAGGAAATACTTAATTACAATTGTTGGCCCTGGCTGGGATCACTCATGGCTGTTTTAGCCACAGTTACCAAGGAGAGGCAGAGAGTACTGATACCTAGTAGTGAGCATGCTGGTGGGCACAGGTGTGAGGTCTCTTCCGATTGTGTCTTATTTTCTCAGTGAAATTAAGGCGAGTTCATCTATCACCTAAGAGGGAGGTGGTAGGAGGACATGTAAAGTAATCTTGGGGACAGATTGGGAAAATGTAGCAGAATGCTGGGTGACATGTAAGAACCAATTGAGATTAGTGGTTATGACTTTCAAACTAGACCTATAAGTTTAACATGGTTAGAGGGGTCTTCCTGTAACCATGTTTATCAGCATGGAGTGGAGTAGATGGTGGGATTTCACCCGACTTGGGGTTTCGCGAGGCAATTATAGTGAGGAAGGAGAGAACAAATGTGTTAAGGTTTTGTGCAGAAGAATGTCGTGATAGACATGGAACTTAAGTTGGGTAGAGAATCAGATGAGAACATGAGGGGTGTGGGGAGGGAACAGAGTGGGTGTGGCCATAACACTAGATTGTGGTCCCAATGGACTGGAATTACAGGAGTGTGGAGGGACTGAGCCGCCAAGTCGGGAGGTGGGTTAGGTACCTGGAGTAGAATGTTGTTTGTCAGGGGCTGGGAGAGTTGGGAGTTAGTGTTTACTGAGTATGGATTTAAGTCTGGGAAGATGGAAAAGGTTCTGGAAATGGATGGCGGGGGTGGTTGCAGACCAGTGTGACTGGGCTTAATGCCATGGAATTGTACACTTGCTAAAATGGTAAATTTTACATTATGTATATTTTGCCACCAAAATAAAAAAATCTGAGGAAAGGGGATAGGAAGATAAGGGAGGGCTTGGACCTTGAGTGTGGTGGACACAGTGGGAGGGGAATTGGGTCACAGCACAGGGTGAGCTGTAGGGAGGTAGTGATGGAAAATCGAGGTGGCTTTGCCTTTGTGGATGAGTGTGGTGATCAGGGATATGGGGCCCAGGGACTGTCAAAGGGGCTCCAGCAGATCTCTGACTGCATGGCCGGGCCTGGAGGGTGGATGGAGGGGTTCTCTGTCACTCTGCATCTTCGCTTCCCTGGAATCTGGCATAGTGCCTGGCAAGTAGAAGACAGGAATATATGTCTCAATGAGTAAAAAATGAATTCTTTCCAAAGGGAGCAGCAAGTGAGAATGTAATGGCCTTGCTGAAAATCCAAATAAATTTCCTGCAAAGTGATGAAGAATGGAAAGAAGCTAGAGTTGGTCTCTGAAGGAGAAAGAGGATATTTGGCACATGTGCAAAAGAACTTATTGTGAAATTGAAATTAAGGCTGGAAAAAATAGAATCAAACAAGAGGTCACACATGTGTAAAGGGTGTTTAAATTGAAATATTTTCCCACCTATATAAGTGATTGCATGGTGAATTTGTGATTTGGAAGTAAATTCTCTTATTGTTATGTTACAGCAGAGGATTATTATTAGCTTTGTAAAATGTTAAACCTTGGTCATTCATTATAAACTAAGTTTTAAGGGTTGAAACCATAATATCCTTTTAAGTTAATAGATTTCTTTCCTAATTTACAGATAACACATAGAGGTCAGCTATTCGTTTATCATTAATACTTAGCACCTAGGAATTGGAGAATGTTAATGCCTTATACACCTTCAAAGACTCACAAATATTTTTAGTTACTGGGCGTCTTTTTTAAATGTACTTTTACATTGAGTTTAATGTTTTGTGTTGTTTTTTTCCTTAAAAAGTTGAGACGGACTGCCTTTTTACGGTTGCTGTCAGGCATGGTTTCTTTTGGCGAGTCCAGCAAATGGTAGCTGGTGGTTGGTCACCTTGCACTGTGAAACATGTCCTCCAGCTACCAGACCGTTGTCATGCCCCATTCTTCTTGTTGTCGTTTTAGTGACAGCTATATTGTGCGTGTCAAGGCTGTGGTTATGACCAGAGATGACTCCAGCGGGGGATGGTTCCCACAGGAAGGAGGCGGGATCAGTCGCGTGGGGGTCTGTAAGGTCATGCACCCCGAAGGCAATGGACGGAGCGGCTTTCTCATCCATGGTGAACGGCAGAAAGACAAACTGGTAATGGCAGACGTGGAATGCGGGGGTTAAATCAGCAACGACTAACTTTTTTACCTTAAATCATAGCCCTCTTCCTATAGGTTATTTTTTTTTCTTCATTCTCTGACTTCAAACTCTTGCAAAAGCTTCAAAGGTTATAACTGGAGCTGGTGCCAAATTGCAAAACCCTGGCTTTCCAGCAAAGTCACTTTTTACCACATACCGTGCAACTCAGATGCTAAACAGTCACATATTTGGCTGCCTTGTTTGCATCTTTCATTAATTAAGCTGTCTTTCCGTCACTGTAACAAGATATTCAAAACAATGTTCATTGTTATGAATCAGAATGTAGTGAGCTGTGAAGTCAGGGTTTTTAAAAATATAGAGTTTTTTCATGGAGTGTGCCATCGAGGTCTGGTTGGTGAAAGGTAAAATGGAAAGAGAAAAGTGTCATCTGCCATTTGGTTACTTCTAAATAAATGTTTTTCTAAAAGATACTATAGCTTTTATTTCATAAGGTAATGAATAAAACATGTTTGGAAAAACAGTAACAAAAAGTAGTGGTATCACACTTTTATAATAATTCTATGTGCTTAAAAATATACACTTTGGAGTATAATCATGATCTCAAAGGGGCCAGAGCATGAAGAATCCATTCAGTTGCATGAAGGAACTTGGATGTCCAGTTCTATGCTATGAAGGACTCCATGATATGAGGAAAATTGAACGTCTAAATCTATTTTTCACTGGCCCTGAACCTATAAGAATACTGCTCCTATCTGTATTTGATCATGAAGTGTATACTCAAAATCCACCAGATGATTCAGAATGTTCAGGATCTCAACAGAGAAAACACAAAGACACCACAGCAGGGGTCGGGAACCTATGGCTTGCGAGCCAGATGTGGCTCTTTTGATGGCTGCATCTGGCTCGCAGATAAATCTTTAATAAAAAAAAATAATAATGTTAAAAATATAAAACATTCTCATGTATTACAATCCATTCATTTTCTACCGCTCATGTTCATGGTTGCGGGTGGCTGGAGCCAATCACAGCTGTCCTCCGGGACAACAACAAATTTTTATTGGATAATGTGTAATGTACACGGGTTGTTGTGAGGTCAGGAAGTAAACTTCCCTCCTTTTAATCAAGTAGTCAGCTAGCTAATTGCAGAAACCCTTTTGATGAAGAAGATGGCTAAAAGAAAAAAAGATGAGGAGTATTGTACTTTTCAGCAGGAATGGACAGAGGAATTCACCTTTGTGGAGAGAGCAGGTTCTGCAGTGTGTCTAATATGAAATGATAAAATTGCATCAATGAAACGGTCAAATATAAAACGGCACTTCAACACACGCCATACTACATTTGCATCGAAATATCCAGCGGGGGACAGCAGGAAGAAAGCATGTCAAGAGCTACTATGCAGAGTACAAGCTGGTCAGCAGCAACTCTGTGTTTGGACCCAACAAAGTGACTGGAATTTGGCTAGCTTTGCTGGTGCTTTAGCAATTGTGAGAAACAGAAAGCCATTCACAGATGGGGGAGTATGCCAAAACATTCATGCTTGATGTTGCCGATGAACTTTTTGACGACTTTTTGGATAAAGACAAGATAATCAAACTAATAAAAGACATGCCTCTGTCGGCAAGAACTGTTCATGATCGTACCATCATGATGGCAAATCAAATTGAGGCAACACAAGTGAAGGACATAAATGCAGCACCATTCTTTTCTCTCGCTTTGGATGAGTCAACAGACATAAACCTTTTATCCCAGTTCAGCATGATTGCAAGGTATGCTGTCGGTGACACACTACGTGAGGAAAGTCTTGCTGTTTTGCCTATGAAAGAGACAAGAGGGGAGGATTTATTCAAGTCTTTCACTGAGTTCACTAAAAATAATTTGCCAATGGATAAACTTATTTCTGTGTATAATGATGATGCTCCGTGCATGGTGGGGAAAACAGAGGATTCGTAGCACTTCTTCGTGAACATGAAAAGAGACCCATCCTAAGTTTTCACTGCATCCTACATCAGGAGGCGCTTTGTGCTCAGATGTGTGGCGAGCCGCTTGGTGAGGTGATATTGATGGTATTTGGATGGTCAACATTATTGTTGCCTGAGCTTTAAATGAACGCCAGTTTAAAACACTGCTGGATGAAGTTGGGAATAATTATCCTGGTCTGCTTCTGCATAGCAATGTGCATTGGTTGTCAAGAGGGAAGGTGCTCAGCCATTTCGTGGCTTGTCTGAGCAAAATCTAGACTTTTCTTGAAATGAAAAACATCGAGCATCCTGAGTTAGCTAACACTGAGTGGCTCCTGAAGTTCTACTATTTCATGGACATGACTGAACATCTGAACCAGCTCAATGTGAAAATGCAAGGCGTTGGAAATACAGTCTTATCCCTTCAACAAGCAGTGTTTGCATTTGAAAACAAGCTGGAACTCTTCATCATCGACATTGAGACAGGTCATTTACTACACTTTGAAAAACTGGGAAAGTTTAAAGATGCATGCACAGCAAGTGACCCTGCTCAACATCTTGATCTACAGCAGCTAGCGGGCTTCACATCTAATCTCCTGCAGTCATTCAAAGTGCGCTTTGGAGAATTTCGTGAGCACACTTGTCTTTTTAAGTTCATCACCCATCCACACGAGTGTGCAGTGGACAGCGCTGACCTGAGTTACATCCCCAGAGTCTCCATCAGAGATTTTGAGCTACAAGCTGCTGACCTGAAGGCCTCAGACATGTGGGTGAATAAGTTAAGTCACTGAATGAAGATTTGGAAAGACTTGCACGACAGCAAGCAGAGTGGCGAGCAAACACAAGTGGGGAGAAATGAAAAAACTTCAACCGCGGACCAACTGATTGTCAAAACTTGGAACGCGCTTCCCGTCACATACCACACACTTCAGCATGTGAGTATTGCTGTACTGACAATGTTTGGCCCTACGTATGCATGTGAGCAGTCTTTCTCACACCTAAAGTACGTTAAGACCAACCTACGATCACGTTTAATGGATGGAAGTCTCAACACCTGCATGAAGCTTAACCTCACCATTATCAACCAGACTACAAAGCCATCAGCAAAACCATGCAGCACTAGAAGTCACATTAATGGTAAGAAGTACTTTATTCATCATTGGTTAGCAACAGCATAACAACGTTATTAAAAAGAATTCAGAGACTTATTGTACTTTAAAAGTGTTGGTCTTACATAAAATGCACACATCTACTTGTATTTAGTGTTAAACATATTGTATGACTCTCACTGAATTACATTTTAAAATATGTGGCGTTCGTGGCTCTCTCAGCCAAAAATGTTCCCGACCCCTGCACTACAGGAATATGTCAGTGTTACATTTAAGACCCTTACCTGTGGCATCTGTTAAGTTTTATGTGCTGAGTGTACAGTTATAATCTTTTGCAAACACTTACTGTTTTAAAAGGTTACAAAATAGATAAGACAGAACAATTTGCAAATGTTATATATGGATTAACAGAAATGCTGTTTTCACACTTGATTCATTTCTTAAAATGAAATGAAGATTTTATTTATTTATTTATTTTTGTTTGTTTTTTGTATTTTTCTGAAGTGAGAGGCAGAGAGACAGACTCCCCGCATGCGCGCAACCGGGATCCACCCAGCATGCCCACTGGGGGGTGATGTTCTGCCCATCAGGGCATTGCTCCATTGCAACCGGAGCTGTTCTTGTGCCTGAGGTGGAGGCCATGGAGCCATCCTTAGCGCCTGGGCCAACTTTATTCCAGTGGAACCTTGGCTGTGGGAGGGGAAGAAAGAGACAGAGAGAAAGTAGAGGGGGAGGGGTGGAGAGGCAGATAGGCACTTCTCCTGTGTGCCCTGGCCAGGATCGAACCTGGGACTTCCACTTGCCAGGCCGACACTCTACCACTGAGCTGGCCAGCCAGGCTGAATGAAGAATTAAAGAGAGACTATAGTTCATTTTAAGAAGTATGTCTAAGAAATTCCCTATGTGATAGTCAAATAATCAAATATTCTTATTTACAAGATACAATAAAGTCTGTGTAACCACACTACCAGTATCAAATAAAATAACTGCCCTTTCTGTACACTGCCCCTGTGCTAGCCCATTAGGTAGTCTCCTTGTGTCTTTACAGCAGCCTGTATAATTATACCTGAACAAATTAAGATTCTGAAAGACTCCTTGCTCTCGATGACTCATCTTGGGAGTCTGAAACCAGTATTTGATACCCTGTCACTCTGACCCCAAAACTGAGACAAAGTCACATGTACACAACCAGCTTTAGCTCTATCATGTAGTTTTTTCCCCCTCGTGCATATTTTTATTTTTACATAGCTGTGATCAGAAACAGTTTTGTATCATTGGTATTGCCCTAACATTCTCGTGAGAAATTTTCTATGTTGCTGTTATCAGGTTGATATTTTTTGTTTATTGGACAATCTTCTTAGTGTCAAATATTAAGGTTCTTCCCCTGTCTCTACCCCTCCCAGTATTACCTATCTGCATTTGTAAATACTTACCTGCATTATTCACATTTATGATTTTCTTGGAATAATATGGGAGTTAAATTCTTATGACTTTTAATTATTGTACAGAGAGTTACTACCAGCATATATGAGAATATATCCTTTAACACAATGAGGATCACATATTTTATATCTTTACCAATTTGATAGAATATCAGTGGTATCTTTAACATTGATTACTAATGGAATCAAATAAATGTTTTTCTGTTTGGGTAAACAGTGGCAACTAAATTATCTGCCAATGTCTTTTGCATATTTACCTATTGGGCCTTACTTTTCTCCTTCATAGGTGTGTATGCCCTCTTGTACAATAAGGATATTAACCTTCATCTGCCATATTTGCTGCAAACATTTTTATAGCCTTTTGCTTGCCTTTTTTTTTTAGTTGGTGTTCTTTTTTTTCTACAAAAATTTTGAAAGAAAATTTTTTTCTCTTCTTTTTATTATTACTTCTGTGTTAGCAAATTATCTTACCTGAATGGTTATATCTTTTTTTTTTTTTTTTTTTTTTTTTTTTTTCATTTTTCTGAAGCTGGAAACAGGGAGAGATAGTCAGACAGACTCCCGCATGCGCCCGACCGGGATCCACCCGGCACGCCCACCAGGGGCGACGCTCTGCCCACCAGGGGGCGGTGCTCTGCCCATCCTGGGCGTCGCCATGTTGCGACCAGAGCCACTCTAGCGCCTGAGGCAGAGGCCACAGAGCCATGCCCAGCGCCCGGGCCATCTTTGCTCCAATGGAGCCTTGGCTGCGGGAGGGGAAGAGAGAGACAGAGAGGAAAGCGCGGCGGAGGGGTGGAGAAGCAAATGGGTGCTTCTCCTGTGTGCCCTGGCCGGGAATCGAACCCGGGTCCTCCGCACGCTAGGCCGACGCTCTACCGCTGAGCCAACCGGCCAGGGCCGGTTATATCTTTTTTTAATCTATTTTTTTCCTGGTATTTATATGATTTGTCATAGAATTGTCTGCCTGAAATGGCCTTAATTTTTTTTTAAGATTTTATTTATTGATTTTAGAAGGGCGGGGTTGGGCAGGGGGTAAGGGATAGAAAGCATAAACTCATAGTGCTTCTCGTATGTGCCTTGACTGGGCAAGCCCAGGGTTTTGAACTGGTGACCACAGCATTCCAGGTTGACACTTTATCTACCACGCCACCACAGGTCAGGCTGAAATGGCCTTTAAATCATCTCATCCAACTCCTTTATTTTATAAACTTGTACCTATCACTGACATACATAATAATTAAATTTTTACCACTTTGTTCAATGTATGTAAATAACCTTAGTTAAATTACTGCAACATTGTGTAGGTAGAAGATACTACGATCTCCACTCTGTAGTAGGGAGCTCAGTGCTCTGAGAAGTGATCCATTTCCTGTCTAGGGCACACGGGGTTTAGCAGAGCCAGCACTGGGAACCATTTTATTGTGAAGCCAAAGCTGGTCTCTTCATACTAACTCTGCACAGTAATAGAGCAGTCCTGGCTGTGGATCAGCTTCTGTTGTCTGATGCTAATATGGAAGGATTGTGTGCCTCACTCTCTCCCCTATTGTTTTTCTCCATCAGTCCATCTCCTCCCTGACCCTTCTGCATTCTGACTCTCCGCTTCTGGACTTTTATATCTACTAGTACTTAAACCGCACACCCATACACCCAGCGGGACTTCTTCGTCTTTCCATCCTTCACCTGGTACACATCACACTCTGGGAAATTCTGGACACCTGACTCTCCACTTCTGGACTTTTATATCTACTATAATAGTACTTAAAGCACACGCCCATACACCCAGCAGTGCTTCTCGATCTTCTTATCCCTCACCTGGCGTGCTTCACACTCTGGGAAATTCTGGACTCCTCCATTCAGTGGGACTTAACTCCCTCCCTCTGCCCTATCCTGTAACAGACTCACACCACACACCCTGTGGTGACTCTCCTTTTTGCCCCATGCTTCCATAATAATGCAGCACTCCTACCCACGGGAGAGTATGAACCCACATGGGAACCCTACACATGGTGTGTTGTTGAAAGAGGTCCACCCTTCCCCAATGGTGGGATTTCGAGGGAAGAGTGGAGATTGTTTTTGTAATACAATGGATGGATAGTTATCAGAGTACCCAGTATTCCAGCTAGGACATGAAGTGCTTTTTTCTTTTTCTTTTTAAATTTCTATTTATTGATTTTAGCAAGAGAGGAAGGAAGAGACAGAGACAGGAACATCGATCTGTTCCTGTATGTGCCCTCACCTGGGATCCAACAGGCAACCTCTGAGTTTTGGAGCAATGCTATAACCGAGATATCCTGCCAGGGCATGAAGTGCTTTTTCTGGTAGAAACCATGTTGCCATTAGTTTTTCTAATGTACTGCAGTTCTAGAATTCAAAAACAGTGGTTCTTGTTATGTGAATTACATGTTGGGGCCTGTGAACTTAACTGCCATTGTTTCTGTGGTAAAGTCTGTGTTCCATACAACCGTTTGCAAGATGTTATTTGGATGATTTTTTATAAGTTGAGGACAATCACATTTTCCTGAGCAATTATATGTAAATTTAATATTTCTGAGTTCCTTCTTGTTTTAGATGGATTAAAAGAGTTTACTCCTGAAACAAATCTAACTTATTAGATTAACCACAAAATCTAAAAGTTTGATTATTGCAGCCGATGCCCATATGCAGGTCCATGAGCTCTTGAACATTTGGTGTGAGTCACAGCTCGCAAAGCTCTTTGAAAGGCAGTTTGGCAGGATATTGACTGACTTTAAACTCACATGCCTTTTTACCTGGCAGTTCTACGTCTGAACCCTAGCCTATAAAAACAGGGTCACATCCAAAGATTGATACACAGCAACGGTTTTCAAACATATTTGGTCTCAAGCTGCCTTTATGAGGAAAATTTATTGAGGACTCTCAAAAGCTTTTGTCTTTGTGAATTAGAACTACTGTTATATACCATATTAGAAATTGAAATTGAAATTTGTTTCATCTTAAATAATAGTTTTAGCATAAATGACATTCTTTGTAAGAAAATACTGTATAACTGAAGAGTAATGGTATTTATGTTTCTGCAAATCTCTTTACTATCAGGCGTAAGGGAAAAGAACTGCATTCTGTTGTCGACTCCCAGCTCTATCTAGTCTGTTGCAATATATAGGGTTGGTTGAAGTAGATGAAGAAAATGCAGCCTCACGCAGGTGTATAGTTGGAGAAGTATTTTAATAGCCTTTTCAAATAACTGTAGATACTTTTTTGATACTACACCAAAACTCAGCTTATAGTAGTTTCATGAGTGTGGAATCTGAAGCCACATCAGGGAATTTTTCATCCTCTCCGACATTAAAATACACTGATATCTGTCACTTCGATGGGGTCTTTTACTCATTCCTGATTTTGTAACACCATGCATTGGTCATTGGAAAAATAATGGTTTACTGCTTTCAGTAGATCTTCCAAATGTTGATACATTTAACTCTCAAAATAAAAATAAAAAATGTAGTGGTACATTTCTTAATAGTACCACTAGTCCCATTAGAAATGTCTTTAAGCATTGGGAGAATGTTTAAATTTTATTATTGTCAACAAATATGTCCAGTTGTTTTCCTTGAAGTGACAGAGTCAGCATGTTCACGTTCAAGGAAATGTCTGCCAAATACACTCATCTGAAGAACCATTAGTTCACCTGTCAGTGGTCCCTTCAAGTAAATCCATGAAAAAAGCAGGCCGTTCACCTCACAATGGAAATAATTGCACTAGTACTTTTCCTTGAGACAGTCGTCATTCTGCCATATGCAGCAGCAGTGGAAGGGCTACAGAAATCCTCCTCCCTTTTCCAGTGTGCATTTGTGCAACGCCAGGGTTTCTTCATATATTTCTCCCAGAGTAACTAACGTATTACAGCAGATTGAATGTGAAGCAGAGATGAGAATCCTGTTATGTGTACTTCCATTTCATCACAGAATAAAAGATATGTATTCAGGGGTCACAATTTAATTTTTTTTTTCTGTATTTTTCTGAAGCCGGAAACGGGGAGAGACAGTCAGACAGACTCCCGCATGCGCCCAACCGGATCCACCCAGCACGCCCACCAGGGGGCGATGCTCTGCCCCTCCAGGGCGTCGCTCTGTCGCGACCAGAGCCGCTCTAGCGCCTGGGGCAGAGGCCAAGGAGCCATCCCCATCCCCAGCGCCCAGGCCATCTTTGCTCCAGTGGAGCCTCAGCTGCGGGAGGGGAAGAAAGAGACAGAGAGGAAGGAGAGGGGGAGGGGTGGAGAAGCAGATGGGCGCTTCTCCTGTGTGCCCTGGCCAGGAATCGAACCCGGGACTTCTGCCCGCCAGGCCGATGCTCTACCACTGAGCCAACCAGCCAGGGCCAACAATTTAATAATTTTTTAACTGCTTCATCAATAAGAGTTGTGTAAAACTGTTTTTTTTATTTTGACCATGTGACAGTGATGTACCCAGTGACTTGAGTACAGTTCGGGGCCACTGCACTGCCTCAATGCCTGCGACATGGCAGTTTTACCCACCATTCCTTTAGTGCCATCAGGAAAAATGGAAACACAACGAAAAAGAAAAAAAAAGGTCATCTTATATGAAAATAGTTATTTGCCATCCTCAAACCCCTATAAGGGAAGGGGTGTGGAACAGGAGGGCTCCCAAGAGCCTGCAGACCAAACTTAGAGAACATATATAAGGATGTTCATTCTAGCATTGATGATAAAAATGACCAATGAGAAATAACCTGAAAATCTCCATTAGTATGGAGAATGGCTGAATAATTCTAATATATCCCTACTGAGGAATATTATACAGCCACTAACAAGGATACTTTTTACCTTCCTATATCTCTAACACATTTTTTATTGTTATCATTAAGTAGAAGTGGGGAGGCAGAGACTCCCTCATGTGCCTTGACTTGGATCCACCTGGCAAGCCCCCTACCTAGTGAAGCCCCCTACCGGGCAATGCTCCGCCCATCTGGAGTTGCTGTTCAGTTGCTCGGCAACTGAGCTATTTTAGCGCCTGAGGCAAGGCCACAGAGTTATCCTCACACACACACCCCAGGGGGGGCCAACTTGCCCGAATAAAGCCATGGCTGCAGGAGGAGGAGAGAAAAGAGAAGGGGGTGGGGTGGAGAAGCAGATGGTCGTGTCTCCTGTGTGTCCTGACCAGAAATTGAACCCCAGACTTATACATGCCGGTCCGACACTCTACCGCTGAGCCAACTGGCCAGGGCCTCTAAGACAGTTTTTAAGGAAAATAAAAGGCAAGTAGCCAAGTAATTTATAGGTGTGGCCATATCTAAACACACTCACACACAGAAACTTATATACTCAAGCCACCAAAAGAGAACTGGGATTGTGTGCACCATCCTGACAGTGGGTAACTTGGACTACAGAAGTGTTGATGGTGAGGAGGGACAGATGAGTAAGAATGAAGTCTTCATGTAGTCATCACCTAAATTACTTAAAATCTTTTACAACTTGTATTTCTTGTGTGGATTTTTTTAAAGCCTCCAACAAGAATATGTAATCACTTTTTTTCTCCCCATGCATCTTGTTCAAAAAGATGCTTTTAAAAGCCTTTCTCAAGTTTTAGGTTAATGCCTAACCTTCACTAAAGGGTTTGTTTATGCCTGTAAGTAAGATTAAAGCATCTGAACTTTTTCATTTTTGTCATTAAACTTAGATATGCAGTGATGCTATCTTGCTGAAGAGGACAGAGCTGGCTGGCTTCTGATCCCCTCCCCCTCACATAATTTAAGTGGCTGAACTCACTTTACTTTTCTAGGAATTTATTAAACTTCTCTAAGAAAATGTACCGTTGTAATGATCTTAAACTTGGGAAATGTCGACTGAAGACGACTGTATTTTTCGCTCCATAAGACACACCTGACCATAAGACGCACCTAGGGTTGTAAGGAAGAAAATAAGAAAAAAAATATTCTGAACCAAATGGTGTATAAAAATATTTAATAAAATATGCCACAATAATATTTCAACAATGTAAACTTAATAGCAGTATTAACAACCATTAGCACTGTTATTAACCAATGAGAAGAGACTTTAATGTTCAAATACTCTTTTAGTTGTCTGGGAACCCGCAGCAGCTTAAAAAAATGAACATTCACTCCATAAGATGCACAGGCATTTTCCTCTTCACTTTTGGGGGGGGAAAAGTACATCTTATGGAGCAAAATATATGGTCGTTTTTTTACCCTAACAATACGAAGGAACTGGAAGTGTTTGTTTTTACAAAAAATTTATTTTGAGACTTTGAATCGACACTACGAAACCCTAAAATAGATAACATTTGTTAGTTAAAGCCTTGGTTATTTGGATTTCCCCAGTTTGGAATGGGGCTGGGCTGACATTTAACCATTGTACTATTCTTAGGGGGAAATAGCCATAATAAGCAATTTAATCATAAATAGAACTGTATGTAGAGACTTGTCTTCTTTCAATACAATGTAATAAAGTTAACTGCTTGAGACTGTTACTTGATACACCAATTTGACTGTTAACTCTCATCTGTTTATAAGTTAGGGAACATTTTGTAGGCAGCTCTTAATTTCTGTTTGCTTAGCTATATCCTTGAAACCTGTACTCGTTTAAAGATATTCTCTAATTTGAATGTATACTAATTTAAGCAGGGCTTTACTCTTTCCCTCACTTAGTAAGATTTCATTTTGTTAAATTAAGAACTGTGCCAAAACAAAGCTATTAACATTTAGCAAAATTATTTTGGTGTGCATAGGAATAAATATTGTTGATATTTTAAAGTTTTTTTGTGAATAAAGAATGGAATTTACATTCACATGCTTCTCTTATGCTATAATATTAAACTCTGGTATCTTTATCAACAGTAGCACTGTGCTAGTTGCAGAGGGAGTTATTTTGTAATACATCTTGATCTTTCACAGTCTAATTAGGGGAATGAGACTAAGGCCTATGCAATGTTAGAGAATAGTGGGAAATATAGTACTAAATTGTGCAGGTGACAAGAATTGGAGTAAATAAAAGTAAAACTTGATGGTGCAAATATACTGGAGTGTGACCCTGTGAAGTATCTCATTATTCAGTGTTTTCCAGGCATGTTCATGTGTATATACTCATTGATAACATTGGTGTTATTTCCATTTTAGAAAAAAAAAGGACCAAGGGTCTGAAATAATCTATTCAAAGTTACAGCTTAGTTAAAGGCAATTCTGAAACTAGATGGCTGGAAACGGGAAATTGTTATAATAATCCAGATACAAGTTTAATAGAGACTCGGATCAGAATGGCAGTAACTGAAATGGGTTGAGATAAAAGATATTAAAGGAAAATGAAATAGACTTGGTGATTAATAGTACAGGAGGTAGAGAAAGCAGAAGAGGCAAAGATAACCATGGGGACTTTGAGCCAAACAGAATAAACAGAGAGCAGTTGGCATTGCTAGATATGGGGAAGTTGGGAGAGGAAACTAGTGGCAGAAATTTCAGAGCAAATTAAGTTAATTTGAGGTCACTGGGAAACACCCATTAGGACAGAGGAGGGAATATTGAACCCTGACATAGAAGCTGTAAACCTGGAACAGCACACAGCCCCACAGCCTGGGCCTGAGCTCAGTGCCCCAGTCAGGCGATGAGGAGGAGGAATGAGTGAGATGAAGAGTATGGTTAAAGAGTGCCACAGTACGTGATCTGGATCACCAAAGACAAGGGGATGGGGTGGGGGTGGGGTGATGGTTCAACAGAGTGTGGGTGGTCTTCAGAGGGAAGCCAAGGCCTTTCGAAATAGACATGGATATGTGAAGGCATGGGTGGAAGGTTTCCATTAGTTGCTGCCAATGATGGATGGTCCCTAGTTAGATTTTTGTAATGAGACACCAGCACGACTGTTTCACAAGTAACCAGCCTGTGTGTTTCAATCCTTCAGGTGGTATTGGAATGCTATGTAAGAAAGGACTTGGTCTACACCAAAGCCAACCCAACCTTTCATCATTGGAAGGTCGACAATAGGAAGTTTGGACTTACTTTCCAAAGTCCTGCTGATGCTCGAGCCTTTGACAGGGGAGTGAGGAAAGCAATTGAAGACCTTATAGAAGGTATTGATTGGTCACTGCATTCTTAGCGGGACTATGTTAATTTTCTGAGCTCTTTTTCATTCCAGTTGTCCATCATATATTTGTGGTTTATTTGTAGGAGGGATGGGGGTCAGGTCAGTAGATGCCAAAACTTTAGGAACATCAGCCTGACGGTGGTGGCACAGTGGATAGAGTGTCAGCCTGGGGCTGAGGTCCAAGGTCCAAAACCCAGAGGTCCCCAGCTGGGTCACCAGCTTGAGTGTGGGATCATGTCAATGATAGTTGCTGGCTTGAGCCCAAGGGTTCGCTGGCTTGAGCCCAAGGTCACTGGCTTGGCTGTAGCCCCCTGGTCAAGGCACATATGAGAAGCAATCAATGAACAACTAAAGGGCCACGTCTATGAGTTGATGCTTCTCATCTCTCTCCCTTCCCCTCTCTCTCTCTCTCTCTCACTCTCAAAAAAAAAGGTGTTGTTTTTTTAAGGAACATCCAAGGAGATCAGTTATAAAGTAAAAGATTTCAGAATAAAGTGTGGTTCCAATTGGTTTTTAGACTTTGCTCTGTAAAGACAAGTTCAAGACTTTCATGTGAATGAGTTTTTGGTGGAGTTCACCTTTCCCTGACTATTGAAACAGCTTTGGTCTGATCTGTCTTGGCTCAGAAGTGGAGAATGGATTCATATGGGTCCTGACGGCTCCAGGCTTCCCCACTGGCCTCTTGTAATCAGAGCCCAGGTGTCCAGCTGCCACTGAACAGGAAAGGGATCTGTGACCCCCAGAGCCCAGTTTGGTTTGGGCCTCAGTCTGTGGTGAACGGTTAGTAGGCATTGTGTTGTATTTGATCCTGGACTAGAAGGCTCTTAGGTCATCAGTTCTCATAGGCTTTTCTAGTGTCCACAATTGCAAACACGCAAGTTCTCTACTTTAACACATTCAGTTACGAAATCAAAGGGTTAATGGTCCCACAACCCTGTGAAGAAAGAACTTTCCAGCCAAAAGCCAAACTCAGAATTAATTATAAAAATTATATAAAAGCTAATCATGAAAGAATACATGCTTCATCTGTTTAAGAAATAAGTGTTCAGAAGTCATTTTCTTCATTGTGGATTTGTGGGAAGAGAGAAAAACCTTCAAGAAAGAATTGCTTAACATCAGTTGTAAGGCAATGCTAGCTAAAACATGAGTCTGTTAACTACAGACAAATGATAGCCAATAAAAACTAGTGTTCACGTCATAGATCTTACATAAGAAACAAATGTTTAAGATGCTGTTATTAAACAGCTTTTAAATGTTTCAATTGTTTTATTGATTGATTGATTTTTAGAGAGAGAGACAGGAACATCAATCTTTTCCTGTATGTGCCCTGACTGGGAATTGAACCCACAACCTTTGCATATCAGGATGCTGCTCTAACCAAGTGAACTCTCTGGCTAAGGCAGCTCTTAAATGTTTAGAGAGCAAATAGCTCCTATATTACTGATAGCAGTTTGCAATATGTCCATATAGTTAATTACTGAATCTACAAACAAAAATTGATTACTTGTATATTTTTTTTCTATATATACTCTATCTAGCTGTTTTCTATCAAACTTGCCTTAATTAAACACTGATTGACTAGAATAATTCAAGTAGTAGAGAAGAATTCTGAAAGATCAATAGGAACTGCACAGAAGGTATTATGGGACTTGTTTTTCCTCCTGTGATTCCTCATTGAAGATTTAAATATTCCTATACCCTTTCTGATCAGTTCTTTTATTTCTATTTTATGTAATAGCAAAATTTTTTTTTTTTTTTTTTTTTTTTACAGAGACAGAGTCAGAGAGAGGGATAGACAGACAGGAATGGAGAGAGATGAGAAGCATCAATCACCAGTTTTTTGTTGCTACACCTTAGTTCAGGGGTCCCCAAACTTTTTACACAGGGGGCCAGTTCACTGTTCCTCAGACCGTTGGAGGGCCAGACGATAAAAAAACTATGAACAAATCCCTGTGCACACTGCACATATCTTATTTTAAAGTAAAAAAACAAAACGGGAACAAATACAATATTTAAAATAAAGAACAAGTAAATTTAAATCAACAAACTGACCAGTATTTCAATGGGAACTATGGGCCTGCTTTCGGCTAATGAGATGGTCAATGTCCGGTTCCATATTTGTCATTAGCCGTAACAAGTGATATGACGTGCTTCTGGAGCCGTGACGCGTATATCCCGCGTCACCGGAAGTAGTACTGTACGTGAGCGACACCTGACCACGTGAGTACTCTCACTGACCACCAAGGAAAGAGGTGCCCCTTCCAGAAGTGCAGTGGGCCAGATAAACAGCCTCAGGGGGCCGCAGTTTGGGGACCCCTGCCTTAGTTGTTCACTGATTGCTTTCTCATATGTGCCTTGACCACAGGCTTTCAGCAGACCGAGTAACCCCTTGCTCGAGCCAGCGACCTTGGGTCCAAACTGGTGAGCTTTTACTCAAACCAGATGAGCCCGCGCTCAAGCTGGTGACCTCGGGGTCTCCAACCTGGGTTCTCCGCATCCCAGTCTGACGCTCTATCCACTGCGCCACCGCCTGGTCAGGCGCAAAATATTTTCTAAATGCATATTTTTAAAGACCTAACCAAGCAAAGAAGATAGAGGATAAATGTCTCTTTTGGGATATCTCTTATGCAACTTTTTTTTTTTTTTGAGACAGACAAGAAAGGAGAGAGACGGGAGATAAGCATCAACTTGTAGTTGTGTCACTTTAGTTGTTCATTGATTGCTTGTCATACATGCCCTGACCAGGGCTCAAGCCAAGCCAGTGACCCCTTGCTCAAGCCAGCGACCCCAGGGTTTCAAACCTGGGACCTCAGTGTTCCAGGTCAACACTCTGTCCACTGCGCCACCACCAGTCAAGCTCACTTAGGGAAATTTAAATATTTTTCCTTTTGGCCATTGTCACTTGTTGATCCACATGTTACTGGGTACTATTAACGGAAAAGAGGGAAGTTCTGTTGGTTTGCATAACAGAATGAAGGAAGTGATGAAAAATAAAGAAATTGAATTCTAAATGATCAATTCATTCCATGATGAAATAAACCAGGTTTTCTGACCTAAATTTTGTTCTGCAAAAACAGAAAACTCATGGATGCCCTGGTATTCAAACGGAAAACATACTTGCCCTGGTATCAGCTTAAAAGGGAACTTCCACAATCTGGGCTTTAGAGTACAGTGTCTGAATTTTCAGTGACCCTACAGCCTGTTTAGTCACCCCCTCTTTTGTAGATGAAAAGACCGGAAAGCTAAGTGCAGTTGACACAGTGAGATGGTGGTAGGTATAACCCGGAGGCTCTCCATCCTGCGCTTTTCCCACTGCACACAGTTGGGACCTGGGCATCGCTCGCGGAGGCCGGTCTAGACGGTGCACCTCCGCGCAGCGGGCAGGCTCTCCTCGCCCCTCCTCCGTATTGCCTCTGTGTGCTTGATCTGTAGCGGCCCGTGCAAAAGCTCGGGGGGTTAACTGGGAACAACGGTCAGCAAAGTTCATTTAGGGAGCATCCTGGCAAAAGTCAATTAAAGAAGAGTAAATTAAAAAGCATTAATTCCCAGGTAACATATTTCTGCAAGTGATCCACATATGAAAGGAGTGGAATGTGGCTTTATTAAAATATACCTTGAAATGATTGGATTTGACTTTTCCTCTTTGAAAATACTCCTTATTACATTTTTTGTCATTTTAGGCTCAACCACATCATCTTCCACCATCCATAATGAAGCTGAGCTTGGCGATGACGATGTTTTTACAGTAAGTTGCTTGCTTTCCAGGTTAGTGAGGAGTGATCAGGAGAGGCTCCGGTTAAGGGCGTGAGGGACACTTGCAATTCGGCACATGCTGTTGCTTTTGGGATGTCGTCAGGGATCTCTGTCTGGCCACTTTTTACTGCAGTGGGTTTGCCTTCGTTGTTCATGTTTCAGTGGTAACATCACCACATGACATGACAGTGTCAGCTCTCCCAGACCTGTCCCAAGTTCTCTTGCAGTCTTCCCTCAAATTTATGGTGAATACCTCTCTGGTTTGTCTGAGACAATCCTGGTTTTAGTACTGAAAGTCCCTACTCCTGCAAAACACCTAATCCTAGGCAAACCCTACTCAGAGTCCTGAACACAGTCCCCTCCCTGGCATGAGGGAGAGCCTTGCTGAGGAGTAATTAAACATCTGAGAGGCAAGGCCTCGAGGCTGAGTTGAGGTTAGGCCTCTGCGCGCTGAGGCAGGAAAGGGCTTGGATATTTTCACACAGCTTGAGTTAATGAGATATAACTGGAGACAAAATGATTTCTCAGCTTGCTGCTTCATTTACCTACTGGGCTTCTAGAAGTTAATTAACAAATCGTTCATTGCATGCCTGCTGTGGGCTTGGTGCAGTGAGATGCATTTTCAAACTCTTGGCCTTGACCTACAGTATGAAATATGTTTACCTTGTAACCTGGAGCACACACACGTCCAGAGACACCTAAAGCCGGATTGTACTTCTTGTACTTCATGTTCTGCATTATGATTTTTTTCTCTTCTGTTTCATTTTCTTCCACTTTTGATTATGAAACTTTTCAAGCACATAGGAAAATCTAAAGAATGATACGATGAACCCTGTATATGCTACACCTATATTCGGCAGTTGTAGCATTTTGCCCCATTTGCATGTGTGTGTACTTACAGATGCCTGCGCGTGCGCACACACATATATTTTTGCTGATCTGTTGAAAGTAAGTCACCTCTAATTACCTCAGCATCCACCTCCTAAAAATAAGGCATTCTCCTACACACTCACAACACCAGTACCGTACCTAAGAAAATCCATAGGAATCTCATATCTAATAATTCCCCAGTAGTTCCTCAGGTGTCCCATGAGTATCTTTTCATTTCATATTTTAAAATACTGGTTGCTGACCTTTAAAACTTGCTTTGTAATAGACTCATCATGCAACACTACTCTGGGAATAGAGTGGTGTGTGAGCCATGGCTCCAGCCCTCGTGCAGGTAACAGGATAGTTTGGGCAGAGATGAAGTTGACCGTAAGAGGCTTAGAGACTGGCACAGACGGCAGAGTACTCTGAACCCGTGTGCTTTGGGAAGGTGGTCAAAGAAGACCACGAGGAGGTAAGGCTGGACTTGACCTCGGAGGCATTTGAACAGGGTTTCGGAAGTAGCTTCAAGTCTGGCAGCCACACGGTGAAGGCGGAAGCGGGGATGTGCATGGTGAGTCGCCTGAATAGAGCGGATCCCAACCTGACGTGAACAGAGCGCGTGTAGGGGTTTCAGGAAATGGACTCAGCTGTCCTTCCATGGAGCGGCTGGCGTGAGGCGGCTCTGAGCAGGCTTCCTATGGTGCGCCGAGCAGATCCTCTCAACAGTTGGCATGTTGCTTACATCTGTTCTTTTGTCACGTTTCGAGAGACAAACAACAGCAGGCGGGTTAAAAGGTGGCTTCCTATGCTCCAGAGTGAAACTGTCATTCACAGCTGCTTCCCAGCTACCTGCCAGAGGGGAATCAGGAGAGGGCAGAAGGAGAGGGCCGATGGAAGCCAGCATCCCTCCTGCTTTTGGCCTTTAATCCACAGGAGATCAGTGTGCTGCTCTAGGGTAACACCAGATGCCTGGAAGAAGTGTAGAAACAGCGCTGCTGCTTCCAGACACAGGAGCTCCCTGGAGAAGGAGCCCCCTTAGCTGCATTCCCTGAAGCCTGATGTGTATGGCCAGTTGCCTTCATCCCGTTTGTTTACCAACAAGGGACTGCTAATATATAGTACCTCCTTTCTCAAGACAGCCCCTCATTAGGCCATTGACTCTTAGGAACACACCCCTAAGGTGTGTTCTGATGATGGGAGGGCCAGCAGTGGCTTAGGCACCAGGTGTCCCGTGTGCTCACAAGTGCCCTTTCGTTAGACTTTCTGTCCTGAGACAGCGAGTGAGACGTCTGTGAGCTGGAGCTGGGGGAGTGAGCGGCTGCGTCAGCGCCCGTGGAGTCCACAGCTTCCCGCAGCGTCTTGCATTCTAAAACTTGTGTTGGTGAGGGAGATGTTTAGAATTTGAAACTCATTTATCACTGAAAGAAGTGGTGATAAGACCCTCTTACACTTACAATTGACTGTAACCATGAGAGTTTTCTGAGAGAACCGCATGTGTGTAGGCAAACCTGCAGAGCCGTCACTCGAGGAACGAGGGTGTATCTTCTGTTTCTGCTGTGGAGCCAGGGGCTTCCCTCTGCTCCTGGGGTTCAGAGGCAAGCAGGACGTTGTGGACAACATACTGACGCGCAATCGGTGTTAGAGGCTGAAGTTGAGGGAGGGCTACCCCGATGCCCTGTCAAGTAGTTGTCTGACTTGGGTGCTCAACACTCGCCAACCCTAATGGTTGTTACCCCCAAAACAGCTTATCCACCTGACTTCTCAGGGTGGTACAACCATGATGCAGTTCCTCAAAGTCAAATTAGTGCCCTGCTTAGTGTGTGCACACCCGTCCACACCTGCCTGCCCTGCACCCGTTCCCAGGGCCCACGCCGTGCCGCCGGTGCTCCCCTGGCTCTCCTTGCCCGTCCACATCTCCTGCCTGCCCTGCACCCGTTCCCAGGGCCCACGCCGTGCCGCCAGTGCTCCCCTGGCTCTCCTTGCCCGTCCACATCTCCTGCCTGCCGTGCACCTGTTCCCAGGGCCCACGCCGTGCCGCCAGTGCTCCCCTGGCTCTCCTTGCCCATCCACACCTCCTGCTGTGCACCTGTTCCCAGGGCCCACGCCGTGCCGCCAGTGCTCCCCTGGCTCTCCTTGCCCGTCCACATCTCCTGCCTGCCCTGCACCTGTTCCCAGGGCCCACGCCGTGCCGCCAGTGCTCCCCTGGCTCTCCTTGCCCGTCCACATCTCCTGCCTGCCGTGCACCTGTTCCCAGGGCCCACGCCGTGCCGCCAGTGCTCCCCTGGCTCTCCTTGCCCGTCCACACCTGCCTGCCGTGCACCTGTTCCCAGGGCCCACGCCGTGCCGCCAGTGCTCCCCTGGCTCTCCTTGCCCGTCCACATCTCCTGCCTGCCGTGCACCCGTTCCCAGGGCCCACGCCGTGCCGCCAGTGCTCCCCTGGCTCTCCTTGCCCGTCCACATCTCCTGCCTGCCGTGCACCCGTTCCCAGGGCCCACGCCGTGCCGCCAGTGCTCCCCTGGCTCTCCTTGCCCGTCCACATCTCCTGCCAGACCACCTCCGGGGCCTCCTGCTGAGCAGCCGTCCTGGCTTTCTGAGTTTGGGCTGTTGACCCATTCGTGTGTCCTCCTGTTTCTCCCTTGGCCAGTTATGATTGTTGTCCCTTGTTTAAAATCCCATAGCACTCTGTTGTTTGCACTTTCTTGCCACTTGAAAGCCTGTCCCTTTTTTGGCTTTCACATCTTACTTGCTGAGTGAATGAATCTTCATCAGTTAGAAGCGGGTTTTTCATCATTTTCATCTCTGCAGCCCTATAAAGCTTTGTGTATAAATGCCCAGTAAGTAAATGGGAGATCTGAACCCCAGATACAACAGGTTCAGATAATGTCATGTCATTCGATGTCATTTTGTGATCACATTGGTGAGACAGTGTAGGAACTGAACTCTTGTGGATGTCAGTTTAGCCTATGGTAAAATGGGCTTCGTTATACATCATTTTGCTTAGAGTTGTAGAACCTGTCAATGGTGTCAAGTGAGGATTAATGTATAGTGTGTAAAATCTTAGGTTTTCCTATTTTACTCATTTGCTTTATTGTAACCTTGAGAACCCTTTACAGGTAGGTGATCTGAGGGAATCTCAGTGACTGTGTGTCACGTTTTCTAGCTGTTTTGTGCTCAGTCTGTGACTAAGAGTGGTACCGCTGGCTGTTAGCCACCACCAGCTTTAGGCTCCTCAGGCTTCCTGCCCTCTCGTCAGCTTTCTCTCTTGCCGCATAGGCCTTTCCCGGCCCCTCAGCTACAAACATTCATCCAGGTGAACACAAATACCTAGGTGGCAAGGCCGTGCCTAGCACTAAACACGGATGTGTGAGAGAATTCCAGGGCCTGAGCCATTGCTACACATTTGCTAGATGAGTAATGAAAAGAATTAAAACAACAACAACAAAAGGTTAGCATTCTGTAAATTGCTAAACTCACACTCCTGTTGGTACATCTGATGGACAGCTTTTCGTTTCTCTCACTTCCTATCTGGGGAGACTTGAAGGAGGACAGAATGGAAGGACCTCCGGTCTGTTCCTCCGCTGTGCTTTTGTCTTTGTGGAGTTGGCCCGTGTCAACGTGAGATGTGAACAGTTTAGCTGTGGGTAAGCTGCGCAGCTTTGCTCCCCAACTTAGAACTGACTTCCTCCCGGATACCTACACGTGAGGCCTGTGAGGCCGGAGGGTTTGGAACCTGCAAGGAAGGGGATTCTTGGGCAGAGAGAGTAGAGAAATGAACTGTCTAGAACTAGAGAGGTTCTGGGTTTTAACGTCACTTAATGAACAGTTTTCCAAATTACTGTTGTTTAGGGTTTGGTCCATTTAAACCTGGTGATTTGTTCACTGCTGCAGAATTCTAAAGTTATATTAAAATGTTATTAGCATCTTCACAGACAAGGATCATTTTAATGGGATCTTAGAAGAATTTAGTCGTGGCATGCATATACTCCAGGAGCAGGCTAACCCAGATCTGGTCAAGTGTCGCTGCCTCCGCTGTCGCTGTGCTGAGTGGCTGGATTCTGGCTCTGAAGCTGAGGGATTAGGGAACTATTTGCTTTATAGAAAGAAACTTGAAGGTATATAAAATGGCTAAATCATCTTCCATAATAAGCAGTCCTTAAATAATATTTAAATCTGCAAGTCAGGAAATGGTAAACCACATGGGATTAAAAAAATGGAGACAAATACAAGAAGAGGCATCAGAGGTGAAAGTGTGTTTATTTCTGTAAGGAGCAAGAAGCTGAGATAGAAATGGGTGAGACTGCTCTTTGAGTTAGTAAGTAATATATGTGCATGTGTTGGGGTTTTTTTTGTTTGTTTGTTTGTTTTTTGGGGGTTTTTTTTTAAATAAGGGGTTTTACCAGAAGGGGAGGTGAGAGGTCAAGGGAGAATGAGGGATCAAGACAGACACCTTAGTCGCAGCAGTGAACCGTGAGTCCCCAGCCAGGAGTTTAGAGATTGAAGAGACATGGCAGAGGTGGACTCCTGTGGCTCTAGGTACCCTTCTTGCTGTTGCATTCTCTGCCTGGTGTTAGGGAGCAGTGTGTCCACTGTGGAAATAATAATGGCACATTAAAAGTAAGGTAAGCTGCAGGAGGAGTTAGTTGGACATTTATTTGCCTTGCTGGGTGGCGAGGATTGCTCTAAACAAGCCAACTGCTTAGAATTATAGGTCTTGGAATTGGAAGGGATTTTGAGTTCTTATCAGACAGGTCAGACGGGGACTTGCCTAAGATCTCACAGCTTGCTCATAGTGGAGGAGCAGTGAATACTATCTCCCTACCTTTCCAGTTCACTGCTATTTTTCTCTTCCCCGTTGAATACTTATATTTAGGGCCTTTCAGCTGTGTTATTTTTTAAATAACTACCAAATGTACAAGTTTTATTTTAGAGTTTTCTTAGACCCCAGTTGGAAAGGGGAGAAATATGAGAATAAGTATGTGACTAATGCCCATGTGGCCCATTCATGTGATGGCCTTGGAGCCTACTTAGCAAGTATTACAGTCTGGTCCCTAAGATGGCAACTCGAAGCCTGACCATAGCAAGGCCTGCCTACCTTACACATACATGTATAGGGTTGAGCCCTTTTTTTTTTTTTTTTTTTTTTTGGTTCACCATCTATGTTTACTACCACCTAAGTATTGTTTCTGGATTTGAGCAGCCCTTCTTAATCAATTATTCACAGTTAAGCCCCAGCACCTTAAGGTATCCATCCTTATATAATGAGTTAACTTTTTCTGTGCACCTAGAATGGTACGGTGTACTGTCCTTTGCAGAATTGAGAAGAGTCATTCAATCATTGTTTTTGGCTCTGAATTCTCTCCTAGAACCCAGTTGGAAAAGGCTGGTCTTTGGATTGCAATTTGGTGTTTTGCTGTATTTTATTAGGTGGGCAGTCATCCTTTACACAGGAAAAATGTCATGTCTTTTATGGCATCATCGGCCTCTAGCCATGTTTTGCCCAGACTGGAAAACTTGGTCCTTCCTCATGCCCTGCACTTGAACCTTTGACATCCTGTTTATTACAAGCTGCGTTTTATGACTTTCTGGCTATTCAGAGCAGTTGTCCTGAACAGTAGCCCAGACCCCGCCCATCCACCCCAGGTGTTGTCTAAAGCGTTGTTAGATCATGTGGTTTATACCAAAGTACTGAGAAGCAATTCGTTTTATCCTTGACGGGTTTTTTTTTGTTGTTGTTGTTTTTTGTATCTTTCTGAAGCTGGAAACAGGGAGGCAGTCATACAGACTTCCACATGCGCCCGACCGGGATCCACCCGGCACGCCCACTAGGGGGTGATGCTGTGCCCATTGGGGTGTTGCTCTGTTGCGACCAGAGCCATTCTAGTGCCTGAAGCAGAGGCCACGGAGCTGTCCCCTGTGCCCGGGCCATCTTTGCTCCAATGGAGCCTCGGCTGCAGGAGGGGAAGAGAGAGACAGAGAGGAAGGAGAGGGGAAGGAGTGGAGAAGCAGATGGGCGCTTCTCCTGTGTGCCCTGGCCGGGAATTGAATCCAGGACTTCCGCACGCCAGGCCGACGCTCTGCCACTGAGCCAACCGGCCAGGGCCCTTGACGGGCTTTTGAGTACAGTATTTGAAAGTTGTGCTTGTTTTCATTTTTAATTAAGTAGAAAAACAAAGTCATTGACTTTTGTAATTTTTGAGATTTCAATTATAGACGCAGAAGAGTATAGAATACCAGAAATTTTTCCTTTTCTTAAAAGAGTTTTTCCACCCAATCCAGCCCCAACAAACATTAAAACTGAAGGCATGTCTACAAAATGGAGTTCACTTACTGCTTTTTTAAGAGAGTATTTTTACAAGCTGAAGTGGTGTGTGACCCCTGAGCGTGCAGAGTTTGGAGGTGAGGGAGAGGCCTGAATCCACACTTGGTTCTGCCATTAGCTGTGATCATTGATCCTTTGAACACAAAACCATCACAGTGTGGACGCATTTCCTTTGAGTCTGTCCTTCCCAAGGAAGGGAAGGGAAGGAACAGTGGTGTGGAGCTGTCCCTGGCACTGCGCCTGCATTACTGGCTTTGGTCCTCACACCCACCCTGTGAGCTACACATGGACACTTCATTTCTGCAGCAGAAACCGCCCAGGCTCGGAGAAGTGACGTGACTTGCGCTCAGGCCCACACTCTGCTCACCCAGAATACAAACCCAAATCTGCTTGCTGCCTCTCAGAGAACATTAAGAAAGTATTTATTCAATACATTTTAGTAAATTTTACCTATCAAACGTACCAGATACCCCCCTTCATTGCAAAAGAGCCACCTAAATGGTGGAGTTTTCAACTAGGGCGTTGGCTTAAAACCTCATCAGCCTCTTCACTGGAGGCATGAGGATCCCCTGTCTCTCCATGAAAGCCCCGCCCCGTCTCCTTTCAGGCTCTCTGATCAGAAATGTTTCTGCTGTCTCCCTCCCGTTGGAATGAAGGGATTGGGAGAGAGTAGGGTGGGGGGAGGGTAAAGAGAAAATGGATTGAAATGTAAAATCTATAAAATGTAGCGAATGAAATTAGTGTATGGTGGTTTATTGAGAAAGGCAAATGCCTGACCAGGCAGTGGCACAGTGGATAGAGCATTGGACTGAGATGCAGAGGACCCAGGTTCGAAACCCCGAGGTCGCCAGATTGAGCGCGGGCTCATCTGGTTTGAGCAAAAAGCTCACCAGCTTGAACCCAAGGTTGCTGGCTCCAGCAAGGGGTTACTCGGTCTGCTGAAGGCCCGCGGTCAAGGCACATATGAGAAAGCAATCAATGAACAACTAAGGTGTTGCAACATGCAATGAAAAACTAATGATTGATGCTTCTCATCTCTCTCCATTCCTGTCTGTCCCTGTCTATCCCTCTCTCTCTCTGAAAAAAAAAAAATGTGTTGGGAGGGACAGCCCTGTGCTTTGTAGTGGACACCAGACAGCAGTGTCCCCTAGCCACTGCTGCCGAGACCGAGCTCTACGGCATAGGTGGCAGGAGGTCTTGGGGATAGATAGGAGCTGCCTTATCTTCTAGATGACAGTTGTCAGGTTCACATTGCATAGATGAAGATCTTTTTATCCCATGTGGCTAAATTAAAGCAGTTAACTGTGTGAGGCTTCACCAAAAGCTCTGACATGCTCTCCATTTCAGGAAGCCCAAAGGCATCTCGCTAACGCTCCCACTTGTGTCTGTCTTCATATGCACATGGCATCTCAGCTCTTTACGCTGTGGGTAGGAGGAGGCGATTGTTTCCATTTTACTAATTCGTAGAGCCCACGGTCAGGGCTACCTAAAACTCGGCCTTCCAGCTCCCAGCCCTCAGCCCTTCCAGGGAAGCTAAGTGTGGCATCAGAGTCTTCTTTTGTGTCAAAATTTCTTCCACCTAACTTCAAAACTGAGAAACATAAAAGTCTTTTAAACATGTGGGAATTTTCTTTTTGTTGTTTTTCCCCCCCAGTGAAAGAATGCCCACCTTATCTATTCTCTGGGTCCCTGAGAGGGTAGTGCCCCAGCGTCTCGGACAGAGTCCCCCCCACCCCAGCAGCTGCTGCTGAGACCCAAACTGCCTGCTGGGGGGGGGGGGGGGGGGGGCGTAAACGAGCATGTGCTGGCCTGGCTGGTTTTCTGCTCTGCTTGCCTCTTTGAAACAGGACACCTGGAACCAGTATAGGCCCTTAGGACAGGTGAGCCAGTGCTACCTGTTCCCAAAGACCTGTTGGCAAAATGGGTGACAACTTCCTGTTTACCAGAGAAAAAAGGATTGGTCACAGGCCTGTCAGTCTGATAGATACTGAGAAAGAAGGTATGCTTTGCTGAAGAATTTGAGACAACAGCCCATCCAACACCCCCCACCCCACCACCACCACCACCACCACCAGATGGGAATTTTCTGAGGCACTCATCCCTCTGGTTTTCTGTCTCCTGAGAGGCAAAAGCAGCCTGGAGTTTTATGTGGTCGGTCTAGTCGCTGAGCCCGAGGTAGAGAGGAACGGCATATATTTATATGTACTGTGTTTGTGCATACTTTCTTAAAAAAATAAAACGAGAACCTCTTGCAATAGGAAGAATGCATCAGATGTTGAGATCTATTTTGGTGGTGGATTGCAGTAAAAATAATATGAATTGTGGTCATAACTACTAGTAAGCCAACTCTAAAAATACAGACAGCAGAAATTCTACTTAATCATCTGGGTGAATCCTCTGGCTTTTTTAGGCGGAGTATGGTGATGACTTACTTTCATTACTTGTTTTTATTAAAGTATAGCCGACATATGTCCCGTGGCTCTTGAATCAGCTAAACAGCAGTCTTTTTTAAAAAATGTTTATTTCTATTAACTTTAGAGAGATGAAAAGAGAGCGAGCACGAAATAGGAACATCAATCTGTTCCTGTATGCGCCCTGACCAGGGATCGAACTGGCAACCTCTGTGCTTCAGGACGACGCTCCAACTGAGCTACCTGGCCAGCACTAAGCAGCAGTCTTAGTCAAACCCTTCTGACCTGTAATAGTCTTAGGAGGGAGGAGGATTACACATAAAATTGCGAGAGCTCAGATAGACCTTGAAGGTCATCAGTGCAGCCCCTTGTGGTACACACAAGGCAACTGAGGCCCAAAGAAGCTAAACCACTGAGACAGATGGCCTGGCCTGGCATCGGGGTTTACCATTCCCCTCTGTATAGAGCTCTTCTTGCTTAACATTTCTGTACGACTCCTGGATGGTGTGGCCAGGCTCCTTAAGCAATTTCTTAACATGATGTTCTCTGGCCTATTTAAAACACCTCAGCCTGCTGGCCTCCTGAAACGGCTGCTGGGTGGGCCTGGGGACCCAGGGTGATGAAGTGGCTGTACTTACTTGTTTGCTTGCCTCTCTGGAGGTGGGTTTCATCCCATTTGTCTCCATGCCAGAGGGAGGAGAAAACTGACAGTTGCCAGCCTTCTCATAGTCTCACCAATAAAATCATTAGGAGTCTCCCACTCAGGAAAGCTGTAAGCCAGGTGCCCCTTAATAGTTCCAAGTGTCCTTGAAAAAACAGCCCTGGGCACACCTTTCTCTCCCAGAGCCACTGTCTGCCAGCTGCTATGGCAGAGAGAAAAAGAAACATCAACGTATTGTTCCACTTATTTATGTATCCCTTGGTTGATTATTCTATGTGCACTGGCCAGGGATCGAACCCTCAGTGAACCTGCAAGCTTGGCATATCAGGACAGTGCTCTAACCAACTGAGCTAGCGGCCCGGTCGGGTGCAAGGCAAGTTTACAACGCAGGGGGAATCTGAGTTGAAGGTGAAGCTCAGATTAGTAGGTTGGTAGGTGTGTCAGTAGCCTGTGCACACAAATAGCAGAATGATGGTGAAGAATCTAGTTTGTGAATGTGTGTACACACGTGCACTGCTCAGGTGGCTGCTTTTTACTGTCTGTGTGTGGAACCCGTGAGCAGAGTTGGATCAGAGCTGCCTGTGGGTAGAAGGTGTTTCCCCTCACTGTTCCTGGAGATGCCCTGATAGTACATTCTTTTTGTTTGTAGGTCACACTCACTACTTTGCAAGAACTGTCTTATAGTAGAAATAAGCCAAGGCTTCCAGTGGAGCCTCTCTGACACACTCTCCCGAGTCCAGACCAACTCAGAGCAGCTGGGCGGGAAGGCTACAGACTGGGCCAGGCCATACCGCTAGCACAGCCCGCAAGAGTGGTGAACTGTGGGCATGCCTCAAAGTTTTCTGGCTTTTCCGCTCCTTTGTATAAACCTGTCATTAAATTAGGAGATACTGAAAGGCCTTCCTCAGTCACACGTTCAGGAAGCTTTGCATTTGACTCCGTGCAGTGGGAAAGAGCTGTTTGGGACTAGGGAGGATGGATGGGGGTATTTCTGATGGCTCATGAATACTAGGAAAACTGGGTATGCCTTATTTCTCAGAATGACTTTCTACATATTGTTAACCTGGACATGGGGTGGATTAGGGTAACAGCTGACTAATACAGAGGTGACTGATGTGTTAACTGGCTTCTGAGAACTAAATGTTGAGTGCATATCACCACGTTCAATACAAGGGTAGCTTCTGACCTCAGAGAGATGACTGTCCAATGTGTGTTGGATAAGAATTTAACCCTTGAAATCTGAATCATACTGAAGGGCCCTTATCTGCTCATTCAGGAAGTATTTATTGAGATCTTTGGAAACCTTTGTGTTGTGACAAGCCATCCCCTTATCTCCTGGGTTTGTATCAAGCAGGATACGCCTTTTTACTCAGAGAAGTACTTTTGCTGAGGTTAACACAATAGCTCTCAGAGTAGGCACTGGAATGGGCTCACCTGACCCTGAGAAACAGCAAAGCGGGTTCTGAAATCCCATGGCTTGGTGCTGGGGGCCGCATTTCAGCCCGCTCTGCAGAGGCTGCCCCCCAGCCATCAGGGCCCTGCCTCTCAGCAGCTCGTCTCCCTGTGTGTGATGTGGAGATGACATGTTACTTGCGACCATGTTCACACGCAGCCTAGGCCGGGTACACATTCACCCAACATGAGACTATTACAAGTTCTTGGCTTTATTGTTGTCTGATCAACAACAACCCATGTGTTATAAAGTGGGTGAGAGTTGGAGGACAGGCAGAGTTTAGATGAAAGGAAAAATTCTTGTGTATCAGCTTAGTTTCTTTCAGTTACTGGGATTTAATAGTAATTTCCCTGAGTTCTGAACCAATTGAAGGGGGTAGCTAGGAGACCCTTTTTGGTCCTGGCTAACAGCTGCAGGGAGTAGATGTATCAGGACCTGCCTCACCAGGTACTGGATCTCTGCAGGGTCCCAAGAATGACTGCCAGCACTTTCTGTCTGCCAGCTGGGTGGCTGGCTCCCGAGAGGCAGAAGAGGGAGGTGGTGGCTGCAGGCCCAGTTCCACTCCACCCATTGTGGAGAGGAGCGAGGGTCAGAGAGAGGCTGGGTGTGGCGCAGGCGGAGCTGCTGCCTCAGAGCTGGGTCGCCAGGGAGGGAAAGTGCGTCCACGTGGTGAACCCAACACTTCTGGCCTAAGTTACCAAAGGGTGGATCAGGATTCGGGCTTGACTGGATCCAGAAGCTCAGATGGTACCTGGGGGGACTGCCTTCTCTGTTTTACTTCATTTGGTCCTCAGAAGGTGCTTGCCCTCTGCCCTCATCATGATTCCAGGCTTGTAAGGGCCCTGAGATCTTGAGATAAAGACACCGTCTTTATTAGAAATAAGCGTCAGCCCCGCATCACTGGACCAAACCAATTAGAAAACTCTGGGAGGGTTGGGCCCTCTGGACAGAGGCTGCACATGTCCACCAGTTTTAAGAATTGATAGTAGTTGTGTTGCATAATGGAAATGAGTCTTCTTTTTCCTAGATACCTAGAGTCCATTTTTCTGAGCATTTATGACTTTATAATTGAGAAGGGGGAGTAAAAATAACTTTTGTAAGTCTTTGTTTTAGCCTTGCCTTGCCCCCAAAAGGATTTATGACACTAACAAAAGACATGTAAAATAAAAATAAGCAAATGAGATTAAGGGGATATAAGAGCAACAGCCAAGGAGGAAGAAGTTCCTAGATGTTTGTCAGAAATAAGACACTAGATGCAAGAGGGTCCTAGCTCTGTGGAGGTGAGCAGGCGGGCGGGGAGTCAGGAGGGCCCTCGTGTTAAAGGTGGCTGTCAGCTACATGTCAGTCTTTTCTGAGCATGTGGCTTGTGGAGAGTGAGCACCACCTGGGACCGCCTGGCCCCCTTCACTGAGTCTAGGTGGCAGCATGAAGCGTTCAGGTGGCTGGGATAGTGGGACACAGTGGGTCCCCTATCCTCTGGCCACATCCATCCCAACATCTGATCACTGCCTGGAAACGGCTCTGCACTCACCTCCTCCCTGGCGCGGCCTTCGTCCCTCATCTCGCTTCCAATTTAAACTGAATCCCAAAGAGTGCCTCCAACCAAAAGATTTTTTTTCTAAAGAACTTCTTTCTGGGAAACCGGTGCCCATGATCCGCAAAGTACCCATATTTCTGAGTCCTCCCCAGGCTAGGATTAGCCCCACAGACACACATTTCTGCGTGTTTGCATCTCCCCTGCTGGCCAGAGTCCCTTGGAACAAAGGCACAAATGGGACGCCATTCTTTTTTTTTTTTCTTTTTTTTTTCTTTTTCTTTTTCATTTTTCTGAAGCTGGAAACAGGGAGAGACAGTCAGACTCCCACATGCGCCCGACCGGGATCCACCCGGCACGCCCACCAGGGGGCGATGCTCTGCCCATCCTGGGCGTCGCCATGTTGCGACCAGAGCCACTCGAGCGCCTGAGGCAGAGGCCACAGAGCCATCCCCAGCGCCCGGGCCATCTTTGCTCCAATGGAGCCTTGGCTGCGGGAGGGGAAGAGAGAGACAGAAAGGAAAGCGCGGCGGAGGGGTGGAGAAGCAAATGGGCGCTTCTCCTGTGTGCCCTGGCCGGGAATCGAACCTGGGTCCTCCACACGCTAGGCCGACGCTCTACCGCTGAGCCAACCGGCCAGGGCAGGGACGCCATTCTTGATCAGACTGGGATGCACCAGTGGGAGGCCTGCTGTAGTGAGACCTTCCCCAAAGCCTGGTCACTACTCCCACATTTGAGAAAACAAACCCAACTTTCCAGGGTCTGGCAGCTGATTTCTCTGCCCGCTGAGCCAACCACATCGTATTTAGACAATCGCACCCTTCAGGGGTCCTCCCACTACCCACAACCAGGATAAACTCAAGATTTCGGGAAGTCCAGCAAGATGCCGCAAGCGGGGGTAGACGGCATGTGAGAGTGTGGTGTGTGGGTTTGGTTTTTGTTTTTTCAAATTAACTCTTGGTTATCTCCCTCTAAACAGACAGCTACAGACAGTTCTTCTAATTCCTCTCAGAAGAGGGAACAACCTACACGGACAATCTCCTCTCCCACATCCTGTGAGCACCGGAGGATTTATACCCTGGGCCACCACCATGACCCATACCCCACGGACCACTATCACCTCGAACAGGTCAGCGGCAGTCTCGGTCCTCTGAGGTCATCGGGCTAGATGGCTCCCAGTTCTGGGATGGCTTCTTCTGTGCTACTTTGTGCCACCCACCCCATATCGAAGGTGGTGGTGGCAGCTCACCCTTACTTAGAGGTTTCTGTGTGCCAGATACTGTACTTGAGCTCATTTAATCCTCACAGATCGCCCCATGTGGCAGGTCCGGCACCCCTAGTTTACAGATGAGGAAGCTAAGGCTTAGAGGGATGGTCCCTGGTAGAAGGAGGTTCGAATGCAAGTCTGCTCACCCAATGAGCTATGCTGCCTCCCGCGTCCCTCTGTCCAGAGGGCCTCCCAACTGTGTGAAGGCCAGAGCCACGTGCAGGACTGAAGACTGCTGTACCCTTGGCTCGTGCGCCCGGGCATCTCGGGCTGCAGGCCCGCGCTTGCTCAGGGGGTTGTAGCCGAGTCTGGAATTCAGTGATTCAACAAATATTTACCAAGCGGCTGTTTTGCAGAGCAGGTTCCCAAACTGTGGGGCATGGACTGGAGCCCATGTAGGGTGATGTGGCCACTGGTCTGCTTTGGAAAGAGAAAAAAGCATGATTAACATAAAGCTAGAGTTACATGACTTTTTACAAATCATTTTATTGTATGCTTCCCAATAGTTTGGCATTAAATTCTTTTTCATTTTTTAAGGGAGAGATGGGAGATAGTGAGACTCCCTCATGTGCCCCAACCGGGATCTACCCAGCAACCCCTGTCTGGAGCAGATACTCGGACCAGTTGAGCCACGGGCTGCGGGAGGGGAAGAGAGAGGAGGAGGAGAGGGAGGGGAAGAGAAGCAGATGGTCACTTCTTTTGTGTGCCCCAACTGGGAATCGAACCTGGGACATCCATACGCCAGGTCGACACTATCCACTGAGCAAACTGGCCAGAGCCAGCATTAAATTCTTTTTTTTAAAAATCACATTGTGGTAGCAATAGGTAAGAACTGACTTTCTGACGTTTCCTTACTTTGTAAAATAAAAAATTAGCAAAGCCTTTGTCAGCTCCCAAGATTTGTTTTGAAACCCGACAGGATTGTTATTTTCCAAAGTCCAGAATCTGACAGGAATTAAGGCAAAGTATGAGAAGTGGCCCCTGCTCATAGTCTGGTGGGAAGTGATGGGTAAATCTAACTGCCATGTAAAAATTCTATAATTATTATAATGATGACAATGGCAACAGGTATCAAGCACATCCTGTGTGACAGGCACACTGCTGACACTGCAGAGATTTTTCTCTTCATTCTCCCAACAGCCCTGTGCAGTTTGACTCAGTGAAACTGAGTCTGGGGCTCAGCAACTTGCTAATAACCTGCACAGCCCAAATTTGACTCCAGTGGGTTTGCTCAGAGCCATGCTCTCTGCCCCTTGAAAAGCCTTCATGTCAAAAGGACTTCTAAGGTGGAAAATCGCATTCTCTGCCACTACTGAGACGACCCATGCAAGGCAGTCTTACCTGCATCTAATCGGTTCCAGTTGACTCGGGCTGCCGACTGGCCAGGACACTGTTATAAACAGTAGCACAGTAGCAGGACTGCCTGCAGAGACAGCTCTTTGCCCTAAGGGAGAATGCAGCTTGGGTTTGAGGGTTAGCAGGCATTTCTCTGGGTCTCAGCTGCCAAGGCCCAGATTCCAGCTCTGCTGCTCACTAGCTTTGAAAATCCTGGCAGGATCCAAACCCAGGCAGCCAGCTTCTGGAACCTGTACTCTTACCCTTTTCTGTCTGGGCATCTTATGTTCCCAACTAGATTACAAGGTTCTTGTGAGCTTTCTAGTCCCTGGATCCCCCCCCCCCCTTTATTTTTTACCATGACCCACTGCATTTTACATGGTGACCCCGAACGCACATATTGTATATACACAGTGAAAAGTACCCTCATACATGCAGTTGTGCTCCAGCTTCTCATCTGTTTCACTTGGGGGGGGGGCGGGGCGGGGCTGGTCTTACAAAAGAGAACACACTATACAAAACCAATGTAAGCTGTTAGAAATCAGGCTAGCAGTCACCCTCCCCTAGGGGTGGGCGGTAAGTGAGGGGGCGGTCCTCCTATGAAGGACGCTCACCTGCCTCCTGACCTGAGTGTGTCTAGCTTCTAAAAATTCAAACTCTGTTCTTAAAATGTGCGCACTTTCCCGCAAATATAGTAGCCCTTTAACACAAAGGGGGGCAGTGTAAAAGCTGGTCGCAACCCATTCAGTTGATTTCCTGACCCAGGAATGGATCGAGACTCACAATTTGAACTACATCTTTGACCCACAAGGTATTCAGTAATTACAGGATGTGTCAGTTTCTTCAAGAAATGCCTTTGTCAAGATGAAAGGTGCATGCTAGATTTTCTCTTTTTTCGTCACTGCTATAAAATACTGTCTCTCTTCTCTCGGGGCAGCCAATGCCAAGGTCCTACCGCCAGGTGAGCTTCCCAGACGACGACGAGGAGATCGTGCGCATCAACCCCCGGGAGAAGATCTGGATGACGGGCTATGAGGACTACCGGCACGCGCCTGTGCGGGCCAAGCACCTGGACCCCTCGGAGGACTCGGACTCCTACGTGCGCTTCGCCAAGGGCGAGGTCCCCAAGCACGACTACAACTACCCCTACGTAGACTCCTCGGACTTCGGCCTCGGCGAGGACCCCAAAGGGCGCGGGGGCAGCGTGATCAAGACCCAGCCCTTGCGGAGCAAGTCCCGGCCGCGGAAGGAGGACGGGGAGCGCTCCCGGTGCGAGTACTGCAGGGACATGTTCAACCACGAGGAGAACCGGAGGGGCCACTGCCAGGACGCGCCCGACTCCGTGAGAACTTGCATCCGCCGGGTGAGCTGTATGTGGTGTGCGGACAGCATGCTCTATCACTGTATGTCGGACCCCGAGGGCGACTATACAGACCCATGCTCGTGCGACACTAGCGACGAGAAGTTTTGCCTCCGGTGGATGGCTCTTATTGCCTTGTCATTCTTGGCCCCCTGTATGTGCTGTTACCTGCCCCTGCGGGCCTGCTACCACTGTGGAGTGATGTGCAGGTGCTGCGGGGGGAAGCACAAAGCGGCCGTGTGACTCGCGTCCCTCCCTCCCCTCCATCCACAGCCACAAGGGAACTTGTCTCCTACACACTCTCATCCTCTCTCCCGGGACCTGGAGGCGCCGTTCAGGCCCGGGGAACCCGCCCGGTGGACTCTGCTCCCCACTCATCCCTGCGCACAGTGTTCTAAAGAAAGGAACCTCCGCATAGACTCGCGTGTATTAATCTATAATCAAGCTAACTGTCTTATACCTGTATTGAGTTCCTGCCTTTCCTCCCCACCTCTTCCAGTTCAAAGGCGCCTGCAGTCGGAACTGCTGATTTGTTGGGTGGGTTTTGTAGTTGGTTTTTCCAAGAGCATGGAAGACATATATTTCTCTGGGCTCAGCTTGCCTGTTGCTATCCCGCATCTCCGGGTTCCCGCGAAGTGTGATGTCAGAATGATGAAACCCAACCAGAAGTATTTAACCTGCAGTTAATTATTATGTCTAGGAGGTGAGCTAGTTAACAAGCTTCTACCACAAAACAAGATCGCTTTAACTTCTCTAAAGCCAAATTTCCCATGTAAGCTGCAGTTTCTATCTTGAACCCATCACCATTTTCTGCCTCCCACCCCAAATATTATATAAATATATCAGTTCCTCACGATGCAAAACATTTGCCCGTAAAATGACTGAGAATTGAGCCTTAACTTCAGATTAACTTGTGAGAATCAGGAAAATTCCTTAAACTGTACCACATCCTCAGGTCAGGGGCCAGAAAGGAGATTTTAGATTTCTCAGAGCCTCCCAATACCCCTAAGGTAGAACTTTTTTAAAGGTGTGTTGCCACCACTTCTAAAAATTTAGCAATATTGGAAGAAAATGCTAATAAAGTAAGAAATTTTGCTCATTGTTTTGGAAACAAAATACTCTCTTCAAATACAAACCAGTGTTGAAAACACTAAGGTTCTCCTAAATAAAACTATCGGAGCCCCGGCCACCCCCTGGCCTCCAGTGTCAATTTTCTGATAACCAGGGGAAATTTTAAACATCATAAATTTGAGGAGTGGTGGGTTGCATTTTGTTCGTGGGTTTGGGTTTTTGTTTTCCTTTCGGATGCAATTTCATGTCACCAGATTCTTCATTTATACTTGGAAAAAACAAGGCCATATGTAAAAACCCTTCCGATGCCTAAGTGTCTTTCTCCTGCAACTCCAAACCCAGATTTGCCATTTGGTGTGCACAGATGGTTGGGTCAGCAGGCTGGGTCTACCTGTTGCCTTGCCACATGGGAGGCTTCGAATTAGCTGCAAAAAGAGTATTTTTCTAATCTATTGCAAGGAATAGCCAGATCTTAGGGCAGAAAGAAGGAGAGTGAAAAGTAGTTTACCTTTACCGAGCATGGTACAATCAGATCGTCCTGGAAAACATAAGGGACAGGTGTGTCCACACTGGCTGGTCTTCCCACCATGGTCTTCCTGCGGTAACTGCCAGCAGAGGGCACGCCTGACCCCTCTCCCCCTACTGCCCCCACCCCTTCTCTACTGCACATAGGACATCAGTCTTCAAGGAAAGGGGCTTTTTTCCAGTCTGCCAATTGTACTGGGGAAGTGCTGGCCACGCCTACCTTCATCGAAAGTTTTTAGCTTGTCTGAGAGCCCGTTGCATTTATTTAGTCAGACATCAGTGTAATACCCACTGTGCTTGATTGAGTCGGTCGGTAGACGTTTTCATTTGTTGGAGTGACTGGTTTGGCCTTTCAGTCTGGAAAAGAAGCAGCGAGTTGTCAACCTGGTGATGGAAGAACAGAGAGCCGCTTCCCTGCCTGGAGAACATCTAGAAAACCTCAGCCAGCCTCCAGATGTTGTTGAGAGACCACAACCCCTCCCCAAAACCCCCCGAGGTTTCTCCTCAAGGTCTTTCTCAAGGTCTCCTCTACAAAGCACAACACTAATGTATGTTTTGTTAGACCTCAGTTCAAGTGCCCCTATTTATTTCAGTAAGAACACACATACCCCAGCTGCTTCTTGTTTGTTGTCTCTACTTACCTGTTTCTATCGTCCTGCACCCCTTGTTCAGTTCCACCCCTTTGAAGAGCTATGCTAGTGAATCTTACTCTGCATATACCTTTTGGTTCGTGAAGGCAGTGGTTAAGGGCACAAGGACAGCCATGGGGACATTTATGTAAATACGTCTCTCTCTAATTGCCACACTGCAACTGAACAGTGTGTAGTATTTTCCCAGTCAGCTTTGCCATACTGACGTCAATCATTTGAGAGAAATTATTCAAATTTTATTTTTGTATCTGTGGTAACAAAACATTAACCAAAAGATTGTCTATTTGGAAGCTTCCCCACCCCAAGCTATTTGCTCACATTAACAAATTAAAGTGCCTGAAGCATAATTCATTCTTTACCTGTATACTAAAATCCCTGTTGTATTGATTTTTTTATAATAACCCTTTTTACCTCTGTGTAAAAAAATATGTATACAAATGTATGATGTACATTTTAAGTTCTTAACTTTTTTTTATGGTTTCTAATATGTATGACCAATGTAGCCATTGCTTTAAAATGTACTGTGTAAATATAAACACATCCTATGAGATCGCTGGCTTCAGGCTATTTGTCTGGCCGGAGTTGGGGTGGCATTGGAGCCTCTGCAGACATGGGGGTTCTCCCACACAGGATGGGAAGGGGCTGCTTTTGGTGAAGGGTGGAAGGACACAGGTCTGTTACAGTGAGGCCCTTCCCATCGGAGGTTCTGTCATATTCCCAAGGGGAGACTGCGCTCCTGCGGCTCAGATGCCTTGAGTGCAAGGATTGCTGCATGTCACCACCCGGGAACACCCCTTCTCCCCAGGCCTGGCTTCCCCCACGCGTGCTCCTCTGAGGGAACAGCTGTACTTCCTCCGAGCTGTTTTCCACCAGTTCCTGCTGAACCGTGTGTGTGTGGAGTTAGGAAAACAGTCTCTTACTGAAAAGAGTTGTTAAAGCTGCGGGACCCTTGGTCTCCTCAGAGTGGCTCTATTTCGGTGACGTGGCTCACTTTCCCTTCCCGCTGGGTTCTCTGGATGCTCAAGTTACAATTGACAGTCCTTCGAGGAGATCCAAGTGTGCAGTCTTTGTAAGGGTCACAGAGGAAAGAAAGTGTTAGCTCCCTCTTTAGAGAACAGAGTAGAGGCCTTACAAAGAGAGGTAAGACCCCTTCATCTTGGTTTTAACTCCTCCAGAAAAGAAGGACTCCCAAGCCACTGGGGAAGGTAGAGAGCAGTCGGAGGTGCTAGAAGTTAGCGAGAGGTGGTAGGGAGGTTACTGGAGAACTTAACGAAAGCCGTTTCGTTAGAGTAGGAGAGGCATTAACCAGATTATAGTGGGGTGAAGAGTCAACATGGAGGAGGTAGGAACAGCGAATCTAAAACATTTTTTCAAGAAGTTGAATAGTAAAGAAATAATGGGATTGCTCTGAAGTAGAATTGGTGAATTAAAATAATTTCTGCCAAAACAACATGTACGTGTTTACTTTGACAGTCATGAATAAACTGTTCTGATTTAGAAATAAAAGAGAGAATGTCGAAGGCCCCTCCAGAGCTGCAGCGAAGAGCCCTAAACTTTTACTTGATCCACATGCCCCAAGGTCCGTCCCTCCTGCTGTCCCTGTTCACAGCTGAAGAACTGAAGTTCAGAAAGAGTAAGTAACTAAGTGGACAGTGCGGTCACCTGAGACAGAGACTGAACCGGCCTCAGCTCAGGTGACTGACTGTAGAGCTCCTTACCCACCTCACTCTGGGACTTGCCTCCCTTCCTGTTTTCAGGCTCAGAAAGGGAATCAGTCAAGTCTTCCCTGTCCTTTTAGGCTCTGCAGGCTGTGTCAGGAACGGCCTGTGTATCTGGTACCCTGTGTGCTCAGCCAGCAGCTGGGCACACACAGGTCATCTCCTTTAACCCTCTGCAGAGTAGATGGTGTCCTTCCATGTTATAGGTGAGAGAGCAGGTGTCAAGAAACTACATTAATTATATCAAAGCCACTAGATAGTCTCTGTCATTATTAGCCATTAGCCCTTGGGCAAGTGACCACCTTTTTGAGTACAGTACAGAGGAGATGCTTCCAGAATGCGAATTTCCTTCCTCAGTTCCTCCTTTATTCTAGAAAGGATAGCCTCTTTTCAAGCACAGGAAGCTGAAGCCATTGTGGCTATTTTGTACATATTTAGGCCTATAACTTATCTGCTGAGATTTCTTTTCTTAACCACGCTGCAGTTCTAACTTAGGTTTTGGTTCCTTGCTATCCTCCCAAATATGTTAAGTGAGGGCCACAGAAGAGTGTTAGGCTGGCTGGAGGCCTCGGGAGCAGTGAGACAAGAAGGGCATTACATAATGATAAAGGTGTCAACCCAAGAGAATATAAAATTTGTAAATAATTATACACCCAAGAGAGAGACCTAGATATACAGAGCAAATATTAACAGAGCAAAAGGGGAAAATAGCAGTACCATAACAATAGGGACTTTAATATCCCACTTTCATCAATAGGTAGATCATTCAGCAAGAAAATAAAGAAACAGTAGTTTCGTTTATACCGATCAGAGAGCCTTAATAGATATACAGAACATTCCGTTCAAAAGCAACAATACAGCCTGACCAGGTGGTGGTGCAGTGGGTAGAGCATCAAACTGGGATACAGAGGACCCAGGTCCAAGACCCTGAGGTTTCTGGCTTGAGTGCGGGCTCACCAGCTTGAGCACAGGGTCACTGGCTTCAGCATGGGATCATAAACATGACCCCATGGTCGCTAGCTTAAGCCCGAAGGTCACTGGCTCAGCTGTAGCCCCTCCTCATCAAAGCACATATGAGAAAGCAGTCAATGAGGTGCTGCAATGAAGAACTGATGCTGCTTTTTTTTTTTTTTTTTTTTTTTTTTTTTTGTATTTTTCTGGAAACGGTGAGCGACAGACAAACTCCCGCATGCGCCCGACCAGGATCCACCCAGCACGCCCACCAGGGGGCGATGCTCTGCCCACCAGGGGCATCGCTCTGTTGCATCCAGAGCCACTCCAGCGCCTGGGGCAGAGGCCAAGGAGCCATCCCCAACACCCGGGCCATCTTTGCTCCAATGGAGCCTCGCTGCGGGTGGGGAAGAGAGAGACACAGAGGAAGGATAGGGGGCGGGGTGGAGAAGCAGATGGCGCTTCTCCTGTGTGCCCTGGCCGGGAATCGAACCCGGGACTTCTGCACGCCAGGCCGACGCTCTACCACTGAGCCAACCGGCCAGGACCAGAACTGATGCTTCTTATCTCTCTCCCTCCATGTCTGTCTGTCCCTATCAGTCCCTCTCTTTGACTCTGTCTCTGTCACCAAAAAAAAAAAAAAAAAAAGAGCAACAATACACATTTTTCTCAAGTGCATGTGGAATATTCTTCAGGATGGATCATGTTAGGCCACAAATCAAGCTTTAATAAATTAAGAAGACTGAAGTCATCAAGCCTCTTTTGTAATCACGATGATAGAAACTAGAAATAAAAAAAAAGAAAATTCCCAAATATGTGAAGATTAAATAACCTGCTACTGAACAACCAATGACTCAAATAAAAAATAATAAAAAAAAAACACCTTAAGACAAATGAAAATGGAAATATAACATACCCAAACTTATAGGATACCCCAAAAGCAGTTCTGAGGGAAGTTCATAGAGATAATGCCAACATTAAGAAACAAAGAAGATCTCAAATGAACAACATAACTTTACACCTCAAGGAACCAGAAAATAATAAGCTCAAGTTAGTATAAGGAAGGAAATAACAGATCAGAGCATAAATAAATTAGGAACTAAAACAACAATTTAAAAGGAGCAATAAGCCTAATAGCTGTTTTTTTTGGAAGATAAACAAAATAGACAAACCTTTAGCAATAGCCACCAAGAAGAAAAGAAAGGACTCAAAATCAGGAATGAAAGAAAAGACATTACAACTGATGCCATAGAAATGAAGGATCATAAGAGATGACCATGAACAATTACATGCCAACAAATTGGATAATCTATATCAACTGCATACATTTCTAGAAACATAACAACTAAACCTAACAAGACTGAATCAAGAAGAAAAGGAAAATCAGAACAGAGTTATAAGAGATTGAATCAGTAATCAAAAACACCTCCCAAAACACCGAAGTCCATATGGCTTCAGTGGTGAATTCTACTAAACATTACTAACCCTTCTCAAACTCTTTCAGAAAATAGAAGAGGAGGGAACACTTCTAAACTCGTTATACCCAACATTGCACTGATATCAAAGCTCACCACAAGAAAACTACAGGCCAATATCCCTGATGAACACAGATGCAAAAATCTTTAATTAAAAATATTAGCAGGTCCTGGTCGATTGGCTCAGCAGTAGAGTGTCGGCTCAGCGGGTGAAGTCCTGGGTTTGATTCCCAGTCAGGGCACACAGGAGAAGCAACCATCTGCTTCTTCACCCCTCCTCCTGCGTTCCCTCTCTCTCTTTCTCTCTCTCTCTCCCCCCGTCCCCCCTCCCACAGCCATGGCTCATTTGAGCAAGTTGGCCCCAGTCACTGAGGATGGCACCATGGCCTTGCCTCAGGCACTAAAATAGCTCAGTTGCCAAGCAATGGAGCGGTGGCCCCAGATGAGCAGAGCATCACCCCATAGGGGCCTTGCCAGGTGGATTCTGGTCGGGGTACATGTGGGAGTCTCTCTCTGCCGCCTTGCCTCTCAGTAATAATAAAAAAGATATTAGCAAACCAAATTCAACAATACATTAAAAGGATTATACATCATGATCAAGTGGGATTTATTTCAGGGATGCAAGCATAGTTAAACACAAGCAAATCAATGTGATACACCACATTAGCAAAGTAAAGGATAAAAATCTTATGATTATCTCAATAGATGCAGAAAAAGCATTTGACAAAATTAACATCCATTTATGATTAAAACTCTCAATAAAGTGGATATAGAGGAAACATAACAACTGAAGCCATGTATGACAAACCCATAGGTAAATCATGCTCAACAGTGAGAAGATGAAAGCTTTACCTTTAAGATCAGAAACAAAACAAAGATGCATACTCATGCCTATTAATCTACATAGTATTAGAAATCCCAGCCAGAGCAATTGGAACGGAAAAATAAAGGCTTACATATTGGAAAGAAAAAGTAAAACAATCACTATTTGCAGATAGATAGATAGATGATAGATAGATAGATAGATAGATAGACTGCCTAACGATTCCACCAAAAGTTGTAAGAATAAAAAAATTTCAGTTAAGCCTGACCAGGCGGTGGCGCAGTGGATAGAGCGTCAGACTGGAATGCCGAGGACCCAGGTTCGAGACTCCGAGGTCGCCAGCTTGAGCGCAGGCTCATCTGGTTTGAGCAAAGCTCACCAGCTTGGACCCGAGGCCTCTGGTTCAAGCAATGGGTTATTCGGTCTGCTGAAGGCCCACGGTCAGGGCACATATGAGAAAGCAATCAATGAACAATTAAGGTGTCGCAACAAAAAACTGATGACTGATGCTTCTCATTTCTCTCTGTTCCTGGCTGTCCCTATCTATCCCTCTCTCTGACTCTCTCTCTGTCTGTGTAAAAAAAAAAAAGAAGAAGAAGAAGAAAAGAAAAATTTCAGTTAAGCTGCAGAATACAAAAATAAACATAAGAATCTTCTGTTTCTATACACTATTGAAGAACAAACAGAAAGAGAAATTAAGAAAATACCATTTACAATTGCACCTAAAAGAAGTAAATTTAATCAAAGAGGTGAAAGACTTGGACAATAAAACTGTAAGACATTGATGAAAGAAACTGAAGACACAAAATAAATGGGAAAATATTTTGTGTTCATGGATTAGAAAACTTAATATTGTTAAACTGTTTATACTACCCAAAGCACTCTACGGATTCAGTGCAATCTTCATCAAAATTCCAATGGCTTTTTCCACAGAAATATGAAAAATAATCCTAAAATTTATTTGGAACCACAAAAGATTCTGAATAGCCAGAGCTACCTTAAGAAAGAAGAACAAACCTTGAGATAGAAGAACAAACCTTGAGATAGAAGAACAAAGTGCCATCATACTTCCTGATTTCAAACTGTAATACTATTGTAATCAAAACAGTCTAGTATTGGCATAAAAACACACATAAATCAATGGACAGAATGGAGAAACCAGAAATAAACTTATAAATATATGGTACATGAATTTACAACAAAGTATATACAATGGGGAAAGGACAGTCTTTTGTATAAATGGTTCTGGAAAAAGTTGGTCAGATGCAAAAGGATAAAAGAATACCCACACAAATTAACAAAATTGGACCAGTATCTTACACCATATACAAAATTTAACTCAAAGTGGATTAATACTTGAAGGTAAGGTCTGAAACCATAAAACTACTAGAATAAAAGTGGTAGTAAGCGGCCTGACCTGTGGTGGCGCAGTGGATAAAGCGTCGACCTGGAAATGCTGAGGTCGCCGGTTTGAAACCCTGGGCTTGCCTGGTCAAGGCACATATGGAAGTTGATGCTTCCAGCTCCTCCCCTCTTCTCTCTCTCTGTCTCTGTCTCTGTCTCTGTCTCTCTCTCTCTCTCTCTCTCTGTCTCTCCCTCTCCTCTCTAAAATGAATAAATTTTAAAAAAAAAGTGGTAGTAAGCTCCTTGACATTGGTCTTGGTGATAATTTTTTTGGGATTTGACACCAAAAGCAAAGGAAACAAAAATAGGTAGGACTACACCAAACTAAAAGTTTCTGCACAGCAAAGGAAACCAGCAGCAACAAAATGAAAAAGCAGCCTATAGGATGGGAGAAAATATTTGCAAATCATATATCTGTTAAGGGGTTAGTATCCAAAATATGTAAAGAACTCATACAATTCGATAACAAAAACACAAACAAGCTGATAAATAATGGGCAGAGGATGAACAGACTTTTTCTTAAAGAAGACATACTGGTGGCCAACATATCCATGAAAAGGTGCTCAACATAATAACATTAAGAAAATGCAAATCAAAACCACAATGAGCTATCACCTCAAACCTGTTAGAATGGCTATTATTAAAAAGACAAGAAATAACAAGTGCTGGTGGGATATAGAGAAGAGGGAAGCCTTATACAATGTGCATGGGACTGTAAATTGGTGCAGCCATTATAGAAAACAGTCTGGAGGTGTTGGGTAAATAAGTGTGTTTGCTCACTTGTATTTTTCATTGGCATGGGGCAGCGGCATGTGTGTGCAATCTGTGGAAGGCTGCAAATGCAGCAGATTGCAAATTGCAGATTGCCTGCCTCCATGGGGAGGGGCGATTATTTGCTATTGTTTGCCAGGGAGTGGGTATTTCCCCCCGGCCTGTTTTGCTGGAGAGTACTAAGGGGATTTAGAGCCCTGCTAAGGCTGGTGGGAGGCTGTGAATCCGGAGATTGAGTTCAGAGAATGAGTCCAGTGAATCCAGAGAGGTGAATCAGGGCTTGGGAGCCCTGGGTGAGAGGAAAGCAGTCTTCTCTGCTTGTTTGCTCGTCCGCCATTACAAGAATTTAATAAATGGAATGGCCCACCATTTTCTGGCTCCACAGTTCTTTTACTGTCTGCCTGAATTCAATGCAAATCTGCATGGCCACAGCCACTGGACTTACAAGAGGTTCCTCAAAAAATTAAGAACTACTGCCTGACCTGTGGTGGTGCAGTAGATAAAGCATCAACCTGGAAAGCTGAAGTCACAGGTTTGAAACCCCTGGCTTGCCTGGTCAAGGCACATATGGGAGTTGATGCTTCCTACTCCTCCCCACTTCTTTCTCTCATTCTCTCTCTCAAAGTGAATAAATAAAATTAGTAATCAAAATTTCTTTAAAATAGCCTGATCAGGCGGTGGCGCAGTGGATAGAGCGTTGGATTGGGATGCCGAGGACTCAGGTTCGAGACCCCGAGGTCGCCAGCTTGAGCTTGGGCTCATCTGGCTTGAGCAAAATAAAAAATGCTCACCAGTTAGACCCAAGGTCGCTGGCTCAAGCAAGGGGTCACTCGGTCTGCTGAAGGCCTGTGGTCAAGGCACATATGAGAAAGCAATCAATGAACTAAGGTGTCACAACGAAAAGCTGATAATTGATGCTTCTCATCTCTCTCTGTTCCTGTCTGTCTGTCCCTATCTGTCCCTCTCTCTCTCTCTGTCCCTGTAAAAGAAAAAAAATTTTTTTTTAAATAAAGAACTACCATATGTATTTCTACTTCT